>NW_024609883.1:70731535-70814310 GCF_016920785.2 Ixodes scapularis | reverse complement strand
GTTTCGGGTAACCCAATGGAACTGTCAAAAGCTTTTTTTTTTAATTTATGAATTAGTGGAATGGAATGGTAGAGTTCAGCCATTCCAGAAGTAGGAATGGGCCCAGTGTCTCCATTCCAAGGACTTGAAAGGAATGGAATTGTCGGGAGTTAAAACGGAATGGGGGTGCCCATTCCGCTACCACGGGCGTAGTTTCGTTCGTGTAGGGCAGTGTCAGGGGCGGATCCAAGGTGGGGGGGGGGGGGGGGGGGAGGAATGGCGACGGGGGCGGCCATTCCTCCCCCCCTTTCGGAGGGCAATCAGACATGGGTGGACCCCCCGGTGCACGGAAAGAATGGAGAATAGCACCCTTACAAATATTTCCGCCTGCCCTTCCCCTCCCTCCCTCCACCCCCCTCCCCCCCCTCCCCCCCCCCCCCCCCCCCCAGACGGAGTTCTGGATCCGCCCCTGGAAAGTGCTCTTCCGGTATGTGTATTGAGATACGACCGGAATTACACCATCCTACACTTCTCTACACCGGTGTAGGAGGTGCAAGTGAATTGAACCAGTCCGGCCGTGATCGAACAAAGCTCGTTTTCGTCTCGTTTTCGTTTCTTCTTCTAGCTCGCTGCTACTGCTCCATGCGACGCCGAGATTCCACACCGATTCCACTACGTTGTAGAAACATTCTACACTACCAGAGTTGTCTTTGCTGGCAGACCACAAGTGAGTTCATTCTGAGCTGTGATAATTGTGAACAACGTGCACAAATGACCACGGCCGGCCACGTCCAGAAAAAAAAAAAGGCTTCACGGCACACAAGACCGTAGAAGAGGAAGACGTGGCATCAGCATTGTTCGCTTCAGGCAGGTAAGTACACACAGGCTCCCACTGATGCCCGGTCAGAGAACGTTCTCCACGCGGCCGTCCCCGACGCTGCTGGTGCTGCTGCTGCTATTTCCGAGGACGGGGACGGCGTCGCCAAACGCCAGCGCGAGCGAACTCAACGCCAACCAGATACGCATGGTGGCCGACAGACTCCGGCTGGACCAGTGCCGAAGCCTCGTCGAGTCTCTCCATTCGGATGACTACGACCTTGACCACACGCCGGACGGTGAGCACATGTCTCACTGTCCTGTTTTGTGTAACCGACAAATACCACAAAGAATTCGAGAAGGCCTGTGCCTTCCCTCAAACGTCGTCACAATTGGAACCACGCAGTACCACCTAGAACTCGCTTCAGCGTCGCCACCAGACACGTGTATCCTCGTCGATTTGCCTTGTCTTCCAGGTGGTGCTGGTACGGCATGATAATGGCTCGACGACCATGGAGATGGCAATGGCTTTTCTAATGCTACGAATGCTCGCGTTCCACTTGATTAACATGTGTAACGTAAAACCGGCATGCCGACTCAGTCTCGTAAGTGACCTTCTAGTGGTTCACACGGACTGCCCCTTTCTGTAATATTTATGGTAAGACTTTAACCGGATGAAGTCCACTTCGCGCCTGCGACTAGTGCTTCCCTGAAGATCCAGGCAGCTTAGCGTGGCCATCGGTTTTGCCTGGTAAACAAATTCAGGACAAAATACAGCTTACGACATAGAAAGAGGGGACCGAAACATCATGGCTAACTAAACAAAAAGAAATCCGCAGTAAAAAAATAAAAAATAAAAAACGGTAGTCCCTGGCAGGACGAGAACAGCAGGGAGGAGCTTCAGTTTCCTTAGGGCCACTAAATGAGCTGCGCTTGGAGTATCGGCACTCCGTACCCCGACATTGTTGTGGGCTCCGCCATTTTGGTGCTTGTGCAGAGCAGACGCAACTTCCGATCGTCATGACTCAAAAGTTTGACTTCCTCAGCATTAGATTCGGTATTAGGAAGGTCATATAATATTGCTTTGCTCTGTCGCAAACTGTTTCAACACGTATGGAGACGGAAAAGCGTTTCCTGTGATTTCAGACAAAGCTTCAGACAACTGGCAACCATGATTTTAATACACAATATGGCCAAGTGTCGTTACTCTGAAGCGTAGCTTATTTAGTGGCACTAAGTTTCCCGCTTCCAGTGGAAACTTCCTACCATAGGAAACGCCTTAGCTTCTCGTAATTCTCGAGCATGCATGCACGCGCAAAGCAAGGTGAAAGGCAACGAGCGCATGAGGCCCTGCCTCTTACCGTCAGAAACAACAATTTTTCTACTTTCAATACATGCAGCTTAGAATTATTCCTTACCTTTTATAACCTCTAAAACACGCGTTGCTTATTTTTCTTTTTTTCTCACGCAATGGCAGTCACAGAAAAAATTAAAGCCGTTTACAATTCCCTGTAACGCGGGATTAGAGCGCAGCTGTTGGGGGAGGAGGATGGAAGGGTACTGAGGAATAGGGTGGAAGGGTACTGAAGGATAGGGAGGGAGGGTCACGTGACCTCAGGGGGGTCACGTGACATCAGGGGGTCATGTGATTTCAGGGGGTCACGTGACCTCAGGGGGTAACCCTTATGACCTTCGTGAGGGTAACACTCATGAGGGTAACCCTCGTGAGGGTACCTCTCATAACCCTTGCGAGAATAACTCTCGTAACCCTCCTGACTCTCGTGAGCGTAACCCTTTTGAGGGTAACTAACCCTCGTGAGGGTAACCTTCGTGACACTCGTGAAAGTAAACCTCGTAACCCTATCGAGGGTTACGAGGGTTACGCCGACGGCGACGGCGACGCCGCTCAAGCCGGAAATAGGCTTCTAAAGGCTGAACTCCATTGAGCGAATTATGCGACGAATTAGAGTGCCTTCATACACACGCGCGCTTTTGCTTGAGTGGTGACATCTCAGCCATTTTTCCGCCCAATCGTTTTTTTTATGCATTTTGAAGTGCGCGCAATCCGGTGTCACTCAGCTCGAGCGCGTAGCTCTGGCTGATGCATAGACGCCATCTTACCGCCCAAGTCACGCACCGAGTGCGCGAGAGCGTCACGCGCTGGCACATTCCGGACAACAATGGATGTCTTCACCCTGAGACAGACAGACATCTAGGCACCCTACGACGAATAACTGACGAACGCCGCCCGACGGCACGCACGCTTTGCGCGCGACGTAGCAGCCACTGTGCTGATTCCACGCGCAGAGCAAAAGTGTCCGGGCAAAATTCGTCGATTTTTCGCAGCATATTCGTCCCCACTACCCCTTAGGAGCTGCGCTCTAAAAAAATCCGAGAACAACGAACACGTTTACCCCCTCAACTCGCAGCCAGAAAAAAAAAAAAAGATCGGCCACGCGATTTTGATCCGATTATATACCGCCAGTGTATTTTAACATAGCCACGCGTTGGGGTTGATGGGCGGAGCAAAGGCGAGCGCCCGGTTACACGCATTGTTAAGGTTGGGCACGAGCCACATACCCGAATGCATGTCGAGGCATCGATATTCGCGAGCCAAAATCGAATGCCTAGAGAGTGCGGTACTGGGACAACCACGTTCTTTCAATGAAAGAACGCGGTTGTTCTGTGCTTGTCCTCCGTGTTTTTGTTCTTTCCATTTTAAGTACTAGACAGTCTTCGTGTCCACTGCATGAGCAGCATTTAAATATCGTCATGCCACTACCCAAACGTTGAGCATCTCCTGTCCGCTTGCCCCTCGGCCATCCGAACTCCCCACTACCCCAACCCCCCTCCTCCACGCTGGCGGGAGTGGCTGGCCTCGGCGGCTCATGTCGATCAGCTGGCTCTGGTCCGCTTGGTGGAGGAGCACCTCTAGGGTCTCTATTTGACCCAAAATATAAAGTAATTTCTCTTTCTCTCCATTTCCAGCACGACTTTTTGCATTTGGTATCACTTCATCACGTGCGCAGCCGAACCACAGCGGAAGGCAATGAGTCCGTGCTGAAAAGGGGCTTCTACTGCATTCTTGTCTGGATTCCAAACAAAACACATGCATGTTTTAGGTTTCCTTATACGCTAAATACAAGAGCCCTGCGAGCATGAAGTAAGCGGCGCCAGCTCCCTACTCGAGCATGCACGGATTGCGCCGTACAGATTTGTAGACTTATTTCCTTCCCTCAGTACTCCTTCAATCTGGTCCGCGATTATGTGTAAGATAAATTTTTGCACCCTGTAAAACAGGGAAATCATTTGTTGTTTTCTGCTCCACGCACGCTCCCAGGCAAGGCAGAGGCGCAGGCCCTCTCCTGCTTCCGCTTGCTGGATTTGTGGAACCGGCAAAGACCCGCCAACAGGACCTTCCATCTGATACTGGTGAGACTACAGGAGCTGGGGCATCGCGACCTGGCAGACGCACTCTCCAAGGAGGTCTACAGCGAGCAGGTGCTGGCCGTCAAGAGAGACTTTCTCAATGATCCTTTCAAGTGAGTTTACCATCCGAACGGGAATTGGCACGCCCGATGCAGCAAAGGACTCGCGATTAATTTGGAGATCTTTTGAAGGGCTACTGGATTTTCGGTTATACAGCGCCTTCTCCGCGACATGCTAACGTCAGAATGCTGGCACCTCGACCGGGATCCGCTGTGCCTCAGAGCCATCCAGGCGGTAAAACGGAAAAAAGTAATCTTTTTTCGTCTTTTAATGGGAGTCGGAGAGCCATACATTTGGCTCAGTGATGCACGTCCAGGAGACACGGCAGCCAGGACTGTTGCGTCAACTGTCCTTCCATTCGGAGTGACTCAGATACGGAAGGCGGCACGAAAATATAATAGACCGATCTCACCAAGCGTTCGGCGCATGCGTGACGGCGTCATAACTTTAGTTCGCAGGAGGCAGGCAGCAGTGCACAAGGCGGCTTGTGCCGCGTCATGCTCCACACGCGCAGAGCTCCAGCGAGGTTGTCGCATGTGCAGAAAGACCAAAGCTCCCTTGATGCATTGCGGCAGCGGTGGCGTAGTCAAACTGACTGGTGAGGTCGGTGTATTGCTACACCTCACAGACTTCACACCAGCCTGTTCATTTAGAGGCATTCCTTGATGCGCCGAAGGCCACTAGCACGTAGCTTTGGTGTAGGCTAGAAACACAAGCTCGTAGGTGGAAAATCCGCCGCGCTGAATTTTCGACGCAGCAGTTGTATCAAATCTGCCCCTCGTCGGCCTTCCTTAGGTAACGCCAAAACTTCAGCACTGCGGCTTAGTTATCTGGAGAATAGTCCCTCTATTCAGCACAACGCGTAGAAGCCGAGGTGCTAGTCACGATTAGCACGCATCCGCAATCGCCAGCTGCTGTCTCGCTTATACTCTCGCCACAAGAGTGTGGGGTCAGCCAAGAGCTGCATGCTATTGGTTGGTGATTTTAATTTACCTAACGTTGATTGGCATAATTTATCATCCTCCTCACCCTCTGATCAAACCATTTTCGACATTGCGTTTGCCTGTGACCTTTCTCAAGCAGTTAATGTACCCACACGCGTCCAGGGTGATTCATCGTCCATTTTAGATATTGTCCTTTATAGTAGGTCTCTGTCTGAGGTACAGGTATCAGTGGAGGATGGTTTGTCCGACCATAAGCTTGTTTCTTTCTCCTGCCTCATGGGCAGCTCGGATGATTTTGTGGCTCAGAAGCGCAAAACTATTAAAGACTTTTCTAGGGCGAATGACGAATCTGTTCTAGATTACCTTGAGTTATCCTTAGATACATTTTCTGGGAACGACGTTAATTATTTGTGGAATAAATTTAAATCAATCTGTCATTTTTGTCTTCGAAACTTTATTCCTAATAAAAGTAAATATGTGCGCCGCAAAAACCCCTGGATGACACGCGAAATAATTCATCTAGTACGGAAAGTAAAAAGAAACCGTAGAAGTCCAGTTCACAGTTCCTCCCTCCCCTGCCTAAAGCGAGCACTGGCAGCTAAACTTCGCACAAGTAAGCAGTTCTATCATTCCAATACACTCACACGATTCCTTAAGACAGATCCAGCGAAGTTTTGGCGACACCTCAGCTCAAATCAACAAAAAACTGTCGATTATGTCAAAATTGGGGAAATGTTGGTTCACGACAAACAACAAATAGCTACGGAGTTTAATCTTTTCTTTCAGTCAGTGTTCTCGAAGTCTTACACTAGACATTCCTCCTTTAACGAAGAAGCTGAGATAAGCTCAGAGTTCATCACGTTTGAAGGTATCTTTTCTATGCTACTTAACCTCAAACCTAAATCGTCAAATGGTCCTGATGATATACCAAATGCATTTCTTCGTCGTTACGCTGAGTGGATTTCTAGATTCCTTGTTGTTATCTTCCAGATGTCATTTTCATGCGGCGTTGTTCCCTCAGATTGGCGAATTGCTCGGGTTGTACCCGTTTTTAAAAAAGGAGACCGTACGATGTTAACGAATTATCGCCCAATTTCACTTACCAGCTCTTCGTGCAAACTACTGGAACATATAATTTCTAATTACATCAATGATTTCCTCGATAAACATGAAATAATCTCGCCTTTTCAGCATGGGTTCCGAAAGGGACTTTCTACTACTACTCAGCTCATTTCAACTATTCATTCTTTTGCTTCTATAGTAGATAGGCCTGGTCAAGTCGACGTCATCTTCCTTGATTTTAGCAAAGCCTTCGACAGAGTTCCTCATTCCGGTCTTATATACAAACTAAATGAGATTGGCCTTCCCAGCACAGTTGTTCAGTGGATTTCAGCTTATCTTCAAATGCGAAAACAATTCGTCGATGTAGTCGGTCACCATTCTGATCCTCTTCCTGTAATTTCGGGTGTTCCGCAAGGGAGTGTCCTTGGCCCTCTTCTTTTTTCAATTTTTATTAATGACCTCACTTTTTGTATAGATAAAAGCGTGAGTATTCGTTTATTTGCGGACGACTGTCTATTGTTCAAGGATATTAACTCTACTAGGGACCAAGTTGTTCTGAACGAAAGTCTTAATGCAGTTTGTAGCTGGTGCGATCGTTGGGAGATGAAGCTTAACCAAGAAAAGTCCTTGTACATGCGCATCACTAACAAAAAGTCCTCTCATCAGTATGAATACTTTATTGGTGATAACTACATCTCTCGGACGATGAGCTTTAAATATCTTGGTATTACAATTTCTAGCAACTTATCTTGGTCCTCACACATTGAACACGTTTGTGCAGCTGCCCGTCGAAAACTAGGTATGATAAGGCACAAGCTTAAGCACGTGCCTTCTCATGTGAAACTTTTAGCCTATAACACATTGATAAGAACGAAGTTAGAATACGCCTGTACAGTCTGGGATCCATTCACAAAAAAAGATATCAAGATACTGGAAGATGTTCAAAAGCAAGCAGCTCGTTTTATATTTAATCGCTACCACCCGCATGACTCACCTGCTGCCTTAATTCAAAGTAACAACATCATCTCTCTTGAATCACGAAGGAAGCTAGCTAGACTAAAATTTCTTTATCAACTCTGGTTTAAAAAACTCCGGCTTGAATCGTCGTCCTTTCTTCACCCATCCTCGACTAGGCACACAAGGCATGACCGTCCGCATAAAATAACTCCAGTATTCGCTCGAACAAATGCATTTAAATACTCCTTCTTTCCCAGAACCATAACAGAATGGAACAACCTACCTCATCACATATTTATATCTGACAATGTTTTGGAGTCGATTGAGCGTTTGTTTGATGTGTAACTTTTTGCATTGTTTTATTTTCCTGTTCCCCAATACCGCCACTCCTCCCAACTTTGTTGTGAGCTACTACATGTGCTTTATTACAATTTTTGCATACTTTTCCCCTGTTCCCCTCTCCCATTTTACGGATTACCTGGTGTTGCGTTTTTTCTTTTTTTTACTTGACTTTTGTAACCCCCAATCCTGCTTGGGCCGCAATTGGCCTGCAGTATTCCTAAATAAATAAATAATAAACAGCTGTAGTGATGAAGTTTAGACGTCACTTACTTAGGGCAAGCGTGGGACGCATACTGGGCACGAATGCTTAGTCAGCGTTCAGCTGGAACACACGTCCAAGCAGTGAGAACACGAGACCCAGCACACAGCACTCCTCTTCAATATGTGGCTCGCAACGGCCCCGAGTAGCTGACTAGAAAATTTAGCAGAATTACGAAGCTTTGCTAAGGCGTCGAAATCGGATTATGGCCGCGCCCAAGCTTAACCCAACTGAGCAAGATGGCGGCGCCCTGAGACCGAACCTGCAAACGTGCATACATGCCCTGCACCTAGCGTCATCCCATTAGCTCTCCGGTCACCATTAGAGAAGAGGAGGAGGAGAAACTCCCCAGACTTGGCTATTCTCCCTCTAGAAGATTATAGAACAAGGGTGGCCGGGCTGCGGCTCGCGAGCCGCACGCGGCTCTTTGCGAGTTAAAGTGCGGCTCGCAGCTCTTTAACTCTGTGTCTCTAATAGAGTGCACTGCAGGTGAAGGCAAAGAGAGAAAGGGAGAGCACCAGGGAGGCAGGACAGGCTAGGCGATACCGAGAGCACTAGGAACGTTTGAGAGGGGAGGTTTCACTCCTCCTTCCCAGCCTTCCTAATGCTCGCCCTTTCTCCGCTCGCCTGACATTACCTTCGCCTGTAATACACGCAACTAGTGACACGGAGTATACTAAACCTACCTCCCCCTCCCCCTCCGCCTCCCTTCCAGTCAAAGCCTGTCCAAACAGGACACTTCAGAAATCGTAAGGAAGTTTCCGGCAACCCGATGTCTGTCTGACCACCAAAAAAAAAAAATTGTGTTGCTTGTATGTTTAGATCGGGTCCATATCACATGAGCGAATGATGTTTTAGCGAACAGCGACGTTTGAGCGAATCGACATTTTAGCGAATAACGGGGGCGCGCGTTAACCCATCCGGCGCGCTGCGCTTTCGCCGCTTCGCGGCGACAGTCTGCGGCGGCTCATTACAAAAATGTGAACCCACTTGGCCCACCCGAAAACGCCGCTTCGCGGTTTCCGACTATTCGCTAAAGTGTCGTTCGGTGAAACGTGGGCGTTCGCTACAACGTCATTCGATCAAGTGAGTGCCTCCCGTTTAGATCCACCTGTCTCTTAGCTGTAGATGAGAAATTTAGTCAGTGCAGTACAAGTGCTAACCTGCGGTCTTTAACGTGCACCTTGCAGTAATGATTACACGAACGCGTGCCGGTACGAAACTCATCCAGATTGAGCCCAGAAAGTTCTGCAGCGCAAGCTTTCGCTCCACGCTCCGAGCTGAGAAGCGTTAGCCCGCTCGCTCACCGATCCCCCGTTTGACCACCACAAAGCCGAAGCTTCAACACAAGCCCGAACCCTACGTAAAGCTTGTCTTGACACATGTTTGTTGTATTTTTGTACTCGAGCCTTTCTGTTAACGTTTCGAGGTACGTGGACGAGCCAGTGCTGGGAATCTCGACGCTGCGAAGCTCGGGGATCTTGCTTGTGTACGAGTCAACACGCTGTAACAACCAAAAAGTTCGCGTACACCGAGCTCCCAACTTTATTCGTGTTGCTGGTCAGCAAGTTTTTTACTTGTTTTATGCGTCCATTAACGAAATTACCTTTTTGCAATTAGTTTTTTTTTTTTTTTTTTTTTTTTTTTGGATACGCCACAGTACGCGAGGTAAAACTGGGAGACAGCGTTGAAAAGCTAAAGTCGAACACTTCTTATCCCTTCAGCTGTGCTAGCTGACCCGCAGCACTGCACAAAGTAAAGTCCCTAAACGCTTGGATTCGACTAATTCAATATCGCATGAAGTAATCCTGCCCAATCATATAGGCACGTTCATACATACAAACCGTTTTGAAGAAAGCAACAGTCGAGCACTTGCGTGAAGAATGTCGCACAGTTCGGCGGACAGCACGTACACGCCGTGACTGAACTAAAGAATTCCAAGCGCATTTGGCGGTTGGTAATGACCGTAAGATGTGTTACATGTTTGCTTTCTTCCTGACTGAGTATGCCGAGATAATTTCAGAACCACCGTTCAGACACAGATCTTGGGGGTCGGTAAAGGCTCATCAAAAAGCCTTCGCGAGGAGTAGGCGACGCTGGTTAGAGACTCCGCCGTAGCTAGCCGATCTCGGCATTTGCGGAAACTTATGCCCGTGCCACACGGGCAACTCGAATGCCATTTACAACGAATGACATTCGTGTAATCGACGAATCGGCTCGCGATCTGTCGCAAGTGTCGCGCGCTGATTGGCCGATCGTTCAAATGTCACTCGTTGTAAATGGCATTCGAGTTGCCCGTGTGGCACGGGAATAATACCCGTGCCACACGGGCAACTCGAATGCCATTTAATTTTCAATCGGCATATTAACTTTTGTGCAGAAGTGAGTGCGAACTCATTGCGTTTCTTTAAAAGTTCATGCGCCAACGTTGGGCTCAACTGTGAGTATCCTGTTAGGATGCGGCTTGTTTTTTGCTCAATGAAGTAACACGAAGCGGACGTTTGGCAAAGAGAATACGTGTAGGGCTCAAAGTGAAAAAAGTTCAATTGTGGTTCACTGGCACTAGACATATTATTAAAAGTGAGCTCAAAGATACAATCGTGGGGTGAGGTGACTATGTTTGCATACGCAGGTACAATATCCGGCATGTCGGGAACCAAGAAAGAATGCCCCGGTCGTCCTTCTATATCGCTCGAGAATGCTTAAAGTATATTGTACATTCGTGGGAAGTCGGACAATCGAAAACGCAAACAGCGCATTCGGTCACGGCGTGATAGCAGGAAATGAAGCTCCTCAGTCGAAACCGAAGCTGAGTGGCCAACTAGTTCCCAGAGTGCACTGCGTGGCATTTCGCCGCGATGGGACGCTTCGAATTTTAAAACAAATCTTAAAAAAAAAAAAAAAAAAAAGCGGATGGAAGAAAATTTTTGCACGATTTACGTCGGAATTGTGTCGCCTAACGATTTCGTGAGGCCTTCACACGAGTACCTCCCCAAAAAGAGAAACTCATCGCGTTTTATATTGAAACACAGGTTGCGGTTTGGCAGTCTTGTGCTACTGCTACCTTACGTACAGTTAGACTGCTTTCGACAATACCTCGGCAAACTTCACTCATGAGGGCCCTCACTCACCCCCACCTTCACAGGTGAGGTGAGGGTGAGCGAGTTTCTGAACCAGAAAAATTCATGTGCGAGGGCGAGTGAGGACCGTGAGGGCGGTGAGTGTCTGAGGGGTGTGAGGGCCATGAGCGCGTGAGAGCCGTGAGGGCGGTGAGTGCGTGAGGTTCAGTGAGGGTGAGTGAAGGGCTGAAGGTGAGTGTAGCTATGAGGGTGAGGGTAAGTGAGGGGCTTAGGTGAGTGTGGCTGTGAGGGTGAGTGAGGGCGACCTAAAATGCCGACTTCTGCTTCCGACACGGATAGATCTAAAGTCGTTTCATTTATTGATCTGGACAAAAGTTTGCCCCCCTTATTTTCTGCCTTTTCTCTTTCAGGCGGCTCTTGGAAGTTAAGTGGTTTTGCTTTCGGCTCTTAGGCCGGGTCAGCCTGGCCATTCCTGTTATAGAAGGTTAACCAGTTACTCAAAATTCGTGCAAAAGCAGCTTTGCGGTTAGCTGCGGTGGCCCGATCACTGCTGGGGCGGCTAGGGCGTCCTGTCCACGTCAGCCGCGCCGCGGCTTTGCTCGTCCCAAGATAGGCTACGTCGCGATTGCGTCAAATGTCACGTGCTCTCCGAGCGCTTGCCAGAGTGGCCCGCTTATAACGAAAAGTACAGCCACCAGGCTCAAAATAGAAGCGTGCGATTGTTATTTACGAATATTCTGGGTCATATTCAGCCTATTTCTGAACAAGACTGATATATTTCAAATTTCATAGAAGTTAGACGAAGTTAGACTTATAAACAGCGGGGCTAGGCTTTATACAAAAAAAAAAAAAAAAAAAAAAGTAGTGTTTTGCAAATAAAAATTTCAAATAGTAGTTCCGAAAGATAGACTATTCGATATTTGCTTCGCGATGAACTGCGATATGCGTATTTCTCAAAGTTTTTATCTGGGCGAGTTACCCCCACTGAGCGCGCTTTTTACCGAACACGGATGCACTGCGGACAAGCAGCACCCGCGGAAGCAAGCTCCGGACCTGTTGCTTCTCTGCAGTGCACCGATGCACGGTAAGAAGCGCACTCAACGGGGTAACCCGCCGCGATCAACAATTCGAAAAAAGATAAATATTGCATTTGCGTGCTTCGGAGATAAGCACTTTAAAAGGGGATGGTGCACGCGCGCCTTGTGCAAACAAGAAAGTGACTTTGTATGAATGTCGATATCTACATTGCCGTAAAGCTTTCAAAATTAAACTGTGGTTGTTATGTACGAGTATATGCTAGGCAGAGATGCCCTGACAATTTGCGTTTATCATTTGCGATTTTTTTTTTTTACGCGATAGAGTCGAGTTTGTGTCGCAGAAAAGCCGGCGTTGGCGGCGCTATGTCGGGAAAATCCCGATTGGTCGATAGGGTCATGATGTCACAGTACATGACCTCGAGCGAGAATTCCAAATCCACAACGCTCACGTGAAACGTGACGCCACACGTGGAATGAAAGTGATTAAAACATGACATGTAATGCGAATTGAAGGTCGCCGCTTGTCTCGAATGATTTCACTTTATGAAATAATTCATTTGCCTTAAAAAAATTTAAACATTTTAAGTGGGATTCCAACCCACGACCCTTCGGCTGCGAGCCAGACACGCTACTGACTAGGCCACGCGAGGCACGCTTGCACGGCGAATGAGAAGATGATGCGAACGGGGCCCGGCAACGCTATCGCAACTTCAATGTTGTCATTTTTTTTTTTATTTAAATTGATTAAAGCATATTTGCATATGGCAAGATTTGTAAATCCTGTCAATTGGGAATAGCTGGGCATCTTTTTAGGTTTCATTCTATGTCAAATCCGTCGTTTACTTGCCAAGCCAAGGCATCGAACTTTGTGAGGTTGCAGATTGAAGATTAAAGGAATTGTCCGGATGATATCCGGAAGTTACGAAGTTTTTTGCGCTGGTCACGTAGAGGGGGCGTAAATATAATCAGATGAAATGTTTATTTCATTAAAAGACGCCCCAATATTGGTTAAATCAAATGTAAACATCAATACGAAATTTCGCGCGAAATTTCGCAAGTACGCATGGCTGGTCGTGTCGTGACGTCACATCAGGCATTGTAACGTCAGAGTCGCGGGCGTTGACCTATTCCCGGTTTCGTTCAACATGGTTGATGGTGCGTACGGGCGGCGGAGAAAAGCTCACCGGAGAAAAGCTCACCGGAGAAAAGCTCACCGGAGATAAGCTCGCCGGAGATAAGCTCACCGCAAAACCGGCAGATGCGGAGAAAAGCTCACCGATATTTTTTTTAGCTTAGCTTGATTCTACGTAAAACGTGGCAATTTAACACAATTCGCATTCGTCACTTCATTAAAAATATGTCCTTGTTTTTGTAATATTCTTGAGGTTCATTGGGCACATTTAGTAATTCCTCAGAAATTAGTAATCACCCATTCTGTAAATTAATGAAGCCGCGCCGCAAGTATAAAATCAGAACATCGTACACCGGTAAAAAAGGCAACAATTAATTGACAGCTGAGGGTGCGCCGTCGGTAGCTCTGTCAGATAAAGAGGTTTATTTTTTGCGAGCTAATATGAATAGCGGTGTGGGAATAGCTTGAGGTGCAAATATTGTGTAGTGCCTAATAGATAAGTAGATGTTTGTTAATGTAATCAGTGTCGGCTACGCTGTTTTCTTTCTGTTCATTTCTCTAACAAAACTTTAGTTGCGAGAACAGCTCCGTCGTGTCGTGTTTGTTGTCTTCACTCCGTCGTCGTCGTTTAAGCGGTTTTCATCATGTACAACGTTTACCAACTCGCCCAATTCGCTACCTACCTTACAAATGACTAGTTCTTATATAGCTCACGAATAACAACGGAGACTGTGCACCTCTGAAGGTCATGGCTGGCGCACCGTAGAAGGACACTATCACACAAAGGAAACGTGTGGAAACACCAGCACGAACGGTTAGAAAGCGTGCGTGTCCGTGGAAGAAAGAAGCCTCGATATCCTATTGACTGTTTTATCCTGTTTTCAAATGTTAACAAAAGCTTCAAAGAGAATTTCAGGCACCGCGGTGTTGCGCGTGCACTTCTGAATTTTCGGCATTTACACCTTTGATTTTTAGGTTTTAGGCAGTCATCATTACGTTTTTTTAACTTTTTCCTGTTCTTCAAGTTCATAAAGACTTTAGTTAGGCTTTCGTTGCCTAAAGAGTAAGCTACAAAAAACACTGGCCCGCAATTATTAATCTGGGAGCAATATATACCCAATTAAGCTTAACAAATATTACAAAAGAGGACATTTTATTTTTTACAAAGCTGACGAATTTTAATGATAATAAATTGATATATGTTACGCGCGATCCAACAGCCTCCATATAAAAAGAAGAAAAAAAAACGGTAAGCTTTTCTGCGCATACGCTCAATGGCGGGTGAGCTTTTCTCCGCATCTGCCGGTTTTGCGGTGAGCTTATCTCCGGTGAGCTTATCTCCGGTGAGCTTTTCTCCCATGAGCTTATCTCCGGTGAGCTTATCTCCGGTGAGCTTTTCTCCGGTGAGCTTATCTCCGATGAGCTTTTCTCCGGTGAGCTTTTCTCCGGTGAGCTTTTCTCCGGGATTCGGTGCGTACAAAGATCATCGTCAATGAATTGAGCTTCCCTCAATACCGTAAATCTTCTTTCTTAGAACAGGGTTATTTTACTGAGCACTCGAGAGCTGTCGTGGCTCTCTTTGCATGACGCCAAGTCACAGCTTCCGCTGTAGCCAACTAAAACGCTGCGTTTGGCGAGAGCAATCTTAGCAGTTGGCTTGTTTAAAATTAAATTACTTCTGCGGCGGAAGATTAAAACTTTGAATATTGTGCGGATGACATTCCCAAAAAGCAATGACAATAAAATTTAATTGTTTTCTGAAAGACAAAATTTTACAGGACAATCCCTTTAACATTAGCTTATAAATGGACAGGTGAAAGCTTGGGAGCAACATTCATCCGTTTAGCTTGGTTTTCATTTAAGCATTGTGCAACAGCAGTCAAAGCAGGCATGTAGCCAGGATTTTAGTTCGGCAGGGCCCGCCCATGACAAAATGCTGTATGACGGGGCGGGGGAGAGGAGGCCCCAGCAAAATGGAATATTTCGGGGGGGGGGGGGGGGGGGGGGGGGCGGGGGGGGGGGGGCATGGGTTCCCCCTTTCTGGATATGTGTCTGAGTCAAAGGCTTCGAGAAACTAGTCAATATTCTATTCGAAAATATTCATCCAAAACAACTATTTGCTTTCAATTCGTTTCAAATTCAAAGCCTGCTATTCACACAGCACTCCAAAAATGTCAGAGTTTTGTGCAGAAGTCCATCCTACTATACTCGCTTCCTCCTCAAGAACCGTAATAAAAAGAAAGTTCGGCTCTTCGAGGGGTAGTATTACTAATTTCCCCCTTGACATGGAGAATTAGGATATATTTAGGTGCATTTCATATTAGATATACGCTACCTTGTCGGGACATCCCCGCTCAAAACACCAAAAGCATTGCTTCTTACTCCGACAACCAAATCTTGCAAGAACTACTTCGCGTGGCGTATGAACAATGCGCAAAACTTGCCTTTTCTTTTGAGGTGACGAGCTTAGGCACCACCAGCACGATCGGTTTGCGACGTCTGTTTAATTTATCTGCGAGGATTCACATGCTAGTTCATAGAGCTGGATTGGCTGAGAGTAGCTTCTGCTGCGGTCGGTCGTAAGGTGAAACTGAGTACAGTAGCACAACCGACTTGCTCAATACGCAGGAAGCTAGGGCCCAAAGTGGACCTCCGGAAGCAGAGCAAGCTCGTTCCGATGCAGACCGATCAAGAGGTAGAAGCGAAAGAGCACCAGCAAGCCAACATGCTGGAGCTAGTGACCTTTGCACTGGCCATGTCCCTCATCATGCTACTGGCAACCTTCATCTGCAACCGCATAACCAGCAGCTGCACCATCAAGCTTCCCCAGCGCAACGCGGCCAGCCGACTCCTCGGAAGTCGTTCCGGCGAATCGGTGCAGCGGCTGCTTCCCGAGAGTGTCTGATCTGCGTCCGGCAATAAAGTCATCTAATTCTCGTCGAAAGACAAGGGATTAAACCACTCACAAGCCACGGTGCCTTCCATTTCGATTGGAAGGAAATTTAACCGTTGCACCACTAGTGGTTAAGTTGAGAACTGAACCGACGGTGACAACCACAACGCAACTTCCTTGTTTGAATTTCTCGTGCAACTACTGTGTCAGCAACCAACCACGCCTAGCGTTCAGTCAGTGAATCACCCATTCACGAGTCCCAGCTACACGCTGAGGCAGCACAGACGACGTAAAAAATACAGTTGATTAACGTAGAAGTTTGAGCTAGTTGGCATTGAAGACATAATTAAAAAATAATCCAATCTACGGGTCTTGTGTCGGGTAAACCCCGAGTGCTGTGGAAGTCAAGCTGGAAAAGTGGCCCCTACAGTTAGATCTCTTCCCCAAGAACACAGTTGTAAGAGCTAGTAACTGGGACCGTCAAACGGATCGACAGGATTCGCTTCAGGGAATGGATCGGGTATCACGAAAAAGATGGCATTGTACAAAAATATGAAGATTTCGTTTTAACTTTGAAAGGTACTCTTTAATGTCTTAGTTTGTCGATTCCCTTGTTTGCTATCTAGCGTTGCCAAAGCAATATAGTTGATTCCATCAATAAATATTGTGTGCACATTTCCCCAGCACAAATTCATCTGTCAAACGCTGGGTACAAGCCGAAGAACATACGAGGTTTGAAGGCAAGGCAAATCGTCACTCCACGTTCCCCGTCATCACAAAAATCATCCGACCTATAGAGAACATAGAATTAGCTCAGTGAAGGAGAAAATTTCAGGCCACCGTTATTTGACACAAACACCCTGCCCAACTCAAAATAATGGTAGGCATAGCACATGTTTTGTTGTTGTCAAATTAAAATGTGTGCCTACAAGCAGATGTCAGATAGTAGTACCCTACGATGCAACAGTGACTCCATGTACAAGCAAAGCTCAAGCTACATTCCACTTGTCTTCCAAGGCAGTTGCTGCGACTGTGTGACGTTGCTAATTTAGCCTTCTCAACTGACACTGGGCACTTAGCTTCCAAGCCATAAGCTGCTGGCTAGCTTCCGATAATAAGCCACCGTTGCTTGATTTCTTCAACTTGCTTCGAGACGAAAGGCTCGCGAACACGAACTTTCACCTCTAGCTTGCCTCCGGAAGGTCGCTTGCTGTCGAATACCTGAGTGGGAGGAACGAAGGTTGACAAGAAATATTAAAAATAAAAGAATGATCAATAAGAACTCAGCACAGTAGTCTCTCTAGGCGGAACTACAAAGAACCCGAATCAGAAGTTCTACCCATCAAAAGACAAGGAGACTCTGAGAATGCGGGAAACCAAAAAGACATACAAAGACACTCAAGACTGCTAGCGTGTAGGAATGCGAAAGCCTTGGTACACGTAGCGTATTTCTACATGCGCACCGCGCTGAGCTCGGCCGGGCGACCTCTGTGTAGGCTGCCCAGGCGGGCTCGGCAGCCGGCTGCTCTGCAGAGCCCGGCCACCCGGGCTCTCCAGCCGGCTGCTCTGCAGAGCCCGGCCACCCGGGCTCTCCAGCCGGCTGCTCTGCAGAGCCCGGCCACCCGGGCTCTCCAGAGCAGAGCCCGGGTGGCCGGGTGACCAGGTGACCTTACTGGCGCCCGGGCCACTGCGCCATGGAGAGGGCTTCTCTGTGGGGTGGCGTTCCTTAGAATTATGCCGCAAGCCAGCCAATGAGAGTTTTCCATCAATTTGCTGCTACAGACCACAGGCTTCGCTACATGGGACAGGGGAATTTAGGTGCCGTTTGACGCGGCTTCAAAAGTTGATATCGCCGGTTCGCTCTATGGGACAGTTAATGCTTTCGCATTAATAGTTCCTCTTGTCAAAGCTCTCTTATAAAGATACTTCTGTACTACACTGGTGCACAGTTTGGTGTATAGCAGAGAGATCAAAATGTGTAGTGACAAGGGCAAAGTTGAAATTAAAATGAGATAACGAAGACAAATATATGTAACAATTCTGAATTAGCTTACAACAACAAAAAAAAACGAAATATTTGTTGTCAATAAGCTAGAAAATTCAAGCAAGAGATTAAAATTTAAGGGTAATTAATTTGAATATTTTGGGACAAATTTCTTCTAGTTGGAAAAGCAATCATTGGAGTTGAGCATGGCAAAGGTTAAATTTCCACAATCCTACTCCAGAAACCACCTTACCACTTTAACAAACAAGGAGCTGCAATTCTTTTCTTTCAAATGTAATCTGCAATTTTGTTGTTGTCCTTTTTAAACAGAAACTAACATTGTCTAAGCATCCATGTACCTAAGCTTTAGAGCATTGATCGATTACTCAGCTCAATGCTTCATAAAAACCAGTTGTTTCCGTGTCTCCATCAAAACTAGAACAAATTTAGAATGAACTGCATAGCAAAGACATTCTCGTCCATTATTTATAAAAGTGATGATGCCCAATGAAATGCTACACAAAGCTAGACTGCTGTATGAGCCAGTAGATAACATGGAATTTCAAAAATTGCCTAGAAGACAGCATGATACTCTGAATGGTCAGAGTCCTCCACAAATAACAAAAGACCAAGCTTGAACACTGCTAGGCACACACATAGAGTCAAAGCAAGCAAACTTACATCGTAGCTGTCGTGCAAGTCACACTTCGTTTCGAGATCCTCAAACTTAACTGCCACCGTGCCCAGGATTGCGTCGCTCCTTAGAAATCCCCTGCAAAAAACAACACAGCACTGAGCAACACCTGAACAGCACCAAACATTATCGTTAGAATTCTTACCTCTTGGCCCACACTTCCAGCTTAATGGGATGTCTCTTCGTGATCCTGGCAAAGCTGCGGGACTTGCGGTTGATCTCAAACTTGAACGTCTCTTGGAACTCTGGGGTTCGAAAAAGAAGGCAAACATGTGAGCCTATCATGCATTAGTCACCAGATGAATTAGTGACAGAGCAGTTACATGTTTCACTGAAGCTACTCGCAAAGAATAGCCCAAGTCCTCAAGCTAGGCTACTAGAAACACTAGAAACTAGGGATTTTTTAAAGTACTGCCAAGGGTCCCCCAGCCTCCTACCTGAATTCTCTTTCCCTCATCAAAACTGCACTTTATCTCACTAGTTTCATGTAGCATTGTGGAAGCCACAGACAGGAAAGAGAAAGCAAAGCCCCTTTTGTATGAATTTTGAGAGAAAGGCTAATCTCCGATATGCGTAATAACAGTATCTGGGATACACGAAAGAGGGTCCTTTGCATTACCCTCTTTCCCCGTATCTTTCAAGTTTTTCAAGTTTCTTTATTCCTCTTCAAACAAGAAGAGAGGGAGGAGGGAAAAAGCAGTACAAAACTGCTTGACAGTGCCCTCTCCTCCCCCAACAGCAACAGCAGAAGAGGCACTCAAAACAAAAAACGCTCTCAAGAGTACACAGTCAGATTTCTCACGAAACTAGTAAAGATAATATGCGTTTGTTAGAACAGTTTTCAATTGTAATATTACGCGACAAAAAATAGTTTAACATTTTGGGCAGCTGGTATCTCACCATCTGATTTCCATAGTTTGTTCTCGAGCGCGGGACCGTCCAGGCGTCGGCATGGCGGGTATAAGGGCAGTGGTCATTACGAATCGGCAAAATTTACAGACTGTATGAAGTTTCTAGCTCTTTCCCTGAAAGAATGCTGATAGGGAAGTATAGGAAGGAGGGAGTTCCTTGGATGTTCCTGCTCGACAGCTACAGGTTTATTGCAGTTGCTAGACCTCAGCTCAAGGATAAAACTGTCGCTTACCAGGGTTGATGGTGTCCTTCACAGTCCTCGTTCTCACCGACTGAGGTGCATCCTGGAACGAGAGGACAGTTCCTTCTGCATTAAAACAACACTTTCAAGAACAGACTCAGGACTTCCCAAAAGTCTAGAGCAAAGTCAATTCAGCTTCATTAGCAGGCCCCAATTCTAAAGTCAAAACAGCATGCATCAGCATGAGCTGACCGTGAATCATCATCCCCCAATGCTTGTAGCCAGTGGGTTTTCTTCCTTTCACTGACGAATACTAAAAAAGATAAATAGTTGTAACCTTGCTAAGGTAAATTTTACAGGTCAGACTTTCAGCAGCTTTTTTTTTACAGACTAGGCAAGCTTTCAGCACAGCCAAGACATGTAAAGGTGCACTACAACTAGCCAAACAAGTTCACCTTTCTCCCAATAACAAAGTTCACAAGTTTGTAAACCTTCTGGTTAGAATGGCGTCAGGAGGGATTCCTTGACTGTCTCTGAAGGCAGCTACTGCCTCCTTAAAGGCCGACGTACAACCTCGGTTTTCTGCAGGGAAGATAATCCACTTAGCGCTTCCCTCTCCTATGCTGCGAGGGGGAGCCTAGTTGGGGCAATGTAAAAAGTGGAGAGCATATAGGAAAGGAGGAGGCGGGCAAAAGTGGAAAGCGTGAAGTGTACGTCGGCCTTTAAGACAGCAGAAGTTCAGGAGCCCCTGGTCCAGAAGTCTGGCAAACGGGTAGGTAAAACTACAGCGGCCTACAGAGTTGTAGTGGGCTCACGGGACGGCTCGGCCTGATGCGTTTGATGTCGACACTGCGGTGGCGCTGTAAGCGTTTCCTTTTGAAACTTTCCAGCGCGCATTGGCCAGACCAGGTCGGCTAGGCGACTCGTATCAATCACGGGCAGTGGGCGGGAGAAGTTTCAGGAGGAATCTACTGCTGCGTCTCTGGCGTTTTCGACATTGGCTGATTCAGCGCAATACATGGGGGAGATAGGGCGGTGAGCCCACTACCCAACTTCTAGGGCACTGTACTACAACGCCAAAGCCCACCAAACAAAAGAGTCTTGAGACACAAGAGGTTCATGAGCTCCCCGGTCCAGAAGCCTGACAAACAGGCAGCTTGAGACACAAGTTTCAGCAGCCCCTAGTCAAGAAGCCTTGCAGACAAGCACCAACAATGCTAAGGCCCACCAAACAAAAAGTGTCCTCCTCCTTGACATTTTTCAATGGCGTTCTAAATGCATAGCATTCACAATGCCTCGGCTCACGTTTACCCAAGACCAGTCAGTCGCAGCACACTTCACATACGACATCGAACGGATCGTCCGTGGACTGGTGCCGAAACTAAGGATTGGCCGCAACGTAATGGCGACTGGTGTCATGTCGCCGCCGGACTCGGCGCTCTTATTTTGCAGTCCCGTCCCCTGCTCTTTCCCCTTCACCTCGCTGCACCTGCAGTTGTCAGGCCGAATGAAGCACGACCCAAGGCCCGCAAACAAGAGCCTTCATGGCAAGTCTGCTTTGCTGCCAAAGAGAGCACAGTGAGAAAGGTGCCCATTCCAAAAGCGGTCGTCGACTGCACGCACTTTGAGCACTCTGTCTGTGTTTTGGGCTCAGACACAAAAATGCTAAGCGCTGGCCCTATAAATGCTACGCATTTAAAGAGTCTCGAGACAGATTGGGCGACTGAAGTGCTTCGAGACTCACATTTGGAAAGGGAAATTCAACCCTCACGTAGGAATCCAGTTCGTCCGGCTTTCCTGCATAGACAGAAAAAGGGCGAGGGGGGAGAGAAAGGAAACGGGCTTAGAGAGAGGAAGTGTCCTTACTTGACTAGGAGAGAGCGGTCCCTGGTGGACCCGGGGCGAGAGCGGGGAAGGGAAACCATCAAGAGACCGCACACATACTGCCACACCGACAGCTGCATGCTATTGAACCGTTTGTTCCAAAGCTCCGACCTACAAGACACCAAGGACCGCGTGCGCGCCCGGGCTTTACGGAGGGGCGTGGACAGCCGACATACAGAATGCGCGCATCCATGCAAGGAACAGCATGCTTTGAGAAACAATAAAATCAGTCGTGTGTGAAGATTCAAATTGTTCTATTCAACCCAAACATAAACTGGCTAAAAGTAAAAAAAACAAAAAGTTCTCAAAGCTTTTTTACCTATTGTGAAAACAAAGCTTTTTTTCATAAATGTCTACTGTACTCACTGTCACCAAGAAATAAAAACAGGCCGTGACAACCAAACAAGATTTGGTTGTCAGAAAAAAATATCTTTGCTTTCTGCATTTGAAACACATCCATTTTCATCAAATAACAAACAACTCTTCTTAAATGCACACATACCTTAATACACCACTTCCAGTAGTTGGAGTGAAAACGAGCATTTAGTATAGAGCCACTCCCCCCAAATCTTACTTCTTTACAGCACTATAAAGGCAGCAGCTCAACAGTGCAGCTCTGCAAAACACTTGATTTGCCCGATCACTCACGTTTGTAAACCAACCTCGCTCGAACAAGCGCAAAGTAACAAACATGAACAGAGGAATAACTGCTGTGGCAGTGTCGGACAACAGGTCAGGGCAAAATGTGTAGTGCTGGAGGGATTCAGCTGTCTACTACTAGTCTTTCCAAGAATATCAATCAATCAATCAATTGATCAACCAATAAATTTTCTGAAAAAGACTACTAGGTGGGTACTAGAGCCAACCAATCAATCAATCCTACAACCACTTAAACAAAGAAATGAATCGATTAAGTGACATTCTATTCTCCGTTCACCCCTAAGCTGACAATGCAGTGGGTGGGAGCTACGCTTTTGCTAGAAAAATCAGTCACTTCCCTTTCATCATTTGATCCCACTCTTTGCATGCAGGTGTGGGTGGTATTGTGACCACGTGGCGAAAGATGTACACATGACTAGTCCGACGAGCACGTAGCTTCAGTCGCGATATCAGATTAGGGGTAAAACAAGCTTAGAAGAAACTACTAGGCCCTAAAGTCAACTGATCAATGAGCCATTTAAACGACAAATCGGTTTGTTAATTCAGTGAGTGATATGCTAAAAGACTGCTAGAAACAAGAATTGACCAATCAATCAGTAATTTAGTCAATACTTCAGTCAACCAACAAGGGTAAGAGAACCGCAGTTGAAGAGACCCACCTGGAAGGTTGATCGCCCTCACCACCGAAACCTCGAGTTCGTTGTCTGTGAGGTCGTGATTACACCTGGAATAAAACGAGAGTCCGAATGAGAACCCCAGACACCTGGGTAAGGTGCACGTAGGCACGGTGTCGCTCACCTGACTATGGTGAAGACCCTCGTCTCGTAGTGGAAACGGGGCATGGGGTCGTTCCTCTGCCACAGGTTACGCACCACCAGAAGGTCCCGATGGGCCTCCTGGGCCAGCTTCTCAAATCTGGTTTCGGAGAATGACGATAGTAAATACCAGGTAACCTACCTAGTTCGCATATCTCAACTTGCATCCCTCAATTCGCATCTTCGAATAAACGATCTCTGAAATCAGACCTCTAATCTCATACCTCTGATCTCGCATCCCTGAATTTACATCTCTGAACTCATGTTTCTGACCTCAAGTCTCTGAACTCAAGTCTCTGAACTCACTTCCCTGAGATCATTTGCCTGAACTCCCTTCTCTGAATTTTTTAGCAGATATATCGTAGGCCTCTCCACGAGTTGAGCATTAAACCTTGACTAGTGAAGTTCAAGAGAGTACAACACTGTCCGTTGCAAGTCCGAGGACGTCTCGTCTGTTTTGCATACGGAGTCATGTCCTTCCGGTATATCAACCTGCTTGTATAAAGAAGCCCATTCCAAAACAAATTATTATGCAGAATAAGCAATACATTTGCAACTATAGCCCCTCCTTTAGGGTGGCAAATGCTTAGAAATACCTTAATTTTTGGAGATAAAAGCAAGATCTTTACTGTTCAGTTCTACCTTTGTAACATGCCTGAAAAAATAAACTTCAAAATTAATGTCCGGGAGTACTACAGGCAAAAATACCTCTGGGTTAAGAGTCAGAACCCTTCAGTCTAAAGAGAGAGTTATGAATATGCAATTCTGTCCCTAAATATTTGGAAATCGAACTGTACGTCCCAGCATAAGAAGGCTGGCATACACTTTCTGCTTTCCACTTTCTCAGTTTATTTTTTTTACTTCGCTACTCTACCAGATGGGAAGAGGAGGAAACAAAGGTTTCCTGCCTTGTGGAAGGTAAAAGTTTGTATGTTAGCCTCCACACACGTGAATCTGAGAAAAAACTGAATTAAATAAGCAGACAGCTAAACAATTTTCCCAAAAATTCCTGTAATTTTTGTTTTATCCTTAAAGGAGCTGTGCAACAATTTCAGGGCTTTGCTGAAATTATTGTGGAAGTTGATGCCTGACATTTCTGAAGTGAACTACAGAAAACAGATTTCGCCCGGATACCCTAGTTTTTATTTTTAAAAAATGAAAAAGATGCAGGTTTTTGCCGCCTCTCAACTCGTACGTCGTCTTCCGGGTCATGTGCGGAGTGACGTTGATGGGGTAGGCGTGGGGTTCCGAAAAAGTTCTCTCTTTAGAGTCATCAGTGAGCAGCGAGAACTCATCCGCTCGCGACCCCGTGACCACGTGCTGGCGGGCGCCGCGCGAACAATATGGTGAAAGGTGGAAAGTCTCATCCGGGTCCAGCCCTGTCCCCCTCCCCCTTTGGCTTCTGGCGGCTGTTCGTGGTAGCAGAGAGAGCCGACGGTTTTGTGGACCTAGGATAGATGGCGCCACTAAAACTCCGTATAAAAAAAAGTTTTGTCGATGATACCAGGTTTTTGACGCATTTATATATATGTTGGAACGACAAGATTTATAGAAAAGTTACCTTATATCTAGCAGGGATTCGCACAACTTGCTATCTTTCTATGAGACCCCCCATTGACGTCAATCCGCGTGTTTCTCATGGCTGCCGCTCGCGGCTGCAAGTCGGGGAATATTCTAAGTTTTGCCTCGCTATTACGCGGTGGAATCGCAACATTTCGACGAAAGGGGTTGTGCTTTCTGTCATTTGTGACAAGGCGAACAATATCAAAAGCAGAAGATGCCGATTCTTTCAATGTTAAAATCGTTGCACAGCTCCTTTAACAATAGATACAGAGGGGGATTTATAGTGCATGTGACATAACATACACAAGGAAATCAACAGCTAAAGAACACTCTATATTTACATGAAAACCTGCATCGCCGTTTTGGCAATATTGCAGGGTACATGGTGTACACAACTTTTCTCCTCATCAAAACTATAACACAAAAGAAAAAAATATTTTGATTTAGCACAAATAATAACTAAAAAACAATATCAACAAACAACTTACTTTGTTCCTGAGGACACATCCCCCAGCTTGAAGAAGTGGTCCTTGTTTTGGACACACATCTAGGGTTCAAGAGAACAAAAACAAGTCTCGGGTTGCAACCAACGAAAAAGGAATGCCTTCCAGATTCAATCTAGAATTAGCATTGGTTGTCTTAGAAGGGAAGGAAACAAAACTCCAAAACAAAGCTTTGTAACAAAGCTCCAAGTGATCATCAAACGATTTTCTGACTTTTCTTTAAACGTGAACTGGAATGAAGCCTTCGACGATGCTCAGGATTCTGTAGAATTTGCATTAGCTCTCTCCACAGTCCCTCCTTTCACAGAAAACATTTCAAAGTAAGAAATTCTGACCTTTGCACACTTCTTACATAACTGTTTTGTCTACACCATTCAAGCTGTCCACTTTAACAAAAGCAATGAACCAAACTAGCACAACTGAAGCCCACATCTCTCCTTCTTTGGTGATGAACGCATTCAAGGTCATCGGTGTCTGTGATATACAACACTAAGAACCGCGCGACCGCGTGACCACGTGCTGGCGGGCGCCTGGGTCGGCAACCCACAACGCTAAAGTGACGACTGCAAAGCAAATCTTTGCTCCTGACAGTAGTATTATAATATCCCCAGAAGCCCACCTAAAATCGAAAGCAAACCGAGAGGAAATAAGGAGGGGCCAACTTTCAATGTGCAATCAAAAAGAAGTTGAAAGAATGCTAGTTTTAGATTTTGTGACCTGCGGCACTTGCGACTGCAGGGAGGGGCAACGAACCAAAGACAACCGTCCTGCCCAGTCAGCAACATTTGCTCATCTCTTATCATGGCTAAGTAACACTATATCTACACCATATCTGCCAAGGTCACCATTGGCCAGGGCACTGCGACTACTAGAAGTAAACCGTTTCGGTGGTTTTTTAAAAAAAAAATAGCAAATCGTGCCAAAAATAGGAAGTGGGTTATCTTTCGGAGGTGGGGCGTCTCTCGAGATATTGTGGTACTACACCTTGGTGACATCTGCCACCATAGGACTGGACCTATACACAAACCCACAAGTATGCAGGAATGAAGCTGATGTGATCGGTGACATTGGTGTGTGAGTCGATTGCAAACTCCCATGTTCAAATCTCATGTAACTACTATTGGTGGTACCGTTTTTAAAATGTTTGGTATGATCTCCCGTTTGACACGGCACTTTTCAAGCACCTGATGCCATATCACGTTTATTTTGTGCTCTGGTTAGGCCCCGGCTCCATTCCGTTTCTCTCACGTGGAACCGTTTATCGGAAACTGAATGTAAGCACATTGAAGCGGTGCAGAGGCGTTTGGTTCGCATAGTCTATGTATGAACAACATTTTCACGGGAGACTTTATTTTCAACACCATTCTCTGCTTAAGATTTTGAACCTCAGCGCTTTGGGTTTGAAGGCATTGCCGAGATGCGGTGTTTCTACAAAAGCTTATACAAGATGTAATTGACATACCTGATCTTTTATGCAGCGTAAAGTTATGTGTACCAGCAAACTTTGCACGACATTGCGACATGTTTTATACTAACAGGCAAATAGAGGAACCACCAATTTATCGTATTCAGACATCATGCAACATCCTTGTCCAGCACAATTTTTTTTTTTCATGCCTTATTTTACCCTAAGTACCTGACGCGCCTCTAATATGTTTGGTTATGACTGTCTTATTATGATGAATGTTTTATTATGACTATTGTAATTCCATATGTCTGCATGTTAGGAATCCTTAGGAACCTGACTTCTGCACGCCAGTGTCAAAACCATTATGGTGTGTTAGGCACACAATAAAAGGATACTGAGGTACACCTAAGCACTTCTTATGAGTTGTGAATGCAAAAGCATGTACATCAATCTTGCTCTATGCATGTTGGCGTGCTGACTGGCACTGACTAGAGTTCCTGTATAGGCTCCTTATGGGAGCCAGAGTTGTGCATTCACCCCCATAGCGCCGTCTTTCCTGCATGGCATGTTGATCCAGCTCCTCACGTGACTGAATTCGGCGAATAGCGGCGCCGCACGTTCGAGGCGCGCGGCGCGCTTAAAAGCAGGGGAACGTGCGGCAGAGAGTGCGCAACGTCTGCTTTCCTGCACGGCACTTGATCCGGCTCCTCATGTGGTCAGATCACGGCGAATAGCGGTGCGGCGGCAAGTGGAAAGCAGACGCACAACTCTGGCTCCCGTTGGGAGCCTATACAGGAACTTTAGCGCTGACGGACACGCAGCACCATGAGGTGGCCGGTTGTTGAAACTGAAGCGCAGCATCAACTCTAACGACCGGCCACCGCATGGCACTGTGTGTCCAGCAAATGGAAGCCTGGTCGGCGCGCACTAGCCAATGGGATCGCAGCGGTGTAAAAGGTGCCGTTGGCTGTGGACGCACGCTAGCCAATGGGATCGAAGCGGTGTAAAAGAGCCGTTTGGCGTGGTCTTAAAGCTGATGACATTGGCTCGTTCCATGAAACAGTTAATGCTTTCGCATTATTATCAATATCAGCTGAGCCCAAACCCAACTTGAGAGCAAATGCGGTGCTTTTGCCTTTTGTTGTAATTTTGCTTTTAAATTAAATAGAAGGTTGTAGTTGCCGCCAAGCAATAACATCGTGTAGTACATACTGGCATCCCAGCAAACTGTCACAAACCAATGTCATATAGCTCTCCAAAGGAGAGGTGAAGGCGTTCAGAGCAGAAACGCAGCTATTGGCCGATTAGCTCTTGAAATTCACAATGAAAGAACAATATGTACAATACACACGGACCGAAAGTGTTTCAGGGCTGCCCAATGAATGGCATAAGTGTGTTCTCTCACTGCAAATGATCACTAGAGGTCGCCACACAGTCAATTGCACTCAAATGCAATTATGTGAACCAGCTCTTAAAGAGTCCAGACGAAATAAATCAACACTCATGTAACTCGAACAGTGAAATCCACTTGTAACGATAATGGGAAAACCCCGAAATTCAATCACAATAACTGATTATTGTTGTATCTGGGCTAAAAACTGACTGTTTCTAGTCTAGAAACTGATCGTTATGAGCAGAACATTGTTATACAGTCAAACCCGTCTATAACAAACAGCAGGAAATGCCCCGATCAGTTCGATATAGCAAGTAATTCGATATAGCAAAAACTATTTATAATTAACTTCCACGAGGCGTTCGTTGTAAGGCGAGAACTTCTTTTTCTTTCTCATCCGCCTTGTAACAACGCGCTGGAAAGTTTTTTTTTCTTTTTTCATACGTACAAAGTTTGTGTCTTTAGCTTATCTCCCCTTCTGATTCGCTTCTCTTCACTGAATTTTGTTTGCAACTTGAGCCTTTGGAATTTTCTTTCTTTCCTACTTCTTTTTTTTTTTGGTGAAAAAAACAGGCTAGAAGACGAATATTTGCGTGTTTTTAGAAACTTTCCCGGGTGGAAAAAGTTTGATATAGCCAATAGGTTGTTTGTTATACAAATTACTCTTTACATGCATTTTTATTTAAATTTTTTGCAAGTTCGATATTGACAATAATTCACTGTATGTGGGTTCGTTCTAAACGGGTTTCACTGTATGTGCTATCGTTATAAATTAATTTTACTGTATTGCAACCGACCAGAGCACCTCCGTCAACACTAAAAAATTGAGAGCAAGGCGTCCAACGTACCTGATGCTGGTCGACTAGTTCTCTCTCCAACGTTCTGTAGGCTTCGTCATCTGTCCCTTCCTGCTCCTTCCCCTCGCACTCCGAAGCTTCGACGACCACAAAATCTTCCTGAAGCTGAGGTGGTATGGGAATCTGAAACGGGCATTCAGAAAGTTTGCAATGCTACACTGAATGCCTTGGCTGTTGAGAATGTAAAAATAACTCAAATGAAAAACAGAAGATGTACTTACACTCGTCGCGTTGATGGGCAGGCCTGCTTCTGTTGCCTGGATCATGGGGTCAAGGCCCTGTAAGCCAGCAAACCGATTTAGCCATTGAACCAGTAGAGTGAAAAACCAAGTAATGAACCAACTGTGTAGTGGACCAGTCACGCAGCTTGGAAACGCTTGCAAAAGCAAATAAAGCCCAGCAAGGAGCCACGCAAGCCAGCGTATGATAAGGCTGCTGCAGTTGATTGTTCGGTCATGCTGACGAAGTGCCAAGAAGTTATGGAAAGTGCTGCAGTGCAGGCTCTCAAATATGTATAAGGGAGGGTAAAACTTAAAAGTGAAAAACCATGTTTCGTGAGAGAAAAGTTTGTCACCACAGGCAGACAGTTTGTTCTATGGAGAACTGAATGAGTCAGTGGTGCCCCCATCTCTCAAACACTTCCAATGGCACTGCAACCAGTTAAACATAATGCAAGTTGTAAAGAACCTACAGGCTAGCAGAACACACCAACTGAGAAGTCAAGCATGCAAACACGCTGACGATTGTACCCAGTGTCCAAACATTTGTCTCATTCAAATGCAACAAATGCTAAACAACGAAGAAAACAAAACAAAAAAACACAGATCCACACACTTGGCTAAAACTTTTTAAAAACAAAAGTTAATGTTGCAACAACCCGGCACCGTTGCTCGAACAGCGAGCCTCGCTGAACACCGTTGATTTTCCACATACAGCCTGCGCCGAGGAGACTGTAAGTCACAGCCACATTGCCTAACACATCGTACAAAAGAGAGTCAGCAGACACATTCAAAGCATACATACGTACGAAGCAAACATGCTTCAAACATACTTGAGGGCATGTCCGCACATGATTCTGTCGTCATGTGTGCAGCAAATGCCATGTCTTTTGTACGATGTATGGGCAGTGTGACTGCGGCTGCAGTCCTTCTACCTGTGTGACAGCCCGGCTGCGGGTCTGCGCGAGCAGAGTCACCTCGTGCACCGACCCCCGCGGACAAAACTTGTGGCGGAATCACGTGCGCGTGGACTGCCTAGCAAGATCGGTCTGCCACACACGGAGGACGGGCAATGAGTCCAGGCATAGCTGAACCCACTTCAACTGTGCCAAGTGAAAACTTTGCAAAGTTTGAGGCAATTTCAACAGGAGCCACGTCCCTACCTTCATCATACGTAGGTACTCCTTGGCTTGTTCCCGGTCCCCGCGGCGCTTGGCCTCCAGCGCGGCCTCTCGAAACAGTTTCTGCCGCTCCAACAGGAACTCCATTTGCTTGTCGATGGTGGTCGACAGGCCCCGCCGCACTGCCAAACGTCGTTTCCGGCATTTCAACAACGACTTGACGCTCGCCCAACGTAGAGCTATTGTATGTTCCTAGAGTACCGACCGCTTTGCGGCACTGCAGTCGATGGCCCGAAAATGGCGGCCCCGTGCAATCAAATTGTGTCGGAGCTGGCGGAGTCTGCTAGCCAGTGGGCAAACGGTCCAGGCATTCTGTCCTTGCGGATTAGACTATATATATGTGCTACTTGATAACCTGGTAAAAAGCTACGCTCCTATCACCTTCCGACCGGCTGTAATTCACCGGCTGTTCGGAGCTTCTATATAAAATGTTTTAAGTATGTTTCCCACTCTTGTTTACTCCCTCCTGGGTTTGAGATGGCCATCATCTGCCAATCGGAAAGATCAAGTGGCTTGGTTCTCAAGTGCGAATCGACACTATAGATTGTGGTACTCTGGGGACATTCTGTGGCTCTAGTTGTACATAGTAAGAGCACTGCCATGCAAATGTAGCACCGAAATTGCACGAACTGAGCAGCGACTCCCATTAGAGAAATGCAATATGAACAGCCTAGTGCTCCAACCGGGTCATCTGCACAAATTGATGCGGTAGTCGACTTCCAACTTTGTTTGAGTCATACTTTACGTGCGTGAATAGGCAAATTGAACAATTTTAATGCCGATTCAGCACAAAGTCAAGAGAATCCGAACACTGCAACAACAATTTTTAAAAACATGGCGTCAATAAAGTCACTCTTTAAAGAAAGCAAGAAAAAATTTAACTCTTCTGCACATCCGACTCACGTGGCTTTTTCTGAGGAGCAGACGGTCCCGGTTTGGTAGCTGGACTGGCTGCGGCTTGCGCTGGCCTGGCAGGAGCTGGCCTCGAAGCCGGCTTAGGAGCTGGTTTTGGGGGCTCTGGCTTGGGGGCGGGCGCTGCCGCTTCTTGCGGTACGGGGATCGGTCCGAAACCTAAAGGGTGCAGGCAGCCCAAGTTTAACTTAAGCTAGTAGTTGAACTAAACTGAGCTGCAAGAATACCTAAAGAACTATCGAGCTGGTGGTGATTCATGGTAATAAAACCTGAGACTCAGGAACACAGAAGCGGACAAACACAACACAATGTGAGACGTTGTGCTCTGTTCGTCCCCTTCTGTGTTCCTGAGTCTCAGTTTTTTATTACCATGAAGCTGAACTAAATGTTAAGGCAAGCCTAGAGTCACGAAAAAAGCTACTCTTCAGAGTAACGACAGTTTGGCCATCTTGCTGCTTAGAAGCATTGTTGCCAGTTACCTCATGTTATCTGAAACCACAGGAAACAAAATTTTTGTCCTCCAGAAATATTAATGCTTAAGTCACATTTTTAAAGCGCATCAATCGCCAATTGCACCTGCTGTGCACCAAGTAACAAAATGGTGGAACCTACAAGTTAATTGGGAAGTGTCCATAGTCTAAGCGTAGCATATTCAGGGCTCCGGGTAAGCTATACGTATCAGGTCTCACCTGGTGGAGCTGGCAGCTCCTCAAAGTCAACTGGTTTCCCAGCCTTGTGCAGCTTAATGGCATCCTCATATTGCTGTGAATAAAGCCGACGTCATTTGTATGTGGATTACGCTCGGCAAAACAAACAGAATTCAACCAAAGTAAAAAAAAATAATTATGTTATTGCCAATTTTTTACATATTTGTTATTTGGCTTTTGTTTAAGTGATAACAATTTCATGACAAACTAAGATTTAAAGAAATGTACATATTATACCAGTACACAATACATGCAGGATACTAGTCCAGTGTTGTGATCGGCCTAAGCCGTCTGGGAGCACCTTTCGGAGCAGCCAAAACAGTGTTTTGGAGCAGCAAATGTGGCCTTTGGAGCAGTCAAGACAGTGTTTCCGAGCAGCAAATGTGGTTTTGGAGCAGCCAAGACAGTGTTTCCGAGCAGCAAAAGTGGCTTTTGGAGCAGATATTCTTAGAAAAATAAAAATATTTGTTTTAAGTGCTGTACAAACGAAGGGCACTTTGTATTGTGTTGTGTTCTGATGTAACGTGTTTTGACGGAACTCGCTGCTTCTGTTTTTACTGCTCAGACATCCCACAAGTGAACAGTGCTGTAGGCATTGCCGAGCAATTCCGAAAAACCGCTTGCCACCGTTTTACTGCATGGTTTCCTATACCCGCTTGCCACCATTTTATTGATACCCGCTATAGGTAAATGAGAACCAAACTGCACATATTAAAATTTATCTGAAAATGACCAACTTAGTAGTACATATTAGATCATTAGGTTGACTAGTTATATAAATGAAAGCAGTCTCCAACTAATGAAACACGTGACCACTGCAGTGCAATGCGAAATTGTCGCACGAGCGGAGATGGCTGTTCGATTGGAATCATGCCACTCCGCTTCGTAGCCAACTGGTTCCCAAAATTGTACACAAAATGTAACTGTCCAGCAAACAAAAAAAACAGTCCAGCGGCACATGCTTGCCAGGCCGGCAGGCAAGGTACAAGCTAAACGCACACACACAAAAAAAAAAAAAAGAACTTGAGCACATTGATGCAAGACATCACGAGCCAGGGCCAATAAGTTCTTGGAATGCTTTGTGCAACGACTGAACCCCAGATAAACAAGCGCGCTGTGCGGGTTCAGCGTGCAGACATTGCCTTCTTTACTGTAGCTCACTTCTCTTCACCAACTTTCTTTTGCGGCAGATTTTTCATGTACTGGGGTCCCTCTCGAAAGAAAGCCCACCGAGAGAAACCTAGGTAATCAATACTTTGACACAGCAGCCTTTGAGTTAAAGAAGGATTTTTGTAGTAGCGTATGATCTAAACAACAGGAATTTTTATGAACATGTGGAGGTACTCAGTTGCATTTTAGGAAGCGCCATATCTGCATCGACGTGGGGACGGCAACATCGGACGTCGCGCGACCATGGTGACTGGAAGGCAGGGACCAAATATTGTTTTCCCATGGCCGTTGCCTTCAGGAACGAGTGCTTCAGCTCACAAAGTAACTAAAAAAAATTGGCTTGCTCTGTATGTTTATACAGCCTTGATGGAGATACGCCTCAACGGGTAATTGGTCTCTTAGCTGTAGATGAGAAATTTAGCCAGTGCAGTACAACCGCTAACCTGGGATTTTTAACGTGCATCACGCATTAGTGATTACACAAACGCCTGCCGGTAAGAAACTCATCCAGATCGAAACGGGTGGGGGCGGTGGGGATGCGAACACAAAGTTACTCCCACCCACACCCGCCAAGCAAAAACATGGTTTCGTTTCAGAGCATGAAGGCATGGCTGGTACCCGGCACGCTAGCGTCAGAGTGTCCGAACTAGTGATGCAAAACTATCGATAAATCGACTATCGATACTATCGATAGTTTTGGAAAAACTATCGATAGTGTCGCAGAACTATCGATAGTCGACTATCGATAGTACTATCGATAGTTTTTCGATAGTCGACTATCGATAGTCGACCATCGATAGCTTTTCGATAGTCGACTATCGATAGTACTATCGATAGTTTTTCGATAGTCGACTATCGATAGTACTATCGATAGTTTTCCGATAGTAAGCTATCGATAGTACTATCGATAGTTTTTAGATAGTCGACTACCGATAGTTTTTTTTACCACCGATAGTCAGATTTTTGGCGGCTATGGAGACTATCGATAGTACTATTGATAGTTTTGCACCACTACTAGAGCGAACACAGTTGCCACACCGCCACTCGCCTGACCTTCCTCCTCTTTTCACCCAAACTCCCGTCTTCGTCATCACTGAAAGCTGAACCAAAGTTGGGATGGTAAGTTCTTGGGCTAGTTGGTGTGCGATTTGAAAAAAAAAGCAAGAAAAAGAAAAAAGGGAGCGACGCAAACTGCTAGTGTCGGAAAACTATCGATAGTAAACTGTCGACAGTACTATCGATAGGTTTAAGATTGTCGACTATCAATAGTTTTCCGATAGTCGATTAACGCTATTTTTCCGAGAGTCGACTATCAATAGTTTTTTTATAGTCGACTATCGATAGTACTATCGATAGTTTTTCGATAGTCGACTATCGATAGTACTATCGATAGTTTTTCAATAGTCGACTATCTATAGTACTATCGATAGTTTTTTTACTATCGATAGTCCGATTTCTGGCAACTATCGATACTATCGATAGTTTTGCACCACTAGTCCGAACACACCTGCGTCTGTCGTTACAAATATTAAAAAAAAAAAAAAGGTGTGAGACGAGACGCACGAGACGACGAGAGCGCGAAACGCGTGACGGCGGGAAAACCATGCAAGACCAAATGGACAATTGATGCAGGGTACTTTGTGTCGGGCGGCCGCTTGCGCCGCATAACACACACCTGCTCAATTACGGTAATCAGTTTAGTTTCGGTTTTGAAAGGCGACTGAAATAGTTTTTCTGGCGCGACTACCCATATTTTGGCAAAATGTAGCATAATGTAGCAGGGTTAGCCCTTTGGCGCAGTTTGGCGCAATTGGCGCAGCAATCACATCACTGCTAGTCTTAGTGGTCACAGACCCAATCTACTTACTATAACATTTTCTCAACTTTGGATGCAGGGTTTACAGATGAAAAAAAGTCTCAGTTTAGTGACACTCTAGTTATAGTCAGAATTTGTTCCGATGAAAACTTATGCCAGCCGTACAAATGACTCATGATCAGCATAGTTATATCTGGGTAAAAATTTAGTGGGCTAATTACACAGTGAAAAGGCTAACCCCGCATCTCAAATTCTCAGATAATTCTGAACATCACAGTGCTAAAGTAAGTTACGAAAAATGGCTCTATTGTTTAAAAAATTGTTTGAAAGAACACAAGTTATGCCCTAAAGCTTTGTAGATTTTTTTTTTTTTTTCCGGTGCACCGTGCGACACATGATCTTCTAAGAATTTATAACATTTCAACAAAAATTCCATCTGTTTTGGCAATAGACACTGGTGGAAGGCAGCTGTTCTTCCGTTAACCTAACCTTAGGCCACCCCTTTTCTGAAGGAAGCACTTGTTCCATAACTTTTATCTGCACTAGATTGGTGGTGTGCGAAACGTCAAGCTCAGCACTGCAGTTCAGGTGGCATTTCAGGGTATGGACAGTTATCGTTGCCCTCTCATCTACCAGGATCTTTCCATACAGCATATCAATTAGGTATTCACATCCTCTCCAGGAAAGCAGAAGCACAGGCCAAAGCTCATAACACATGAAAGCACTCTTCGACTTGCAACTACAGGTTTCTCTTGAAAGGGAGTCCCCAGAAAAAGAAAGAAATAGGGAGCTCTACCCAGAAATAAACAAAATCGGAAAATCTCCTCAGAAATAAGGAAATTGCTTAAGAAATGGGGAAATTTCCTTGGAAATAAAAATAGGGATCCTGAAAGAGATGGGGAGAAGACCCCAGAAATGGGGAGAAACGGGTAGAGACCTTGACAATGCGGCCGAGACGCCGAACTTTCCGGTCGTCTCCCTTCCCCTTGGCCTCTGTGATGGTGCTCTGGTATTTCTCCAGTCTCTGCTGCAAGGCCTCGAGAACGCTGGTCGGCGGCGGAGGTGCGTTGAACAGCGAGGGATCATCGTCTTGCACTGGTAGTGTCAAGGAATGAACATTGGTAAACGGTATTTCAGAAAAGTACTATGATACCAACATTCCACTCACATCCCAAGCACCAACAAGTTGCTCTTCGCTTCTTGCATACCGCAACTGAACTTCTGCCAGACTTCCATTAGTGCAACTTTCCGTGTCTTTTTTTTTTCTCTTCAAGATATGGACAGCGAGGTCCCTATACCCAGCACCAGCCATTTGTGGCAAAAGCTGCAGTAAATGCTGCATTCCAGAAAACAAACTTTTTTAGTTTTTTTTACGTGCAGAACCGATTGCCAGAAACCGATTTCGGCATATTTAGGTCAGTCGAAAATGGGAATGTGGAAACCTATCTGCTTCAAAGGATGACTTATACTTTGTGCTTTCCCGTTTTGCTCGCTCACTTCTTTTCCACGTCCTTTCCCCTCTTCACCTTGCACCAATGTGGCTGCCTTCGCATTTTAAGGGAGAAGGAAACTAAAAGAATTATGTTTTCCGCAAACGGCCGCAGGTGTAAGTCGGCCTTCAAAGGAAAACTTCATTGAAACTCCGGTAGATTACGTGCAAAGAGATGTTGCACTTCCCTAGAAAGACAAGTGACCAAAACAGAGAAAAATGACTCACCATTCTCATCAAGATACGCAGGGAAAGACGGCTCGTCTGCTCCAGCCACAGGAACCGCGACGGCAATGGGAACGCTAGGAGGCCCCGCAGTGGATGCCGTAACTGCAAGACACAAACGTAAGAGAGTAAACTAATAGTGCCAACTATAATAGAAAATACTATATGTATGGTCTGCTCCCTGATATGGCAAGGTGCAGGCACAGGCTTGCGACCTTGTAGAGTGGTTTATGTAGCTTACTCCGAGCCTGCACTAAACAATCTAGATTTGACTGCCTTCCTCCAAGGACACCCTTTTCTCTTAAAAAACATCGCAACGAAAACTGCTCCTTCAGCTTTTGGCCAAAGCCATTGAACAATGACCCTCCATTCACACCGAAAATAAAGAAGAAAAAAAGGCCTTTGGAGGTTATCGGCTATGAGCAAAGGTGAGACGATTGTCACTGCCTTATTTAGGGCAATGGCAATCATCGTCGGCCACCAGCAAAAGCTATAAGCACGCACCACTTCCTTTTGCACACAACTCAGCTGCAAAAACACTCGTGCAGCAAGAATTCTTATCAAGGCCCTCCATTTACACCAGTGGCCTTGGCTTCAAGATCTACAGCAAGGAAAGACGAAGTAAAGGAGGGGCCGGTTGCACATCGAACTGAGCCAACATGATGGCTAGACCTAGGTTGACGATGTCACGGAGCCCGTAACAAGGAGGTTTGTTCAGAGAAGTTGACTATATAATATCAGCTCAGTCATACCTACTCAAGAAGAAGAGAAAGAGAGGAGAGGGTAGTACCAAACTCTTGGTTTCAGAGCCTGTGAGAATAGGGGAGATTACGTATTGAGCAACAAGCATCACAAAACTTGCTGCCTTTCCACTCTGGTGAAAGACCCGCGAAGCTGCACTATGATGGAACAACCTCAAGAACGACTTCTTGGATGACCTCAACGACGACGCCTAGAGGACGTCTAGGACGACCTCAAGGACAACGTCTTGGATGAACTCAAGGACGACTTCCACGACGACCTCGAGGACGGGATCAGGGACGACGTTTAGGACGACCTCAAGGACGGCGCTTAGGATGACGTCTAGGACAACCTGAAGGACAACCTCAAGCACAACCTCAAGGACGACTTTTAGGACGACTTCAAGAACAACGTCTAGGAAGATCTCAAGGGCGACTTCTAGGACGACCTCAAAGATGACTTCTAGGATGACCTCGAGGACAACCTTCCGGACAACTTCAAGGATGACGTCTAGGACAACCTCAAGGACGACATCTAGGACGACGCCTAGAGAAATTCAGCCTTTCCACACTGGTGAAAACCAGAGTGGAAAGGCTGGAAAGGTTGCCGCCATCTATGAGCGAGGCTGGCAAGCTGGTTGCCTGGTTGCCGCTGTCGCTCAAAGATGGCGGTAGCTGTCTAGAGTTTTGTGTCAACATTTGTTCGGTACTAAACACGATCCTCGGAAACCTAGCTCTTAACAGCTCCGCTGTAAAAACATTCTTGGTCCACAAGTACATTGTCAATGCAACAAAACAAAAAAAAGCAAAGTAGTAGTGCAATAGTGCTGGCAGGAAACACCAAAAAAGAAAAACCGCAGAAACTTCTGCTAAGAGACTCAGTTCCTTGAAGGCCCCTGTCTCACTTCAAAATATCCAGCAGGTTCTTTTCAGAGCCAAGGCAACAAATGTGACAAGACCAAAACGAAGCTCACCAGCAAACTCTGGGGGAGGAGGGGGCATCTTCGTGAGGTCCACCGGCTGTCCTTGTGCAATGGCAGCTAAAACAGTGTCGAATTGCTGCAACGTAAAAGGACCACATCAAACAATACCACATGGTGCAGTGCCAATTACGCAGTCCTACACAAAAGTATTACCTACAATTCACGAGATATATAAAGTTGAAAGAAAAAAAGCTCTCGCACCTAATGTGCAAACACAAGGTACATGGTTAGAAGCAGCACCATGATTCTGTTTCTCCTTTTGGAAACTTTGTCAACGGGCAGCTGGGTGGATGCAGGAAGCGCTGTGTTGTTCATTTAGACAGTGGGAAGTGGGTCAGCCATGATGGGCATCTGCTGTCTACGCTGCAGATGAGAAATTCTGCCGATGCAGTACTACTGCTAGCCTGGAATTTCAACGTACATCATGCAGTAGGGATAGACGATCAGACACCAATACGATGCTCGTCCAAATCAAAACGGGCAAGGGAGGGGACCGAGCCCAGGATCCCCGGGTTCAAAAGCTCCGAGCTGCCATGCACTGACACAACAGCCATTGAACACTGACACCAGTCTCCAAGACATTTACAAGAAGGACCTTAGGAGAAGGCAAAAACAACTGCGACCCCCAAGGGTCCCCGTGCATGCATTAAAACCCTCGGTGGCAGATAATGGCGTAGGGCCAAAAGCACCCACCTTGGCCGTTCGGATGTACTTGATGGCGGTCTGCTGGTCTCCGCGCTTCTTGGCGCTGAGCGCCGCGTGCTTGTACTGGTCCCGTCTGGTCGTCAGGGTATGCTCCGTTGAACCGGGGGCCGGAGCGGCCGCTGCAGTCGGCTCGCCAGACAAGGAACCCGAACCTAGAGCAACGTCGGCCACACTAACGTTGGTTCTCTAAGGTGGGGGTTCTAAAACGGGGTCTTGGAACCCAGGGGTTCCCCGGAGCACCCTCATGAGTTCACTCAGCTCCCAAATTACCTCAGCCGTCCCTGCCCTTAAGTAAATTGTTTTTCCAGTTTAAGCACCATTCTAGCAGACCTGAGCAGGGCGTCTAGTAAATTATTATTTTTAAATTCCTTTACTTTTCCAGGTTTTCCAAATTTCAGGTGAAATTCCCTGACCAGTGTAGAGAGGGTTAAATATACAAGACCATTACAACACAAGGCATTGAGCATTGAGCACTGTGAGGATCATTTTGCACGGGCTCAATCCAACTTTCATATTCCAAAATATTCGGGTTCGTCCAGTCCATATTGAACAAGCACTTTCTCGCCGCCGACATCGACAGTGAAGAGGCCATCTTCCAGAAACACAATGAAAACACGACGCTCAACCACACACGTCAATAACCGAATGGCAGCATGGCCGCCAGATGCACCCTTTCGGAAACTTTAGGCTTAAGGCTTGGATTGGATTTGTTGGCTGTTCCCTCTGCATCGGGTAGCACACTCTACATCGGGTGAGCAGAGCCCGCGCCCTGCTCTAAGCAAATTAGATTGCCTATTTTTCTGCCCCCAAGTCCTCAAGTCTTTGCTCAAGGCACTCGATGGTGTTTTCGGCTCATTTTCCCTGACTGGGCTCGCTTTTTGACAATATCCCTGCCAATTCCTTCATCTTTCCCAGTAATATAAAATTTTCCTAACAATTCCCGGTTTTCCCGGTCGCTAGACACCCTGCCTGAGTCACCCATGGATGCGTAAGTACGAGCCAAACACTCCCTAAGGTGTGTATTACTAGGAAGCAGAGCGTTTCTTCGGCTACAAGTTCAAAGAGACAAGGGTTCCGCGATGTCGACAAGTTTGAGAATTCCTAGAGTCAAGATGCAAGTATACCTCTGCAATGGTCTTCTTCAACTTTGGTTAACATATTTTTTTTTTTTTTTTTAAGATACTGTGGGCCAGCAATGCAGCCCCAGCAGGAGTGGATGCAGTCGTATGCGCACAAAGTTTGTTCTACAAAGTACCATTTAGGCAAAGTGATGCGAAATTGGGGAGCTGAAATTAAGTCAATTCTAAAAATTATATTCCACAATAAGGCCCCTCCGCAACACTAATATATTCAACTGAATATATTAGTGAAAAACAGCGTGACTGGGACGAGGAAAAAGAAGAGAGATACACCGGACAAGTGCGGACTAGCAACTGAAATCTTATTACAACAGAAACACTAAATTGTGTTTCTTTCTTCTGCACATCACTCATCTTTGTCGTCGTCCCAGTTGCGCCGTTTTTCACTATAAACTCCTACCAACTCGTCCAATGCCGATCCTGAATATCTTGGAAACGTTAAGGCAAATAAACTAACTTTACAAGCGAGCAATTCTGGACGCCTTCCAAAAGCGGTTTGTGGCATCGTACAACCTCGCGAGCCTTCTTGTAGGATTTTATAGTCCCAGTTCATACGCTTACGACAAGCTCTTTTTCTGTTACGTAATGAATATGCGCAGAAAGAGATGAAAGCGTCGAGCAAACAAGAACCACAGGCATAGCAGCACTGGACTGGTTAAGAGACGAAAATGAGGCTATAGTCACTGACAAGGTGAGGACAGCAGGGAGGTCTTTCACTTCTGTGCTGGACGCCGGGCGTTCCAAAGACGCACCCTGCTATTCTTTTCTCAGTGACTACAGGGGCTGATGACCAAGACGAAACTTTCACCATCTCCGTTTGGGATATCAAAGACAGGACTAAGACTTTGCTAGTTTATTCCCCATCAAAATTGCAGTCAAACAAGCCGTGGTACGACCACTTTTACTAATGCAGAGACTCGACTGCAAGGCTTGGATCGAAAGCAACTGTCTCGAGTGAAAAAGAGCTGTAAAGGGCGATTCCTGTCTTACGGGGTGGCGCCGGGGGTGCCGGTCTGTGCTGTGGCCTTGGCGGTGCGACCGGAGCCGCGTCGGGGGCTGAGGGAGCAATCCTGGGCGGATCCGGAGGAGGGGCCGCCGACGGAATGGGGACCGAGGGCAGAGGCTCTTCTGTCATGGGCGAGATGACGATCAAAACGGGAACTTGTGACTGGGGTTTCACCTTTCAGTACGTACCGCTGAACTCCGAAAACTAACCCCCCCCCCCTGCCCCTGCCCCTTCCCCCCTTCCCCCGAGGCTGTTTTACGTATCAAAATCTGGGAAAACCAAACAGTTTCGAATTAGAGCTGTCCTCGAGAAGAAGAAAAAAATAAACCAGGCTTCACGGGAAAACATCTTTATCTACAGCTATATTTTGCATTGACATGGAGAATGGCCCACACTGAACTGTCCACAAAGATGCTTTCTTCTTAAAGGGGCCCTGCAATCATATTTAAGCGTCTACCTTTTTTGCGGTTTCCATGGCTCTGGGGGTTCGGGCAGGCCAGCGGGCACAGAGAGAGTAACTAATTATCAGTGCGTCATATTTTAACCGGACTAAGCGGAAACCTCCTCCACCGACGAGGGTGACCTGCGGTACCGAAAGCGCGCAAAATGTGACGTCTTTGGTCCTAGGCTTACTACTGGTCAGGGCCGCTAAAAGCTTCTTTTTAGTCGAAATACAAAATATAAGTGGCGCAAACCGTTTCAATTATTTATAAAAGTAGTTTTTGTTCAGTATTTTAGATCAGAAAAGAAACGAATGCAGTTTATAAAGTACGGAAACAAGAAATGACCCGTCGACAGACCCGCCACCAAGCGGTGGAAAAGGTGGCGCACACTAGAAAAGAGTAGTGGGATCAGGTGCCGACACGGAAAGGTCCCGGATGTACGCGGCGGCGCTGCGGTCATATGGACAGGAGGATCCAACCGGCTCCAAGCGTTCCGAAGGCCTTTGGCAAGAAGCCTTGTCTTGCGGCCGTTTCGCGGTATGGCAGCGCGAAGTAGCTCCCATTTTGAACTGATCTTTACCCCGTGTTTGCCGTTGTTTGTGACCAATGAAGTGTCATGCCGAATTAGTGTTTAATCGCGCAGCAAATGCAATGAGAGCCGCCGTGGCTCCCCGCTGCATACAGCCTATCCAGAACATGCTTTAGTGGCGCCCTCTCGCGCCGTCGACACAGAGTGCGGCAGCCGTGAGCGCTCGCTGAGCTCACTACTCCTCCTCTAGTTCACGGCCACTCAAACAACCAAGGACGTCATGAGGGAGGTTATTTTTTACTTGTTCTTTGTAATTTTAATTTACCTATAACTTTTAGAATAAAGCAAAATTTGAGAAAAGAAAAGTTTTATTAAGTTACTAAGGTCAGTGCGCTCAGGTTTGGTGCAAATTAAAAACAAGTAAAAAAGTGCTTGCAGGGCCCCTTAAGGAACCACACCCTTTATCCCGTTTTTATTTCGTTATCGGTTCCGGGATGTGCTCTTAGTACTTGCGTCAGCACTAGTTCTTAGGTTGGGGAAGCCCATGGCCACGTCCTGCTTTCTCCAACATGAGCCTCTAAGAAGGCCAATTTCTCGTTCAACGCCCAAAAATAAACACCAAAAAACACTGAAACTCTGAAAAGAAATAAAAAATATAAACCCTGAAAAAAACATTCTGAAATTCAAAGAAAAATAAACCCTGAAAACATGTGACCCTACCTATTTCCAACTGCAGACATCCTCAAAACATCTTCGGGCCTTGAGGAAGACCTAGTTTACCTCGAAAGTACCCACTAGAAGAAGCTCTTTTACGACTGCCGGCATATTTTTTTCGCCTACCCGCCACAAATTAAGTATTTCGTCGCGTGGGAAGAGGCGTGAACTCACGGGACGGTGCAGAAGGAGGCGCAGACGCAGATGCCGCCTTCGGAATCGCGACAGGAGGTGGTATGTCCTCCTCGCTGATGGCGCCGCCGGCCCTTGCTTTCTTCACCAAAGACTCGAGTGTCTGAAACAAGAGAAGAAAGAAGTTTAATCATACCCTACTACTATTCACATTTTTTTTTTACAAACACAACCACGCATTAAGCTGAGCATAAGACACATTCAAGATGAAGACCCAAGGCCAAGCCATTCGAAAACAACAAAGGATACAAAAGAAGCCTAAAGCAAGACTTATTTTAGTCGTCGTCCTTTTTCTTTGCATGTTCGCTGTGAACTCATGCTAGCTCGTTCAATTAACCAGACAAGTGAAACATCCACAGTCGAGTCGTTTGCTTCCGTCTCACTGGCCCCAGGTTTTCATTTTGAGTAACCCTCTTTCTTGAACCAAAGCAAGTGTGCAGGCAAGCTGGTTCAATACTAACGTGACAACCCAGGAGCGAAGGAAAAACAGGACGGAAAACACAAAGCTCCAAAGAGCTTTGTGCTGTCGTCCCATTTTTCCCCCGCTCCTAACTTGCATATCACTCCTTTTTGAGGTCTAACAGTAGTGAGTCACATCACAGTACAGCCAAAGCAGCACCACATGTAAATTGCATTATGCAACCAAGTTTGAAGTACCCAGCAGAGCAAGTAGAGACCATTATTTATTCATTATTAATACTGCCGATCTGACAACCTTTGACCAGTTTGGTAGAGGCCATGGAGTTGCACCTTAGCCAGTTTTCTGTTGGTGTGCCAGGGAATTTCTCTTTATCAATTTTGTAACCACTCTTACAATAGCACCTTGAGTGGAGCTGTTAGCATTCTCAAATAAAGGAAATAAATATAGCAACATTAGCATCGCAGGGACAAGGCCAGAGGGGTGCTAACCTTGATGGCGCGGCCGAAACGTCGGACCTTCGAAGTGTCACCCGCGGATTTGGCTGCAGCTTCGGCTGCCAGGTAGTTCTGCAGCCGTTCCTGCAACATCTCAACCTGGGATAACTCCCCGCTGGGCTTCGGAGCAGGTGCCGGCTGTGTTACAGGCCTGGAAGATTCAGAGCAGTTGGACTAGTCAGTTGTGCATCATGCTTCAACAGAATACCATCTAACAATCCCCTAATTCAAGCAGGACCGAAACCACTATTTTATCTTCAAGACCATAGTCTGCACCTGTTATGTAACTTGGAAAAGCACACAAATAAAAAAAAAGGCTTTTCTTTTATAGAGTACACCTGGTACATAGTTTGCACCAGTTGCATAGTTCACACATAAAATACTTATACACAGCACACACTGAGAAATACTAGGCCAGAGCCATTACCCTAAGTAGAGCTATAACTGGTGTAAAAACAGGGAAGAAATGGTTACCTAGGCGGTAACACAGGTACTGCACCGGGTGTTGGTCTGGGTGCAGGCCTAGGTGGTGCCCTATCTTCTTGTTGGGGTGCCAGGTCTTGCAACTCGGCCTGTTTTCGTACAACAAACATAAAAAGGAGCCCAACCTCCATCACCGCGAGCAGCGCAAAAATAGATTATTTGCCCAATTACCCCAGCATTAAAGAGGATGCTGGGAACGTAGGTACACGTACCGCATGTGCTCGCCTGCCCATAAAAGAGTAATAACCAAAATAAAACATTCGTGGAGGAGTGTGCATGCAAAGTATCATTCGTTTCAGGTTTTTGCTTCCAAACAGTTACGGCGAAAAGTGCCAGCATGTGGAGATCGCGTACCTACATTCCCAGCATTCTCTTTAATGTTGGGGTAATTGGGAAAAAAGGTCTATTCCCTGTCTTTCGAATTGCTCGCCCGAGAACTTCACCAACTGCTTTCGCTTTTTGCTCAATATCCTTCGCTTTGATCAAAAAAACCAGTTCACACACCTGCATTTGGGCAGCGCCATGCACGTTGTGCCCGCCTATGACGCGAAAACGCACTGGCAACCTGGTACCATTCATGTGGCAGCCCTAAAGCATATCTGATCTACGTACAGATTTCCTACCTCCTTACACATTGTTCTTTCACCGTGGGCTTCAAAACATTCTGACAGCCTTTAAAGGGATACTAACGAAATTTTAGCGCTTATTCTATGGTCTATATGTGTTCAAAGGAGCAGTATCACATCGAATACACCAATATCTTGTTAAAAATTCACGAAAAGGAATTTTAAAACGAATTAAACGATTAGCAAAGAGCACCTGGTGGATGTCGCTAACGCCTCGTTTGTAATGCCCATCTAGGAACCTTAAGTGATGGTGAGTGTCTTGCCTCCAGCCACGACGAGAGAAGAGGAGGAGGAGGAACTCGCGTCTCCCCGAGAATGCCTTTTGTGTGTTCCAGAAGTAGCTATTGTCCCACTACAAGATTATAAAAGATTAACCCGTCACTCAAAATTCGTACAAAAGCAGCCGCTTCGGTGGCTGGAACGACCAAGCCATCCCCTCTACGTCAGCCTCGCAGTAGCTTTGCTCGTCCCCAGACGACCTACGTCACAATTGCGTAGGATCTCACGTGCTCTAAGCTGGGCCTTCTCCGAGCACTTGCTAGAGTGGGCCATTTACAACAAAAAACTACTGCCACCAGGCTCAAAATACAAACGTGCGATTGTCATTTACGGATATTGTGGATCATATTCAACCTATTTTTGAACACGACAGATATATTTCAAATTTCGTTGAAGTATCCCTTTAAAGCGACCATTCCTCATAGACGATGCGCAGATTCAAACTAAAAAATACCGCAAAACCCTCAGTCTAGTCGTACGCAAATCGTTGTGTTCCGGGACTGGCCAAGAGATGGTGCCAGCGTGCCCTCTCCTTATGAGCAGTCACAAAAGGTTGCGGTGCACTCGGCCACAAACGTGCGAACCACCCTCAACATTCAGACAATCTAAACTAGAGGGCCAGGGCCAACAAAACCTACAAACTACTTGGCACTGCTGGAAGTTTGGATTGACGATTGCCATCCACTAGGTCAACATTTGCAGAAACACTGCAGGCATGATCAAATCAAATCAAATCAAATTTATTCGTTGTCACATTTTACATGACAACAGGGACTGGGGCAAAAAGCTGCTAAAGAGCAGCTTGACAAGGGTCCCAGCCCCCGTACAGTTTGCGACAGCTTCAAACAATTTAACGACTAAAATTTAGTTTACAACTACACAGTGTACAGAGACTAGTACACACCAATGCAGAAACTTGATTTATACAATACTAAATTTGTTGAAAACATATAGACGAAAAACACACAGGCCAGTGAAAGAAGAACTCGAATAATTAAAGCAATGATACAATCGTACATGAAATAATACATCCAGTTCATAACGAAAAATATCAGCAGTATTCAAAAATCGCCTAGAAAAGTAAGTTCTTTTAATTCCCTATGTGATAGTGATTCAAAATGGCGACCTTTTCTGTACAAACTATTTAACATGGTGGACAATCTGAAATGGAGCGTCTGATTTAGGTAATTTGTACGCGTTGGGCGAATCATCCAGGGTTCATTTTGTCTTAGGTTGCGTAGGATGACGCGATGTTTTAGGTTGACTAGTTTAATAAAATGAACATTATTGTGTTGAAGAGCCCTGCGATACGTTGACAGAAGCTTGTAAGGATACATTTGCTCAACGGTTTTGACATTTAGGGATTTAAATAGTGATTTAGTTGGATGAAGAAATGGAGTTCCTGAAATTGCACGTACGGCCTTCTTTTGTAATAGATGCAACTTATTCAGATTACTTTTTGTTGTGGTGCCCCATATCAGGTTACAGTAATTTAAGTGAGAAGAAATTAATGTATTATATATAGTTAATTTAATTCGAGTAGGAAGTAAACTTTTAAATCTTGTAAGCAGGCCTACATTTTTAGATATTTTTGCTTGCATGTAGTCTATGTGTGCATTCCAGCTCATATCATAAGAAAACAACACACCCAAAGTTTTAATACAATCCACAAACTCAATTTCTTCATTGTTTATTGTAAGATGAGGTAGGTTAATTATTTTCCTATTTTTGGGCCTAAACAAAATAGCTTTGGTCTTTTTACAGTTTAATTTTAGTTTGTTGTTAAGCGTCCAGGCGGCGATTTTTTTTAGCACTTCGTGCACTGTAGCAATAGAAGTAGAAAGATTGTTATGGGAGAAAAAAATACTTGTATCATCAGCGTAAATTATCAGCTTTACATCATCGCTTTTGGCCACATGCACAATGTCGTTTATGTATAGTATAAATAGCAATGGGCCTAAAATGCTACCCTGAGGAACACCCGATTTGATAGAAAGCCTGTCCGAATGAAAATTAAGAAAAGACACGTATTGATTCCTATTTTCTAAGTATGATTTTATGAGATCGAGTGCTACGCCTCTTATTCCAAAAAATGGTAATTTGGCAAGTAAAATATCATGATCGATGGAATCAAAGGCTTTTGAGTAATCAAGAAAGACGCCTAGTGTCATCTTTCTTTCGTCAAAATCTTTCACAATTTGTTCTTTCTGGTTTAATAAAGCCAATTCGGTAGATCGATGTTTACGAAAACCGAATTGCGCATCGGAAATTAAAGCGTGCTTATCAAGATGTGTTATGAGTCTATTGTGTATTAGTTTTTCAAGTGATTTAGAAAAGACAGGAAGGACATGAAAACAAGTGCACTACGTGCTTCATTCCTTCTCAAACCCATAATTAATACTGCTCTATCTGGCAACCATGTTGCGCCACAACGACGTAGCACTTCGACGCACGCAGCTATTTGAGCAAGCCGTTCGAAGAGCTTCCAGCTTCCACTTAGAGAAATTGAGCTGGAGGAAAAAGGTTGGCAAAAACAAATTTAAACGAAAAAAACAAATTTTTAGAGCTATATTTACGACGCAAAACGAATTTGTAGTTGGCATCCACGGGAGCCTGCCGAAAATGGGCTGTTAAAGCCACGTGACTGGCCACAATTATCAAGTGCTGCTTGTGCTCTTTCGGGGAGCTTGCTAAGGGCTCTAAAAGTTACTTATTAATCTTCGGTTTAAGTGGAAAAAAAACACTTAATAAGTAATTTTTAGAAACCATAGGAAGCTCCCGAAAGAGAGCAAGCACCACCTGATAGACCCGTGCGCCGGTCATAAAATGACGGCAGCAGCGCGCCAGTGTTCCTTTCCGGCGGCGTGGGGGTTCTTGGGGACTTCAGCGGCGGTGCTGAACGGCTACGGCATAACCTACAGCTTCGGCGGTGCAGTGCAGCTGCGCGCAGGTCTACCATGGGCCTAGCGGCAGCCCCCGTGGGCACCAACTACAAATTTGTTTCCTGCTAGAAATATAGATCTAAATAAAATAAAAAATGTTTTCCATCCAAAATTATTTGATGACACCTTCTTTCCGTTCAGGCTGCATAAAAAAGAAAAAACATTTCCTTTGCATGTGTTTTTTTAATAATATACCAACGTGCTTAATCAACATTTCTACACGTTATGCAAAATGCTACTGACCACCAAGTCGGGGTCGTCTGACAAGTTGGCGTCGTCTTCCTCGTCCGTACCAGTGTCGTCCTTCATGATGGCTGCCGCCATCATCTGAATAGAACCCAGGTCCATCGCTGAAAGAATAAATTTGCATTTCGGTTATGTGTCTTCTGGTTCGAACCTTCCGTGTGTCACGGGTGTGCAAGGAAAACCGAAGATGCATTTAATCGTTTTACTAAATTATGGTGCCCAGAATGATTCTTCGATTGACGTGTTTGCCGTCCTTTCAAAAGTGGTCCCAAAGCGGCAACGAATTGCGTTTGTGCCGGGACTGTGTGATGTGCAACAGCGTGACATTTGCACGATGTCGTCAGGCGGAAATCGAGCGACAGACAATGCAAGAACAACATGATGCACTGCTAATTATTCCACCAAATCGACACGGCCTCTATTTTAGATGCGTGTCAGATTGGCAACGTGGGAGAAATTTCTATCACTTCTAGAGAAGATACAACAAAAAAAAAGGGGGAAATCGCATCAAGCCAATTGAAAGTTCATATGATTGGCAGCAATGATAAAAAAATTTAACAAAATAAAAAAATGGCCTTTTTCGATAAAGTGGGTTCAAAATATTGGTCAATCTCATTCTCATTTCATTTCATTTTATTACCTTAAAGACCCCCTTTTGGGGGTATTACATAAGGGTTGGAGTTACAAAAATAATCAAACATGGGTGCTAGTCTTCAGGAGGATAGATGATTGGTAACATTTTTGAAGAAAATTGATGGGCAGGTGATGACAGCAATGTGGTGAGGAAGGCCGTTCCAGTCTGGAGCTGCTCAGGGGAAGAATGACGCGGAAAAAGTGACAGTGCGAGCGCGTGGGCGAGCAACCTGGAGAGGATGACTGGTGTGGTGAGATATGCGTGCGGGAGGTACGATGTAAGGTGAGATACAGAGGGGGGAATTAAATAACTTGTGAAACAAACAGAGGGTGGCGATGCGGCGACGACAAGCGAGACTAAGTAAACCTGATTGAGCTTTCAGGGGTGATACGCTGGTACTGTACGAGTATGAAGAATGAATGAGTCTAGTAGTGCGATTTTGGACTGCTTCGAGTGCGTTGATGGGGTATACCTGGTGAGGGTCCCAGACGGTGGATGCATATTCAAGCTTTGATCTTATTAGTGATTTGTAGGCGAGTAGTCTTACTTCCTGAGGGGTGTGGCATAGTTGACGTTTCAGGAATCCCAGGGTTTTATTAGCAGATGAGGTAATGTTAGTAATATGCATACGGCAAGATAAATCGCTGCAAAGGGTGACACCAAGGTACTCATATGATTTGGTTAATTCTACGGGGGTGGTGGTGATAGTATAGGGAAAGAAAAGGGGATTGCGGTAGCGTTGAGGGGACATAACTTTACATTTAGTAGAGTTAAGTGACATTAACCAATGGTCGCACCATCGCAGAACGTGGTTAAGGTCGTGTTGGAGGGCAGATTGGTCCGATACGTTTGTGATAGAATGGTCGATTACGCAGTCATATCCAAACTTGCGAATATTACAGGATAAATGTTGCAATAAATCATTAACATATATTAAAAATAAAAGAGGACCAAGAACAGACCTTTGGGGGACGCCTGATGTGACTGGGATAAGATTAGAAGACTGGTTATAAACTAGGACAGATTGGGAGCAGTTGTTAAGAAATGTTTTAATCCATCATAAGATATTATGGTCTAAGTTCAGCTGAGCAAGTTTAAGCAGCAAGCGCTTATGAGGTACGATATTCCAAATTTCATATAAAAATATTTCGTGAAAATAAAATAAACTTATGCCTGCCGATAGCCCATGTATAGGACTACACCCGCATAGTATTTGGTAAGCAACAAATATAATAACTCATGAGTTACAAGGCTCTGAAGATGTCACCGCATTGTCAAAGAGCCGATGTTTGGCATTCTTTCTCAATAAACAAAAATACAAAAGTATTTTCCTTTGAACTAAAGATAGTCGAAATAACATACAAGAGCACAAAACATTACTGTGAGCTTTGTACGCTTTCCGTATTCATACCAGTGTAAAGAACTGGGTAGAAAAATCACGGGGTAAAAAACAGATTTTTACCCTGCTGCACTCAGTATTTTTTCCTGAAGCGAAATAAGTTTTTAAAAAATTTTGAAAAGCAGTTTTGTTCTTTGCAGAAGTGGGGCAATTACATATATTTTTTTTTTTTTATAATCGAAAGACCCACCCCGACAAGCGTGTTTGATTTCAAATGAAACCACCCAACAAACCTTTTTTGTTTGTTCTTTATTATTTTTATTTTTTATTTGGAGGTTTTTCAGATTTGGTACGGTTTGGTGACAGACAAATGATTGGCGTTTATTAGGGTGTATGTAAAAGAAAACAGGAAACGGGCATGGAATACACCAAACCCCAGGGCGCACATGTGACTTCAATACTTGAAAAATGTTCCGGATCCAATTATAAAAAGTAAACAAGACAAGGAATGCAGTTCCCGAAGGAAGAAGCGGTCTTGCAGACAGTTCAGTATGAGCTGTGTTCTGGATGAATGCACAATAAATGTGCAGATAGTAGATTTCTTCCAGTGAAACTTGGATCTTTTTTTTTCAAGGACAGCCAATATTTTGGGGTTTCTCGGTTCTCTCCAACTGTCACAAAACCAGCACGGGAACTGCTCTCGCTATTTGTCGGCACATTCCGAGAGCGTGGAACCTCAGCAATGACGCACCTGGTTTTGGGGCTGGCTTTTTGGGCTTGGCCTGAGACTTTCCAGACAACAGAGCAGAGAGCTCGGCTTCCAAATCCTCGTCGTCGCCATCCCCTCCGCTGTCGTCGTCACCTTCCATATTGTCCAAATCCGGAATGTCGAACAGGCCCAACTGCAGAGAGCGACCAGACGAGTTTGAGGTAAACCTTGTCCCGGAGTTCATATAGTAAAAGATCAGCCCTTCCATACTTTGTGGGGTCTAGAATTAATCTGGGGGGGTAATAAATCTCAGAAAGGTGCTCTGGAAGGGCATATACTTTTGGATTGTACACCATATGTATGAAATTCTGGGGGTGGGGGTTGGACTGAAGTCTGGTGGCATGTAAGGGAGCTGTTGGGAGGGGAAGGGGGTATATGTAAAGCACTGGTGGGGTCACACTCAGCTGGCTCAGAAGGGAAATTCACAACCTTCATGACCTACTGATAATACACTTCAACGCTGCGGTTTCATCCATTTTGGTGGCTTGTCCATCATAAGAACTTTCGCTATTAGTTCGAAACCGCAAATATGCTACTTCAAATTAAGCAACGAACCTACCACTGCGAGATGAATGAATACACAAGTCATATATATATATATATATATATACATATATATATATATATATATATATAGGTGTCCCTGATGTCACATCAGTAGCCACTGTGAAGGGCCTTGCTGTGGCATGTGTACCTTCTACGTCATACATATAGCACTACCAAATTTGTTTTTCTCAGCAAAAACAAGTAGGAATGGCTATTGATACAGTGCAACAATGTCACAGGCAAGATATATGCAGGAGGCATAGAGAAACTTGTCAAAGCGGTGGATGTCAGTGCAGAACCGTACCCTCTTTGCAGAGTTAATCCCTTTACTTCTTTGCTACCTTCGAAGTTGGGGATGGAAAGAAGCTAAGCAGATGATCTGTTTTGCAAGAAATCGAGTTCGTGTTGGTGTCATGTCCATATAAAACGTTTTAAAGACCAACACACAAGGTGAAATAAAAACTTGTCCAATTGTTCTGGATCGTTGCAGTGCCATCATCTTCCAACTAGTAGTAGTTAAGTAATTGCAAAAACCAATAAAGCATATACTCAGCAGCTTTTTTTAAAATTCGTTTCTGAGTAATTGTTGCAAAAAAATAAACTCGTAGGGTCAAGATAAACTAAGCCAATACAGTAAACAGCTATTTCTAGTAATAATAACAAAAACTGACTATTATTACAGCTCAAATTGACATATGCAAGTTTCGTCGCAGCAGCGAAGGTTAAGACAGATTATGCGGGACGATAGTCATGCTGTTTATCTGTAGTCGTGAACCAAAGGCAGCACGTTTTGCGCAATATCGCATGAATCGAGCAGCCAGGGGTGCACATTTGCGTACCAATGACGCAACCACAACTCCTTTTCGAACAACGGACAGTCACGCCTATTTTTTGCCAATAAACCGAGACGTTATCGGTGCAACCGTTTCGTGCAGGTTCGCGGGTGATTTTGACGTTTTTTTGTACTAGATGAAAAAGACCAATTTCAGCTTAGTGTTAAGCAAGGACGGTAAAGTTGTGAGAGCGCAGGTTTCGACTACTTCAGTCGGGATGCTAATCAAGCAAGCGTGAAAGTTCGCGAACAGTAGGAGTCATAAACACCTGCGCCAACGAATTCTTGCCAGCCCCGGACCGAGCCTTTGCACCTCCTGCTCTCTTTGCCATTTTCAGGGAAGTCTTTTTCAGAACATTACGATTAAAAGCAGAGCTCCGAGCACTGTCGCCGCAAACCCCAGCAACAGGAACGGTGGTTACTGCTTGCGATTCCGTCAAGAGATGGTCCACCCTGCTGCGCAGGCGCGCATTCTGCGCCGCATGCGTAGCCGTCGTGAGGAGAAATTCTTTACCGAGTGATATAATAGTTGGCTCGTCTTGGATTAGTCATACAGAGCTTTATTTCTTAGGCTACCTTTTATATCTGCAAGTTTTTAGAAAATATTTTTTTATTTTTTTTCGTGTTTTTTAGAATATTATTTTATTTATTATTTTATCTTCTACCACGAACAAAAACCCAAGGTCAACGGTTCAGCAGGTCATGCGAAGCAATCCGAACAGTTCGTCCAAACACACTGGGCCGTTCCCGTTCTTTGTTGTGTCGTTCACGTTGCGTAGCGGCGTAGCTCTCTTGTAACGGTCACGCGCGGCTCACTTTTACCGAAAAGTGGTCAAAATATCACCCGGGTACGGTATTCTTTTTGAACGCAGGACCTTTCTGAAGATCCCAAGAGCCACGATAATGAACGCCACGGGCTTTTCTCTCTTTCCCGTAGCTCTTCAAGCCGAACTGGACGACATGGACGCCGGTCCGATCCTGCGAGACATCATGCTGGGTGGAGGCGGACAGTTCGGTGATGACGACTTCGACCTCTCGGACTTTGCCCTGTCCGAACTGGCCATGTCCGCGACGGCCTCGGAACCCTCGGAAACCAGCCGCCACGACGGTCGTGAGGTATCCCCGCCGAAAAGTCCCGAGTCGACTACCGTACCGGCGGACACTGGACGGCGTTCCCGCGTTCGAGTGGTTAGGCCTAACTACGCCGTGCTCGCTGGCGGTAAGTCTCGAGGCCGAAGCAAGGGTGGTTCCGTGTCGAGCTCGGACGAAGACGGCCGCGGGTCTCCGACGTCCACGGGCGAAGCGGACGACGCGTACTTCTCGAGCCGCGGCAGCTGCATGTCCAAGAACGCGATCGCGGCCCGGGAAAATAGGCTTAAGAAGAAGCTCTACGTGCACAAATTGGAGCGGAGTGTCCGAGCCCTGACCACGGAGAACGCCGAGCTGAAACGGCGTACACGGGACATGACCGTCGAGGTCGAAGACCTTACTGAAGAGGTGCGGTACCTCAAGAGCGTGCTCGCTAACGTGGACGAAATATCGGCGCTGGTGCGGAACATTCGGAGCTCTAGGCCTAACGTTATGACATCGTTGAAGACCACGGGCAAGCGGAGACCTGTTGAAGACCACGACTACGTGGGAAGCAACGGTGGTGGTGGTGGCAGTGTTAAAGGTTCCAATTGTGCAGTTTCAGGGCCAGGTGGGAATGGCGTCTGCGTCCACGTCGCCGACGGAACCCTGTCGCTGGAGTTCTGTCACCGGTGTGCTTCGCAGTCCAAGAAGGCCAAACTCGAGGCCCAGACGGGCTGAGCCGCCATCTTGATGGTGGTTGCGACTCTGAACAGACGATGGTCGGTACAACGTGTCACCTCCCTTCTTCACTTTGCATGGAAGACGAGCCCTGTCGACCTACAGCAGAAAGAGAATGTGTAGCGAACTTGTAGCGCGTGTGATCTTTGAGTGGGGCAGACGCTTTGCTTTTCACGGCTTTCTTTCGTTACAGGTGAACTTCAGTGGCGGAGGCTGCTCATGAAGAAGGTCCGGGAGCTTTCGACTACTGTGTCTGTCAACCGCACTCTTCTGCCGATGGTTGGTATCCATTGCCTACCTGTCGAGCAGTGGAAGATACGGCCGGTTCAGATTAGTGCGCGTTGGTGGGGCAACCGAGCCAGCATCGATGCACATAATGACAGTTCGCCACTCGATGCTCTCGGTTGCGCCTCCTTTGCCAGAAGTGGGGGATGGGAGGAGCTTTAATAACGCTTGTGACTCAATCGTGCAAGTTAAGAAAGCAAGGCAGCACATTGAACTGTGGCCAGAACAAACAAAAGATGGCGAGGTAGCCCGTCTCATTATTTTGGCGCTGGGCTGAAGGACCAGTCATTAGAAGAGATTTTTGCTTTTTAGCGTCCACTGCTGTCTGGACCCAGACCCGGGAAAATGGCATCAAGTAAGGGAACTGCGTGGTGTTGGTAGGTCTGGTGGTAATCCTTAAAGTTCTTGTTTGTCACATCTACAAGTTTTCTGTGTGTGTGTTTTTTTTTTGTTTTTTTTTTTTTAGTTTTCTTTACATTGAGAACATGAGCCCTGTTGTGAATAGCCTTCTTTTTATGTACTTTGAGAAAGTGTTTAGTATTAAGATGCTACACTTCAAACTGTTGTAAATAGCTTTCTTTCTATGTAGTTTGAGAAAGTGCTTAGCATTGAGACTGTGCTATGTTAAGACCTGTAAATAGAACCCTGTTTATTTGGAAATGCAAGTCACAAAGAAGCGGTCAATGTATTCCCTTTTGGAACTACTGTTGTGCTACTTGGCTCAATAAATGTGTCTTGTGTTGAGCAGATTTCTGGTGGTTGGCTACTTTATTAACATTTAATCACCAGGATTATCCAAACAAAAGGATCATTTGTGAAATTACCAAAGGAGTGCCCTGGGAAAAGATATTTGCATTTGCCTTGTCATTATAAGGTAGTTGAAATAATCAAATTAAGGTCTTGGCAAAGATGTATGTGATGTAATTTTTGGATTCAAGTTTTTGGTGTGGTAGAGTTATTGCTGCAAATTGAGAGTAACTGCTTGTGACATACTCCTAGGTGCCCAAATTATTTAAAATGTCATTGCCATAGGTGAGTCATTTTGTAGAAGTCTGAATGTTAAGCTATGAAGCTTCAGGAACTCGCGTGTTCTCCAGCTTCATCGCTAGGGTCGCGTGTCTCAGTGGTGCATCATGTATATTATTGTTGTGACTTCGGTCTGGGTTCCCTTAACTTTTAAAAAATTGGTGGGCTCTGTGGTCTGGTTTCAACAATTGCAAACATTGTGAGCTTGCAAAGTTCAGTATAGTGTGAAAAAATTCAAATTGTTTTCACTGCTGGAAAATAGTCTTCCTTGATTTAATATTGCCAAATCTGAATGAAATGCAGTGTTGAAGGGTTTGCTGCACGATAAATATACTTGAGAGCTTTGGTAGTGTTAGCATAATGGATTTTCTGGGAGCCGGGTGGTCTTGGAAGGTACTGAAAATCCGTTAGTTTTGCAGGGAAGGGTATGTTCAATCCCATGTTAGCTGCCTATAGTTACATTTGTCCTGCCTCGAGTGCGAGCTTCCTACTTCCGATAACACTGGGGTGCTTTGTGAGCGTCCACGTATGGCCAAAGCACGGAAGGAAAGCAGATGCTGTTGGTTGGGTCGAAAGGAGATGCCCTGCAGTTCTCACCTTGTCGACTGAAGAGGAGTTTGTGGTAGGTTCTACAACCAAGTGAAGTGTGTAACAGTGTCGTTGCTCTTTGCAGTGCAGAAGCCTGATGAATCTTGTGGACTGCTGAGCGAGTATGAACAAATGAGAAGGTATAAGTACCACCTCTAAAATCGTGAGAAAAGTTTTTTTATTAGAAATACATTGCATGATAAGGAACAATATTATAGGTATGCACATGTTGCAGTGCCTGAAATGAGTGGTCTCGTGGTGGCAACAAATCTCATCGTAGAAGTTCGTGGCAAATTTCGATGCTTGTCACAATAGCGCTGTCGAAGAAAGGCAGACTGGGGTTGCGGCGTCTCCAACCTGTGGCTGCTCTAGTTTCCGCCACTTGCAAAGTGACCTACAGCCGACTCGTGTTCCCACTGCTGTTGTGCTGCCACCAGGATCCCGGCTAGTGACTAAATGTGTTGGCAGTGATGCGAGGCAGAATTCGAGGGACCAAAATTTAACCACTTAAAGGGATTGTCCGGTAAATTTTTGTTCAAGAAAATTAAATCTTTTGTGTTCAGGAACACCCTCCATGCAATGTTTGAATTTTTCATCTTCCACGCATTTCCATAGGCTGTTCCCATAAGTCCTTAGAAAACAGCATTTTTGATGGCAACATTGGCAACCACGGAAGTTCTGACGTAACATCGGGTAAAGAGCCGCGTTGGGGTGCCCCCCAACTGCTATACTGTAACTTTTTGTTTATTTATTTAACCTTGTTGCTCTGTCAGACTACATCTTCGTGTATTTAAGGGGACTTAAATCCGCAAAGATTGTTGTGCGCTTAATTGAAACAACCCTGGGACTGTACACTAAGTGTGTCCCATCGCTGTGTGAAATACACTCGAGCTATCCGCGTGGGAAAGCGAGGCGCGACCTGGCTGGTTCAAGATTGATTTCGGTTTCACCACATAAATATGTGTTGAAAATACAACTGTTCCTCTAGCATCAATTTTTCATAATCTTGCAAGGCATTTAATTAGTCTAAACATCTAAATTCACGATAGAGCTCACCTTTAATGTTATTCGTACGCTAAATGGTTTCGGTTGCGCTGCATAGACGTGTGTGTAACTGCTGCTCTACGCTCGATTCCTCGTGATCTCGCAAGACATTGCCTTCAAATGTCTACATTGACAGTAGATCATCTTTTTTACCTCTATCTCCCACAGTAATTACTCAATGGATGTGATTGATCTCGTGGACTCCAGCTTTGTCCTCGACACTAATTTATGTGGCATGAAGTATGCCTGCTAGTAAGCAAGCAGCGAAGAAAATGTTTTTTTTTCGGGTCTCGTGTGTTTATTTACCCGCCAATATGCTCGAAGGATCATGGACCCTGCCTGGCTGACATGGTTTTCTGCAATTTATATTGTGCATTGTTTGGTGTGCCCCTTCTTTATATTCCTTACTTTTTTTAAAGTGTGCTGATGTTCCTAAAACAACCAGGTGCTTTTGGTTATCCCACATTTTAGACGTCTTGGGAACCATCCAGCAGGGAGCCACATATTAGTCGAGTTTCAACACTTTAGTTTTTATACAACTCATCTGGGCTAGAACATTGCACATTGGAGCTAAAACATTTTATGGACACCATCCCTTCCAACAAGTTTTAAAGAACTATTTTTCATGTTTGCAGGGCAGTAAGGGAGAGCACTTCCCATTCTAACGTTTTGAAGGTTTCAGTTCCTAAAAAAAGAAAGTGTTAATCGGTAAACATTCTCCAAAACCTGCAACCTATGAACTCACCCTCCTCAATCCAGTGTCGACCAGTGACATCACCGTGCAAACGGTGTAACGCGTTGGTACGACGGTGGACATCGCACTAGTGCCGCGCGAATCACGTGTATTGCAAAAATGAGGTTCCCCTGGAGGCTACTGGTTCCCAAACTTTGTTTCAGAAATAAAGAATAATAAAATGCGGGTGCGCGCACGTCTGGATACCTCGTGTCCCACGGCGTAGTCACAGAATTTCCCCTGAACAGTTGCCGCAGCGTTGAGACTGCCAGACATATAATGGCAATGCTCGGTTACAGATGCCGTCGGAAACATAGCCTCGGCAATCCTCTTCACCAGGAATGATATGTCGATCCGAGGAACGCCAGGAAAGTTGCTCCTAGGGTGCCTCAATGTCCTGTTTAGGGTGATGCCACCCTTTGTAGTACCCGATGCCGACAGCGCGCACTCACGGGGAAAATACAAAGAAATCAACGAAAACAAAATGTCGCCGTAGCACAGTCAACGCCACAAACGCGTGCAGGGCCACGTTCTTTCACGCGCTTTTGAACAAAAAATAATAATAAACATGTGGGATAAAATGGCGAGACGCCACCACCCTAAGCCAAGCGCACATGAAGGCACCCCAGTGTTGCCAACCTATTTTTCGAAAATACCCCACGGCAGCGTCCAGAATACCCTACATTACCCTACGAATGTTTCTTATTACCCTACGTTTTACCCTACGAGGCAAATCTTTGTTCAAATAATACTGTTGCATGGATTATGATGCTACAGGGTAGTATTAATACAGTACAAAGCGACAGGGCACGCATGCACGCGCATACCTGCGTTATTCTAGAACACCATGCTTGCGTGTGGTCTGTGTAGCATCAGCACAACAGTGATGTAGCGAGCGCACAGACATCCCCAACCAACAGTCGATTTGTCATGAAATTAAAAACTGGGCTACGTGGAACCAACACTCGCGGCGTCAGACAAGGCGGCTCATTACAAAAGGAAGCTAATCCGAATGGTATATTAGCTTCTTTGGGTGTACCGCCTAGGGATTCGTCAAACTAAGGTACTATTTCGACCAACTAGGCTTTTACACCAGGGGAGGAGAGGAAACCGGCGGCTCCTCCGTATTCGCTAAAATGTCATTCGATGAAACGTCATTGTTTCGGCTTCGTTCGCTAAAACGTCGTTCGCTCAAGTGAACGCCTCCAGCCCCCGGGATGCACTCACTTGATCAAATGACGTTTTACCGAATGACACTTTAGCGAATAGTCGGACACCGCGAAGTGGCGCCTTTTCGGGTGGGCCAAATGGGTACACATTTTTGTAATGAGCCGCCGCAGACTGTCGCGCGAAACGGCGTAAGCGCAGCGCGGCCCCCGCTATTCGCTACAACGTCGATTCGCTCAAATGTCGCTGTTCGCTAAAACATCATTCGCTCAAGCGGTATGGACACCCAGTCATCAGAAAAAAAATTGGCGGGACCATTTTCACTGGGAAGATACCTCTTCTGGCTCCAAACTTCCTAAGCGCAACCCCACCTCCTCCCACCTGTCCCACTTGCTCCAGCTCCCCAATACTCTCCAACTTAGGGAGCCTGCATACTCCAACTTGGTGTGTGGTGCTCTCAGTTAGCACGTCTTGCAACTTGGATTCTTTCGTTTTGCATGATGTTGTGGTGTGGCAGCACACGGGTTGTAAAGCTGTGCAAGACTTGCGCGGCAGCTTTTTTTCTTTTTCTTGTTATGCTCGCCGTTGAAGAAGCAACGTCTGAAAATACCCTACTTTTAACGGGGAAATGGCCGGACGGCCCTACAGCCCTACAATACACCATAAATGCCTAAAATACCCTACAAGTAGGGTAATTACCCTACGGTTGGCAACACTGAGGCACCCTAGTTGCTCCAAGCTCACGGCAATCCTAAAGTAATATATAAAAAAAAAAAAGTTTTTTTTTTTTTTTTTTTACAAGAAACGTAGTTGAAATGAGAACAACCGAAAATATAACACAGCCTCCGTCCTTTAGGTTTTATCAGGGGGGATCGGTGGCCGAGTGGTCTAGCGTAGAGCATACCTCGGCAAACCTCACTCATGAGGGCCCTCACTCACCCTCATCTTCACAGGTGAGGTGAGGGTGAGTGAGTTTCTGAACCAGGAAAATTCATGAGCGTGAGGGTGAGTGAGGGCCGTGAGGGCTGTGAGGGCGGTGAGGGCCGTGAGGGCGGTGAGGGCCGTGAGGGACGTGAGGGCTGTGAGGGCTGTGAGGGCCGTGAATGCGGTGAGGGCCGTGAGGGCTGTGAGGGTGGTGAAGGCCGTGAGGGCCATGAGTGCGTGAGGGCGGTGAGTGCGTGAGGCGCCCTTCAGATCGAGCATCCTTCTAAGCAATTTTGGTGTTAATGGCGGGTTGTTCTCTAGGTTTCCCTAGATCGACACGAATTGCTGAGATCGGGTCCGGCTCGAAATAAGCAAGCAACTCGGAGCAATTCGAATACGTTTGAAGCGGCTGCATCCAATCAGGGACGCAAAATTTTCACGTGATACCTGGTGACGGTGATGATGACACCCAAAGACTTGGTTCTGGTTTGAAATCATCGTTTTTTTGGAGATAGACTGTTTCAGAGAGGTGCATTAGTATTCTTAACGAGACTTAAATGCATAGAAACACGTTTGTAACGCGTAATTGTGTCTAAATAGTGCAAGAAAAATAAAATTTTATGATGACGATGGCAAATTGCAGCAATTGGTTGCTGCGTGTGATCGCGGGCGGCCCTGTAAAGACTCGGGGCTTGTCCATGTAGTCGATCTCCGCTGGAGCCATGCGTCGCCCAGGACATCGGGCAGAGTTGGTAGCGAGCCAGGGTGTCTCTTCTCAAACTGTTTATTTACATACTATATACAGTCTGCCGTTCGGCATGAGAACAACGTGAGAACACACAGAGGGAGCGTAAAACCGCTCTTTTTATAATGTCCCCCTTCCCTACGTCCCTAGGCCAGGACGCCGTTCCCCAACTGGTCAGGCACCGCCCACTCGCACGCACACGCACACACAGAGGATAAGTGCTCTTCCGGTTCCTCCAGGCTTGTAGTGGCAGCCGTTTCTTCATTGACACTTGAGATTTGGCCTTGCTCCTGGAATCTAGGTCGAGGTGACACCTAGAAGCTCATTCCCAAACGTCCGGCACCGCCTATGAGCACGCCCAAACGGACACACCGGTTAATCCTTTTGTTGGCTCTAAGAGAGCACGAACGCCCGGAGGATACCGTCCCACTCCCTAGTCGGGACGGAGAAGACCTTGGACGCCGATATCCGGGCAGTTCCCGTTCACGGCTTATCTCCTTCTTTCGGCTTAGCAGGGATCACCGTGGCCGTTGGTTCCTGCTTGGACGCCTCAAAGAGAACGCATTTCCGTTTCAGCACCCAACTTGAGCCGGTATCGACGACGGCTTGTCTTGCTCTTTTGTCGACGGTACCAGGGCAGCGGGGAAAATAATCCCAGCTTGAGATTGTCAGCGAAAGGCGCGTCCTCGGGAATGTTACAAAAGGGGTGGCGATCCGCGTCCAGGTCCGGCCGCGAAGGTCGTTCGTTACAGCCCGCGTTGCTGGTGTTGCGACGTAAAGTTTTTGGGCGAAATTGCCCCACCTGAAGCTGGCCTGAGTGGCGTGAGGGCCATGAGTGACGCGAGGGGCGTGAGGGGTGTGAGGGCCGCAAGGGCGGTGAGGGGCGTGAGGGCGGTGAGTAGCGTGAGGGCGGTGAGTGGCGTGAGGGCCGTGAGGGCGGTGAGTGGCGTGAGGGCTATGAGTGCGTGAGGGCCGTGAGGGTGGTGAGGGCCGTGAGGGCGGTGAGTGGCGTGAGGGCCATGAGTGAGTGAGGGCCGTGAGGGCGGTGAGGGCCGTGAGGGCGGTGAGTGCGTGAGGGCCGTGAGGTTCAGTGAGGGTGAGTGAAGGGCTGAAGGTGAGTGTGACTGTGAGGGTGAGGATGAGTGAGGGGCTGAGGGTGAGTGTAGCTGTGAGGGTGAGGGTGAGTGAGGGGCCTAGGTGAGTGTGGCTGTGAGGGTGAGGGTGAGTGAGGGCGACCTAAAATGCCGACCTCTGGCGTAGAGCCACTCTATATGGCAGCGTAGCTGCCAGAGTAGCGACACGACGCAAAATTATCTAGATACACGACGTCAGAAGCGCCTATAGTGATCTCCATTTTGGGCCTGGGAGGTTTCTATGGTAACCGTACTGCTAGCGACGCCGGGCGGCAATCTTTATCTAGTTGATATCTCCATTTGTTAATTGAAACGTGGTAAAAGACCAAAAGACGCTTTGCATGGCGGTACGGCACGGGCCTCTGGAGGAGCGGTGCCTGTTTCTTCTGTGAAATGAGACGGTTTGCAGCGTGCACGGACAAGGCGAGTGGTTTTCCGCGCCGCCGGGATGGCGGCGGCTTCGTGGGACGAACGTACTCTCCTTGTACTGTCGGACTTCGCTCCTATGGAACAAAATCCGATTACGCCGGCCACAACAGAACGATTGCCTTGGGACAGGACTGCTGCTCGACTGCCCCATAATAAGAGAATGTATGCTTAGCACCATACTTCTTCAAGACCCAATCATTCATTCAAGATGACATTATCTCACCGACTGGCGGGGAGCGACGTCGACGACGCTCTCACCCTCGTTTTACGCGATGGACAGTCGACGGGGTTAAACCAAGAAGGACAGCACGGTGGTCTACAAAGGATTGTTTACGTCATCAAAAGAGAAGGGCGCCGGATATGAGGTGTTCTTGCCGACAGGCCAAGTGGTCGTCCGGAAGTTTACCGGCATGCAAAATGTCAATATTTTTATCTGGTGTAGCACACATACCCGTGTTAAAGGGGCCATGAAATGATTCTTTAACTTCTTTCTCCTTAGCCTTAATCCTCAACTCAAAAGAGAATAGTGGAATCACGCGGTCGTGACATGCTAGGGCACCGGTGCGATGACCCCAAGCTTGCACCGTGCTTTTTAAGCACACCATAGAACTTGTCATTCGCATGTGCACTCATGTGCACTCATTGGCCACGAACGCGAATTCAAATATTCATCGACGAATTGATTTCTGACGAGCGCATACGTCCGAGTGATGCAGTTTTTGTGTCAAATGCGTGAACTGGGGTCGGCTGACGTCATTTTTGCTTTTGTAGGCATTGCAAAGAGGATATTTAGAACCATACACACATGATGATAGCATCATAGCACACGGACATTAATGAGCACAAAACGGGTGCAGCTACAGAAAATAAATAACACACTCGTAAAAAATAATTGTCTGTAACTTGTTAATTACAAAGACGAACACACCTCTGAGCATATAAATTTAACAGTGTGTGTTGATGCATTCTTATACAGCAGGTCATTTCATATACGTCATTTGAGCAAACGCCAGCTTGTCACTTGAAAACAAAAACAAAAAAACACTGCGATCAAATGCAAGCTATTGCAACGAAAGGACGTTTATTAAAATCTTCAGAACTGTCAATTCGTAAAATTGTCGATTAGTACAAAAGGTTAAAGGCCGCAGGCGCTTCCTCGCTTAAAGTTGCTGTGATTATTCGGTGACCCAGGGCTGAAACAACTTCCCTTAGGCCCTACACACGACGTATACCTTTCGTTTAGATTCTCAGAAATTCCAACGTTCAAAGGAAGCTAGAAAATGCGAAAATTTTATCCTAAAAGCTATATCGTAAGATCGTTGATTAGTACAAAACGTAAAGATCGCAGGAGCTTCCTCGCTAAAACTTTGTGATTACGCGGTTACCTGGGGCTGAAACCACTTCCCCAAGGTCAAACATGCGACGCATACAATTCGCATTGATTCTCAGACATTCCAACGTTCAAACAAGGCTAGGAGTATGCGAAAATTGCATGCAAAATGTCTTATCGAACCTTGAACACATCCAGGAATACGAGCACTGCTATGGCGATATGACTGATGCTGTCGCACAGGTGCTAATATCCAGAGCGATCTTGCACAGAAAAGGTATAAAGTCACATTCTTTCAGATCTTCACGTTATACCTGCGTCAGAGAGCACGAAGAAGTCCGAAATCGTCGGCAAGCAGCGGCACATTACGACTACCGCGCACCGAACAAACTCGTATCCACCAGCTCTGGGCGCTGCCATCTTACCGGTGACATCACGGCCCTTGCGAGGTCACGTGACGAGTAGTCACTCGGTTGCTAAGGGAACCGAGCCAGCTCAGCTCGTTGCTATGCTACCGCGTGTGACCAATCACGGTGAGAGGCGGCACAGGGAAAAGCGTGGCGCTACTCTGGCAGCTACGCTGCCATATCGAGTGGCTCTAGTCTAGCGCACACCAGCTCGGAGCACTTGGAGCGAAAGCTCGCGCTGCAGAACTCAGGGATCCTGGGTTCGAGCCCCACCCCTGCCTGTTTCGATCTGGATGAGCATCGTACCGGCGTGCGGTCGTGTATCACTACTGCGTGGTGCACGTTAAAGACCCCAGGCTAGCGGCTGTACCGCACTGGCTAAATTTCTCATCTACAGCTGGGAGACTCGTCGCCCCTGTGAGGCAGACCAAGTTCTAGGCTGTATAAACACACACACAACCCAATTTTTTTTTTTTAGGTTTTATCAGATCGAAGGCTAGCTACGGTCACGTGATGTGGTCACGTTGGCCTGATAAGTGAGGAGAGTAAGGAGGAAAATGAGATCGACAAGGCCGACTCAATATTCTGCAAGGCAGAAGATCCTCCTCGCCCTGGGGGAGGAGGAAGCGGGGATTAAAAGTGGAAAGCGCGAACTAGTCGTGGAGGCTACGCGGCTCCTCTCCTACCTTTCTATCCTCCTTGCAAAACTAGGGATGTCGCGAACCTGCACAGGTTCGAGTTCGATTAAGTTCGACTTTTTCGAACTTTCAACGTGATGTTCGACTAAAGGTCTACCTTTGTGCGCATGCGCAAAAATTAAAAAAAAAAAACTAGTTTACTCATTTGGCGGAGGAAAAATGCAATATTTGTTGGGTTTATTGCAGGCTTGTGCCCGTTACTCCAAAAAGTAATTAATTACAATTACTTGGCCTAAAAAGTCGTGGACTACCGTTACAAATTACTCCCCGTAAAAAGTAACTGATTGATTCCTTCGTTACTTCACTCAATTACTTTTGTGTTACTTTAAAGAAATGCAAAATACCTGCAATATCTACTGCGTGTTTGTGGGGGGAATTTCGGGCCCCATCAAAAATAAAACAGATTCAGTACTATATATACCGATTATTTTAGGATAATAACTTTACGACGATGGATCTATAAAGCTCTAAAGGACTGGAACAGGTGTTCGATATAAACGAATCTAGCGCTGTCCACCCGGGACAGAACGGAATCCCATGAACATGCGACGAATGCCCATGGGTGGCGGAGGCACGCACACCATTCGAAATATGGCAACGGCAAACTTAAGAACACGACTCTCCTGAAGATGTGGTTTCTCTACGGTTGCTATATATTGCCTAAATAGGGGCTGGTTTAGCCGCTAAAACCAACTGGGTGTAAGACGTACATGCGGTACTTGCCTTCGGGCAGATTTCAGAGTATACCGTTTGTTGAAGGTTGTTATCCGGCCTTGACCCCTTTGATCTTTTTTTTTTGGTCATCAAACTAATCAAAACTGAAACTTCACACGAAATATTCATCCACAATCTTTCAGCTAAGCTGATTTTTCCGTTTAGAAAATATTAAAAAAAGCACTATTTTCAGTGAACAGCAGGCTTCAATGTATCTCACGCGTTTACAGCCGCCTTGCGCTGCCCTGTGGAGGCTTTCAACTGTGTCCAAGTCAGCCACTGTTTATTCTCAGAAAGCTCGGGCTGTGTTCCCCTTCCCTAAGTTATCGGAGTAAGCTCCCGTAGGCACAATCCGCTGACGAGAACCCCAACATTCTCGTTTCTGGGAATATGGGTTCAGCTTCGAAGTCCCAAGCCAGTTTGGCTGTGCTCCCCGGCCACGCTTATCGCCTGCTGTCTAAAGTTGCTGTTTGAACTGACAATAGTGTTGATGCTACTTTTTTTTTTTTTTTTTTTTTTTCTGTTCCAATGAGCTGCCGCCATCGCTTCCCTTATGTTTGTACCTTACGCATCCGCTAGTGCGAAGTCAAGTGACAGAAACCACAAAGCTGGTTGGTCGAGCCAGTATTTAGCTTTCACAGCGCTGTCAAAGATGAACAGGGTCAAAATCTCGTTACAGTTTTTTTTTTTTTTTTTTTTTTTTTTTTTTTGTTTGCGGGGTGGGTGTGTGTAGGCAGAACATCGACAAGCAAATGATGGTCTCGTGTGACAAAAAAAAATGCTGATTGGTTTTTGGGGGACAACACGCAGAGGGTGGGGCGGAAAGGAGGCGGGGGGGCAGGGAAAGGGGGCAAGAGGACATCTGCACCGCGGTCACAGTGTCCACGTTCGTACTCTTCACTACTCCCACTCAATGCTTTTATGGGCCATTAGTTTTCTGCTCTTTTGTGCACTCGAAGCAGTCCGTTCGTTTTCAAGTCGAAGCTTGTTGCCTTCATGTAGACAGTCGAATCCTCCCAGCCTGACTGACCGTACGAACAAGTCCAGAAACGGGCTCTGGCTGGGCTTTCGAGGTTTTCATGAATTCCTTTCCTTCGCCAGCACTAGATCTCTTCGCGAGCGAACCCCCGTCTTGTGTTACCATGCTAACAGCGCGAAGGCCGTTGCATCGCCCTTCTTCCTCTCTATTTTTCTCTTTGACGTCGCGGAAGAATCGTAACGAGGAATTTCAGTGACGCGTTACTGAAAAAGTAATGAAATTAGATTACAAACATTTTCGAAAAAGGAACGGATTAATTACGAAATTACTAGAAAAGTAATTAATTACAAGTAATTCCGTTACTTGTAACGGATTACTTCCAAGTCTGGTTTATTGGCATCACTGGTTCACTTTAATAACTAATGAAAGCGTTAAAAGCACATATTTTTGCTTTAATATGGTGTAAACATTGACAACCATTTTATAAAATAGACTACTTTAAAAATATTTGTTTCCCAAGATTCGAAATATTTGTGTAGCAGCTGAAAATAACTGTCCATAGGTCAAACGTCTTCAAACTTTAGTGAAATTTTGCAGGTTTCCCAGAGTGAAAGGGTCTTTCTACTGGTGAAAGTAAATGTCACGGCGTGTAGGGACTAGGGGGAGCGCTTACTTTCTGAACACGTAGAACAGTCAATTTTCTACACAATAATTTGTAATGAGTGCATTTCTAGAAGCATCTTTAGCCTGCTGCAGACCAGTAAAATGCAGTTGCATTGATTTATTTAAAAAAAGGCAATAAAACCTGCTGTTACCTCTTGTTTTGCAAATTTTTATTACAAGACACATATTCGATATTCGGAGCCCGTTTTCTTGTCTTATTCGTATTCATTTCAATATTCGCACTCCCCTACATTTTTGAAAGCGGAGCAGGCTTCATTTACAGGAATACGGGCGTGGTGGCTCACCGTTCTACTGTCGTAGTTTCGTCCCACCAACTTTAAAAGCTTCCTCACAGAACACAACTCCCCCCACTTTTGGAGGTACCACTGCATTACCAACGCATGAAGGCCAGACAAAATACAAAGATACCTATAGACCAGTGTCTGCTCTGTTCCATAAGCGCCGCCATGCTTGTTTATGCTGAAGCAATGAGACAGTAAAAAAAAAAGGGGGGGGGGGGGAAAGGAAGGACTGCGCTTTTTGCGAGAATTTTTTTGTGTTGTTTTTTTAGAAATTTCTGCACATATTGATTGTAGTGCAAGAACGTCGGAAAGGCATGGTCACGAAGCTTTATATACCAATGCCAAGAGTGCTGTAAAGATCAAAACCCTTGTTTTATGCGCAGCCCCTCTTTTAATTCACAAGATCCTGCGCTTCAGATTATTATTTCACATTTTTATCGCCGGGGGTTAGGATTTTGGACACTGGTTTACAGGCATCCTGCAGTGCTGTTTGGTATGGCGCTACCTAGCGAGTGAAACAAGAAACATTGGGTATGCCTGGGAGTGGCAGCTGCATTGTTCAAACGTGAGCTGTTACTCAAGAAATACTGGGTAAGCCAGGAAGCCGTCATGCAAGTACAGCGAAAGCTGCGGCCTTGCGGGCCATTCGGAGCGTGACTATGTATCACCAGAGTGCGCTTTTACTGCGAAGAACTATTAGGCTTTTCGCTGCGTGATGCTCCAATATGTAAACGTTGCGCTCGTATAGGTAGCCTAGCGGGTACCGAAGCCGTCGGCACGCAAGGGGGTGGGGACTTATCCTTCACCCTTTGCCAAGTTACACCGAGGCAGGGTGGAACCTTGGGCTCTCACTCTATTGGCGCCGCTTGGCTGTTACCAACAGGCTACACCGTCACAACAAAAAAAATTAAGCAGCAAAAAAAAAAAAAAATCGACGCTGAAAAATTGGACCAACCGTCCTCGTACAAACACCGTTTTGAACAATCCCAAAACAAAAATCTATTATCTAACAAAGGTTTAACAAATTCGTGCTGCAGAGTAAGATGCCGAGGGAAAGAAAGTGATTTTTACTTGGCCGCTTTATCTTGCGATTTGGTCCAAAGGCAGCAGCGGCATATCCTCGGGGCGATGAGAAGTCGTCAGTCCGAACTCGTCGTTCCGTCACTCGGAGAAATGACATATCACACCACCCACAAACACGCCAACCACAAGCCGAACATGGAAACGAACTTGAATACCTTTGCGCCTATGTGTAGTGAGGATATGAAGGCTCTTCGTGGTTTCTGATGTTCCGTGCAACGAAAAGGTTAATCTAATAACGAATTGTATCGGATGCCATCACGACATGCAAAGCAGAAAGCAAGGACTTCATCGCATCCATAAGCGACCATCGAGACGGGCGTTTCGATGGAGGGAAATTTCACGAAATGAGGGAAACTTCGCCGAAAATGGGGGAACTTTTATGGCGTCCAATGCAAGAGGGAGCAACATGAAACGCCCTTCACGTCTGCGCTACAGGCGGTCGCCCTCTGTCCGCGGAGGCCGTATTCCCAAACGTCTATCGTCTCCTCTTCTCAAGATTCTAGCGACTCTGCGCGTAACATCGGCGGGAGCTGAGCTCTCGTTCTCTTCACTCTGACGGTTGAAAACATACCTGAGGTCGTGCACTTCAAACGTGCGACTTCTCGGTCTAGCGCTTTGGAATGTTCACCGCGACATTGATGTTAAGCGGTGAACATCCTGGATATTCTTTCCCGTGAATGCAGGCGACTGCCTCTCAATATGCAGGCGCTCGGCATAAATGAAATGATCAAGAGGGCCTGTAAGTTGCTTTCTGAAATAACTAGTCACAATTACTTTTTAATTCGTGGTAATTTCTAGTTGAAAGCACGTAATTTTGATCAGTACACAAAAATGTGCGTGAGCGCAGTGCCACCCGTTGCTTACAGTTCAATTCTTTTTACAATTCATTTAATATTTCTTACATCACTTACATTGTTTTATATTAATTATCACCATGTGTGCGTTTTAGTATTTCCACTTTAGTTTGATTTACCTATGTATTTCAGCGAGCATAGTTGCTATACTTTGCCTTGACATTGCCATTCTTCACCCCACAAACGTTTTGAAACATCCGTTCTCTATATATCTGAGATCAAGTCCTGCATCCCATCAAATAACCATAAAGGAAGAAATATTGACAATTTTATTTCTTTCAGGATTTTCTACCCCACAAACATTCCTCCCGAAAGCATAGAAGTTGGAGATTTCCGCGCTCCCCCTTCGCTCCATGCAGAGTGCAAGACCGACTACGGGAGCAGGGCATACTTGGGTAGTAATTCAATTACGGTAATTGAATTACTGTAATTTAGTTACTTTCCTTGGTAATTTGTAATTGTAATCAATTACTTTCGGCCAAACGGAATTTTAATTTAATTACCTTCTAGCGTCTGTAATTGCGAAATTTCAGGCACAATTACAATTCTTTTGCAAAACTTTGCGGCGCCGACGGATCCTCTCTGAAAGCCTCAGCGCTCACAAAAGTGGCCTAGCTCTCGGTGAAACACTCGCGCAAAGACACGCCTACACACACGCACAACATAAATAGTGTCGCATTGTTTGTTGTTTTGTTGCTTACATTGCGGGCTGAGAGATAATCCTCTTTGGAGCCTACCTCAACGCGCCGTGTTGCGCTGTCTGTTGCGCGATCAGATAATAATAGCGTAAACGTGCCAAAATATTGAGAGAAAAAAAATTTAGCTTCAGCTTTTAGTTGAGCTAGGAAATTTTAATTGTGTATGAAGTATTTTTGCCATTTTTTACGTCTTTCTTTGACTACTGCCGTATATTTGAATCTTTGTATCATTTTCAAGTTCATAACCTGCTGTAAAACATTCATATATGACTAATTGTCACATTTTTATTTGCCGGGCTAACAAAACTGTCAACCCAATTTTTTTTTTCTTTAGCGATCTGGCGTCTTCCGACATATGAACTAATTTATTATTATTTATAAAAATATAAGAATGTAGTACTGCATTTCCTCAAACTGTGAAGTTCCGTCAAGAATTTAACAAAATTCATACAAGGAAGGTACAATACGCGGCATCTATGCAGCGATGCGAAAGCCTCCTCAAACATTGGGGCAAGGAATGAACAAATACGTTGCATTCGATTCAACTCGTTTAAAGTATATGGCCCAAGTCGGGTCGCTTTCAGAAATAAGTAATTGTAAAGTAATTGCATTACTTTTTAAGTAATTTGTAATGGTAATTAATTTTTCACGTAGTGGTAATTATAATTGTACTTAAACTACTTTCGGAGCAAAGTAATTGTAATTGTAATTAAGTTACATTTTGAAAGTAATTTACCCATGTATGAAGCAGGGTAGCGAGCGGGCCCAATGCGCGTACCGGGGGGGGGGGGGGGGGGGGGGGAAGGGGGGAGCTTTGGCATTTCAGGGGGGGTTTCGACCCCCGAACTCCCCTCTGCCTACGCCACTGCCCAAAAGCATAGTTTATCCTTTCAGAGGCTGTAACTGGCTCCTAAAACACTTGGCATGGGAAAGTTACCCTATAATTACTGAATCATACCAGCTGAAACCATCTGGAACACCGGGACACCGTGTCGCAAATACAGCTGCGCTTGCCTGGTGTCTCGACTGTTTATTCCGACGCATATGTGGCATAAACGAGAGAGCGCCAATCAAATAAAAAAAAAAAAAAAACACAATCAAACATGTAATAGAGAAAGGCACGCTAAAGAGGAGATGGAGAGAAAGGCAGAGCGAACACGTGGTTGCCTCTCCTAACAGCAGATGTCGCCTTCACACGGGAACTCTGCAGACTCTTTCCAGACGAGAATCCGCGGCCGGGCGCCGCCACAAACACAAACCCGGAACGCACGGACTTGAAACAACACCGACCGAACGAACACACAAGCATGGGAGAGGAGTAACCGGACCTCCTCGCCCGTTAACCTCAGCCCCCCCTCGCAGCTGATGCCCGATTTAGCAGACTTGTCTCCCAGAACTCCAGAATGAGCTCCAACCTTGCGAACGCCGTCGTTCCCTGAGGTTCTGGCCACCGGCTGTGAAGGGAGCATAAGTCACACTCGATTTTCATTTGAAACCAATAGAAACGAGTTAGCCATCCGCTACTTCTGTTTAGGATAGGTCATTCTAGAAGAATGGTTCGGGTGATGTGGATGCATTGAAGATGATGTGCCCTCTGGAATGGCTTTTGGACGCTGGAGACGCGATGCCTGACATCGTCTGACCCTGGATAACCGTCATGAAAGTTGGGTTGAAGAGACTTGGAATCCCGAGTGCTTCGTTATTTTGGGCTGCGCTCGTGTATTCCATCGTGTTCTTGTTGGTGAATGGGTCCTCAACGCTAGGTAAGTATAATAGTAGTTCCTATCTCTTGAGGAACGTTTTGAGTTCCTATATATGGGGGAACGTTGTGATTCGGTTGCGTTGAATCCTGGTTTTCTTCCTAGTTTTCAATGTAGCTCGTTACGCAGATGATGTAGAACATGGAGCTTAGGTTACTGAATTTCATTCCAGCCTATTACGCAAGTGATTGACAACATAATCATAACGCCCACAGTCCTGAATGTCGACGTACATACTTTGAGCTGCGCGGAGTTAAAAATCCTCTAGGAAACTCTGGTGGCAAAGTGTCGCTAATTTCAAGTTTATATCTGCGAATGTGTGTTTTAGATATAATATGGAATGCACGATTTTGCTTAACCTTATTATTCATTCACCAGATTCGGTAGTTATGCGCTGCGATATAATGAAAGGGAATAGGGCTTCGCTTTCAAAATGAGGAACATTGTTGGATTTGCTCGTGAACCTTGAAAAAAGTAACGTTCATAAGCATTTGTCGAAAACATAAATGGTGATTAAGTTTGATGTTAATAAAAGTTGCATTACAAACACCTTTGTTCCATACATACATTAATATCTAAAATTTTTATTCTTAATACTTTAAAAGTATTCTTGTAGCACACTGCAGCTTTATGCCAAGGTGAGTCATTTCAAAGTAATTATGATAAACCACAGTCCTATTTAACTGATGCGAGACGTACACGCGAGCACAGCTATCCACGCTAATAAATGCTAATGTCAAGGCATGGACCTCGAGCACGGAAGATATATAGGATAACGTTGTTGCTGGCCAACTTGATAATCTTTCTTGGGGCCAACGATCCATTCCAGGAAGCGCCAATACGAAGCAGATTATAGGCTTTCCTGAACGGAAGTAAGTTTTTGTCTACTGATAACTAATCAGGAACACTGCCATATCGGAGATACTAAATGTCTCTCTTGTCCTGCAATGAGAACTTCGATGGTGTAAAAGATAACTTAAAAGCCGGCGTGATCTATATGTCACGTGATCAAAGTCACGTGTTCGGTAGTGACACAACGAGCGTTCGTATGTCTAACGAAGATTTGGCTCCTCTGTGAACGGTTCGAAGTTATGGTGAAAACCGAAGAATTATCCATTAAAATTTGATAAAAGCAGTGCTTCAGGACTACAACTCTGTCCACTAAAAAAGATTACGCTAAGGTAGAAGTCACCCTTGCTGCTATAACATTGACACCAGACGACAAGATGTAAGTGCGGCTTTGGAATTGTGTACCAACAGTAGCGTCGGAACAGAAAGCCCAAGGAAGAGAAATCTCCCGCCCCCCCCCCCCCCCCCCCCCCGCCCCTCCCCCCGCTTTTTTCCTCAAATGCATCTTCCGAATATTTCCGACGTCCCTGTGTACTAATAATTTAGCATTTCCATTGAATACAGCAGAAGCACATACCAAAGGTACGTTAACCTCGCTGATAGACGCGTTATATTGTTATGTCTGAAATCGTTCTCTCTTTGTCAGTTCTCAGGAATTTTTTCTGCGGGTCCCTTTATAGCAAGCCACTCGCAAAGCAAAAGGATAAAAAAAAAAAAAGATTTGGCCGAAAGTCAACTGCTTTCGGCGGGAACGCCGCCAAAATAGCGTGGGAGGGCGCACCTTCAGAAAGACGTCACCTTGGCCTACGCACGAATTCGCCCACCTCTTTATGCTCTCGGTATTTTAGGGAGCCCGAAAATTTTACGTTAGAAACCGGAAGTTGTTTTTCATCTTGACAAAACTTTCTTTCTTCCTCCCGCTCCCTCCCCCCCCCTCTTTCAGAATTGCGCTAAGCCTAACAGCCTGACGTCATGTTTGATGCGTGATGTCACGATCATTGTGAGTGAATGCACAACCCTAGTGAAAAAACAATTATATGAATGTGCTCAGTCAACGTACGAAGACATAAGAACATGTAAAGCTTATAGGGGTCATTCCATCTCAAACGTCCCTGGCGTTGCTTTGGAGCATTCCGATTTTTAAAAGAAAATTCATGACTTTGTATCCCAAGGCCCTTAACCTTTTCCTAAAATATTCTAGCCGAAAAAAAATTATGGCGTGAGTGTGATTTGAATTTCTAAAATGGGCGTAAAACTAGGCATCACTCAATAATTGAGTAAAAATAAGGTTTTCTTCGGAAAGCTTCACAATTTGTATGATGAAATTCGAACGGCTTGAGCTTTAGCTATTGTTAAATATTTTTATGAAAATTCGACGAAGTGCACAATTAGCGCCTTTCTCATGTTTTATTGTAATTATTGCTTTGCGCCCGGCAGTTAAAACTTTCTTTTTGTTGTTGTTGGAAGCCCTGTAAATCTAGTACAAATGAAAAATTCCGTCCAACAAAATACTTCACACGCAAAAAGAACTCTACGTTGTAAAAAGGTCAGTTTTGTTGCCTAAAGAGCCGCCTATTCTACCCTGAGGTGGCCCAACTATAAATACAAAACATATCGGCTTTATAAGGGTTTATTGTCTTTCATTTCTGAAAGATTGATCAAACTGATTTGTGTCTAAATCGAGAAACGAGTTATTGAAGTTGGACTCCCACTTCGCAACCTGGCATTATTTCTTAGCGCCTCTTCACCGCACAGCACGCCAATTTGACACGGGAGCTGACATGCTTTGTGCACACGCAAGGCAATTCCTGGTCGGGAATGTGACTTCCGCTGAAGGTTTTGCAAATGCGCATCCTTGACTTGCTGTCTACAGCTGAAGATGCGCCGCGGTCTGCCACGGCCGCTTCCACTCGTCCGATAGCAGGCCCGTTGCGCCCTTTGTGCCCGATGTCAGCTCCCCTCGCTCCACGAAACTTGATGCCTAATTGGCGTCTATATTTGCGGACAGGGACTTCTCTTCAGAAAATGTGATGACGATAGAGCTTACTACAAACAATCCCAGCGAATCCACCGTTGCGCACATACCACATCACTTGCGCGTCACTGCGCCCCTCTCGAAGGTCACGTGACACTAACATAGCATGATGATGATGATGATGATGATGATGATGATGTGGTTACAGTGTCGCTAGCGTCCGCTGCGGTCCATCGTAAGGTGAAACGGTTTTAAAAGGAAAGGACCGACTGTAAGAGAGGGCAGAAAATTGAAAAGTATTGTTTCAAATGACCTTACCACTTCTAGTGTGATCGGGAATCTGCCCATAAAAGAAGTTCGTTTTTCGTCAGAGTATACGGTGCTGTAACGAGGGATGAAGCAGGTCAATCCGCACAGGCAAGTCATGCTGCGGTTCATGTGGTGATGATGAGTGTAAGTAGGACATTTTTAATGCGAAAACATGAACTGCCCCAAGGAGCGAGCCGACGTCATCAGCCGCACCAAAAAGCAGATAAATTCCCGAAGCCGCGATCTGAGGCATCCCAGCTTTGAAACCACGCAAAAAGCCACGCAAAACGGCAGTGATATGAAGCCGCCGCGCGTCAATTTCAATTAGCGCGACCCCATGGCGCTGTTATATTGTTTAATTTTCTAATCTGAATGATAGTTGTCTCGTGTTTGCTGGTCATAATGTTTCATTGGCTTTATTCAGTTGCAATGATTACGGCATTTCCGCCGAGTGAAATTGTTTTCCTACATCCCACAAAAGGCGAAGTGCTTATGACGAAGTAGGGAAACAGTGAAGCGTCAGGCAGCAAGGGCCAGTCTTCAAAGTCCCTTTCAGAATCAAATTATGACGGCCTGTCAGCTGTTGACCTGGGCTAACGATAACATTGGAGGTATCACAATTCTCTGGGTTCCAAAAGAAGTGGTTGAAGGAAAACGAACCTAACTACATGGTTCAGCTGAACAGTCCTCGCCAAAAGCGACACAGAGTTTTCATCACTTCAAGCCAGCATCACCTTCAACGCTACGTGCTGGATTTACGTCCCATTCAGAGACAGGAATTTGCAGTCTTAAAATCGATTTTAGGCTTGTTTTCCTAATTCAGAAATTTCACCAATCAAAATCACATCAGCAGAAAAAACTAACGTGGCGTGAGCCTTCGACTGCCGCATGACCAAGAATATATGGTGCTGCTGCTGCGATCTGTGGTTTTCATCTCGCCTACTCACGGGGCTTTTATGCTGCTGCTTATGTGTGTCCTGACACTGACAAGAGGGGCAAATTTCGGCGTGAAACAACTGACCTGCTGGTTAATATGCTGCCCGGCAGCGCTAAAAAAAAAAAAAGAAAAACTAGCAGATATGACAAGCCGTGCTTGATCACGAGAGGACTCCGCCGCAGGCGACGGTTGCAATTGCAACGGTTAGAAAGCCCTGGAAGCGGAAGGGAGCCTTTTCCTACACAACTTTTTGTGCGTCTACCTGCAGTAGACACCCCGCTCAAGACAAGCAATCGTGCGTTTCCTCCGGCTACAATGTCGACAGTGGCGTGCTGTGCGGTGAAGAGGAGCTAAGAAACCAGTCCGAATTTCGACACGAGAGTTCAACTTCATTATTTTTTTTTTCTCGCTTTAGACAAAAATCATTTTAATTAAACTTACAGGTTGTTGTTTTTGCGGGTTTTATGACTCAACAGCTCCGACGGCCATACTGCGCCAAACTAGGTAATTAAATTAAACTTACAGGAATGAAAGGCAATGAACTCTTTTTCTAAAGTCGTTATGTTTAGTATTTTTACTTGGACCACCTCATGGTAGAGTAAATGGCTGTTTAGGCTGCAAAACATAGTTTTTCACAACTTTAGAATTTTTTTTTTTTCTGCGAAGTGTTCGCAGAACACTTCGCAGAAAGCCGTTCGAATATTATAAAACACATTGTGAAGAGTTTCGATGGAAATGTTGTTTTTACTCAATTACTAATTGATTCATGGTAATAAAACCCGAGACTCAGAAACACAGAAGGGGACGAACTTCTGTGTTCCTGAGTCTAGGGTTTTATTACCATGAATCATCACCAGCTCGCTTGTTTTTTTAAGTATTATTACTAATTGATGCCTAGTTTTACGCCCATTTTAAAAGTTGAAACCATGCTCACGCTATAACAAAATGTTTTACAGCGAAAAGTTTTTAGGGAAAGAATTTTCTTTTAAAAATCGGAAATGGTCGAGCGTCCCAGGCGTTGCGCCTGGGACGTTCGGGATGGAATGACTCATATATTCCTAATATAATTAATATACGTTTTGGACTATAAGAATTCGAGAATCCACAAATAAAACTTTTCCATTTAATAAAATAAAATGTTTTTGTGGCACTGATAGCAGGCTGAGAAGCTTTTCAAGCGCTGCAGTTGGAGAGGACAGCTAGGGCTTGGGGGGGGGGGGGGGGGGGGGGGTTAGTGCATTGAAACTATTGTTTTCCTACATTACCGCTCAGAGGTCGTGTAGTGCAATGAAACTATTGTTTTCCTGCATATTACACACAAGAATCTGTTCATCGGGCAGTTTCATGGCAAGCAAATCAATCTCTGCGTTGCTGTGGAGCTTATGAGGTTTTATAGAGAGATTGGCTACAATTATTGACGCGACGCTTTTTTTTTTTATTTGCTCGGATTGAATTGACAAGTTATAATGGAGATACACCTTCAAATCACAGTTATTACATTGATCAAAAACGTATCTAAGGTTCGCGCCTGGCATCTTCTGAACGAACTTCACGAGGAACGCAAAGGCAAAGCATTACTACCCTTGCATGCAAGCATACAAAGATAAGTTAATGAAAAATTGCAAACGACCACACAAAGTGCTGGGATTGACAGCTGTGGCGACTGCGTTGTGGAAAGTCATTTTGAGGGAGATTTGCCTCCAGCCAGTGACCTGTGTAATGTTTGGAATGGGTGCTTTGATTTCAGTGGAATTGATGTTGGAGACGTGTGTGAGGTGTGTGGTTTGGTTGAACGATTGTGCGAGATGTTGAATGTGCTACAAGAAAGTTGTTCTTTTTTTTTTTTGCTGGAACGCTTTTTAGAGCACGTGACCGTGCCCGCGGTGGAAGAACTGAAATTACGTACGCGAGCTGTTCTGTACAAGGTGCGTGCGGTCGTGTATCACTACTGGTGCACGTTCAAGACCCCAGGCTAGCAGCTGTACTGCACTGGCTAAATTGCTCATCTACGTCTGAGACACCAGACGCCCATTTGGGCTGACTAAATTCCGGCTGTATAAACATACGCACAACACAATTATTATTATGTATTCGCTACTTTCAGCGATGATGGTACCGCGGTGTGAGAACCGGGCTCCCTAGCTCGTACATGAACGGCTTCACAATAAAGGTGCTTACGTACACCTTCCTGACGTGAGAAAACAAAATGAGGCATCGCAGACCCAGCCTCGTACAGTTCTACGACGATCATCCAGGTGACAGCCGTTTGGATAGGCACCAGTGCGCCCCGTATAGGTGGCGAAAGTTGCGCATAGCGATAACGAAGGATACGGCGTGAACTGTGCCAACACCTCCTCGATAGCTTCCAAGCCTGCGCGTCACGTGACATGACGTCATGTCCAGGAGGCCTGCGCGGGTGCTTAGTGGATGCGAGTGCCGCGTCAGCGTTCTTCGTGGGACTCGTTTCCTATCATAGCCCCGCGCGAACGCTGACGCGGCACTCGAGCCCTATCAGCGCCCATGCAGGCCTCCGGGACGTGACGTCATGCCACGTGACGCGCAGGCTTGAAAGCTATCTAAGAAAAGCGTGTTTTTTTGTTTTTTTTAAGCTTTACATATTTGTTTTAAAAGAGCAGTGAAATCCATCGTGGTGAAATCTACACCTATGCGGTTTGTGCGGGTGAGTTATATGGCCAGGGGGACAGAGTATAGGGGCTAATCATAACGATCAGTCTGCTTATTAAGTGAAATGTGTTAATTAACCTTTTGTATTTTTTTACGGCGTTTTGTAAAAACGATCAGCTCGGACGCCGTTTAGGCTTCGCGCCCCGACCGCCAGGGAGCAGGACCACGGCCACGAAGATGCGGTCCGATAAGAAACCGAAACCTAGAAACGCGTCCAAACTGACCGTTTCTTCCAGAACGCCGTAATACCCCCCGCTGATCCTCCTTATATCTTTCTAAAAAAAAAAACCCAAAAAAACACACAGATTATTTTGTGTTTTTTGATGACCCTCAGCAAGTCGGTAATTGGATCCATATGTCTATTCTCACCAATTAAAAAGTTAAGAAACAAATTTTACTTAAATAGCCGACTGATCGCTACGATTAGCCCCCTGTACTATATCCCCCTGGCCGTATGACACACCCGCACTAACCGCATATGTGTTACTTTCACGGCTTCTTTTTTTTAAAGTAAAGCTTACAAAATATATCCTGTATACAGATGTCAGCCAACGGCAGTATAGATGCAATCTGGCTCATTTCACAGTATCTTTCTGCTCGGCAGCCATCTTGAAAGGTCAAGGTCCGAGAAGCCTAAGTAACTACCCATTTGACTCGAGAAAGGCGTGAAAGGCATAATGGCGTGATTTTTAATATGCCTTTAGTTTACACCAGCGCCCGCGCCACCCAAACACTCCTCTGAAGCCAAATAAACCGGCGCCTTTCAAAACGTTACAGAGAATCTGCGGGATGAAGTGAGCTTCAGATAGACAACGGACAATGGCTCTCTTCAGCTCGCAAGGCGTCTGCTTTCGCCCCGCGGGCCTACGGAGGTGTATGACCTTTTACGCCCGAACGCCCACCTGTACATACATAGTGGCGCTGGTATCGCTCGCGTGGAGACAAACAGTAGATATATATATAGTGAGTGAACACTGTACGCATACGTATTGACAGCATCGCGGGATGGCTGGCGCACACGCTGACGTATACGGCCACATGGAGTGTCTTCCGCGATTCACTCGTTCATCATCGTGGATAACAAAGGGGATGGTTGCAGGCACGTTTTCACTCAGAACAGAACGTATACACAGACATACACACACGTGCCCGCAGGCGTTAACGCGAGCAAACACACACAAACACATGTGCACGCGACTTAGCGTTACGTTTCGGAAATCGGGCGAGTTCGTAGACGACTAGTCTATACACCATTCCGTCGCTTATCGCGCAGGCGAGAACTGCCAAGTCACTGGGCGAGTAAGGGCTATTACGCGTGCTAGAACGCGTTCCAATGCAGTCCACATAGACGAAGAGGGCAGCGTGCAGAAGGCAACTATTGGAGTGGTTTCTAGACGTCAACGCACTGTCCACAAAGAAATACTCGCTTTGCTATACACCAGGTCTGGGCGGTGCGCGGAAAACCAAATGCGCGCGAGATGAGCCGTCTGCGCATGCGCAGTGCCGACAGCAGCGGCACCGCAGTGTGGCGTGACGCGGGCGCCGCCATCTTGAATCCCGGAACTTCCGGTATGCGGGAAACCATCGTTTTGTTCTCAACACACCGTCTGGGAGAAGCTCACGTTTTCATCGCGATTGCCTTTCGTTCTTGCTATCCTTTTTCTAGTACTTGTTCAAGGTCGTAATGCCTTGTTTGTTTGTTTTTTATTTCGCATATCGGAATGGTCAACTACGTGGCTGGACACGAGGGTAACTGGAAAAGGTCTTTAGTCGCATGGGGCATGGCTTATTACGTTCACGCTTAACTTGCCTCGTGATTCGATCTGAGGCGTTTCTTACCTGCTAATGCTGCAGCCTCATTGGCTCCGGAGGCAACCGATGCTCGGAAATCGCCAGCCCCCCCCCCCCCTGCATTTCTTAGTCTGCGAGTTAATGAATACATTGTGTCCAGACACATTTCCCTATTTCCCTTCTTTCGTTTTTCTTTTTTCTTTCTTTTTCAACCGCAATATTGAAACCTGTTTTGCCGAACGCTCGTTCTACGCCCAATACCGTCAACCGGATGACAAAGCTTCAGCACTAACCGTCATTTTATTCAAAAGGTTTCGAGTGACTTTCTGCAAATTTCAGCCGGAAAATGGCGGCCGCCGGCAGAGTTACATATGGCGCCAGTTACCGACAGCGGGTGAAAATGAGCCCCATGTTTCCTGTCAAAATTTTCAGGAAAACACATATAACTTCTGAATAAGTTCGTGCTGAAACTTTGCCACCTGGTTCAAAACACTAGCGCTATATTTGGGAGGAAAATGAGACTTAAGCGATACGTAGTTCATTTTTGCAACTAAAAAATAAATAAAAAAAATACGTTGTAAGTGTTGTTTATTGCTGTTTTGTGTGTATGTGTGTTTGGGGGGGGGGGGGGGGACACGCTGTACATGTACACTGCCAAAATATTTACAATGAAACTAAAGAGAGAGAGAGAGAGAGGGAGAGCAAGTGAGAGATAAAATGTACGTTGTTAAACACAAAACGAGTTTGTAACAGCGCTGCACACGATCAAAATGAGGCGGGCGAAGAAATCACGGCTCCGTAGCAGACGAAACACCCCAACTAAGTGATCGGCTGCAGATGGGCTTAATTCGCACGTGCGCCAGCGACACAACCTGTGGTGGAGGTTCGGGCGTGACCCAGCGAGTTTCACACACTCGCCAGTGCCGCCACCGCGAAGCGAACATCGTGCGATTGAGATGCTAAATAACCAAACGTTGGAAAAGAAACAGAACACAAAGAAATGGTTATGGCGCGTGGCCGGGCGTGACGAAAAACGTGGATGGCGCCTTCCTTGAAGCGACGCCTTTGTTCTTTCTATTTCTCAGTTTTCTGTTTGTTTTGTTTTTCCTCGCAAGTTTTCCTCTCCCAGCACACGTGCGAACGTCCATCGATACTTCCGGTTTAGTCTCCGTCGACGGGGATGAAGCGAACGCTCGTTCCCCTTTAAAACATGCGTCCGACAAATCGCTTCCAACATTTTTGCTCCGACGACGACGTTCAGGGGTGCTATGTTGCGCTTTTTGCACTCCCAAGAGACTTGGAAGAAGGAGGTGACGTCAGCAACGCAGCAAATGCAGATTGGATGTTGGTTTTGTTTTCTTCTGTCAACATCCAATCCGCGTTTGCTCTAGTCGTTGACGTCACTTCCTTCTTCCAAGTCTCCTGGGAGTGCAAAAAGCGCAACATAGCACCCCTGACCTGTAACTTTTGCGTCTCAATTGCACGACACGTATTGAGGTCGACGGCCCGACGGTAATCCTCTTGAACAGTATGCTGATTGTTGGGGGTGTAGTTTGTGGCGATTATTAGAATACCTGGAAGAGCTGGAAGATAACGACAAAAAGGAGGTTGAAGCTGGACACCACTGTGCCGCGTTATCTTGAAAATACCCGAAGAGAACAGATATCGTAAATCAGCTTAAAGCCGCGGTAACATTACTGCTGATACACCATCCTAAAGACACAACGTTTCTTTCTTGTATGACGGCCATGTAAAAAGGTCACATAAACACTGTCTGCGGAGAACTTCTAAGCATACATATGCATGCGGCAAACATGCTTTGTACTCGCTCGATACGTGCCTGCAGATAATACTGTCATCATGTATGTGCAGTATGGCTGCAACTTGGGGGACGATGCTCGCGAACAGCATACAAATATGGAGGGGTGGTGGCGCCCATCGCAAGTAGTTTTTTTTTTTCCCGCGTCCCTTCTGCTGCTGCTGCTGATGATGATTTATGTAAAACCTCGCGTTTCCACGAAACAAGATAGGACTGGTTGTCTCACACAGCACATTCATTCTGTTGCATGCGTAGTATACCGTAGCATCCTATTGTACTGAATTCACACAGATAAGAAAGATACAAAAGAAGATAAACTTCTGGCGAACCACCTTGTCATTGTTGCTTACGCCCATAATTCGTGCCAACAAAAAAGAATTCTAAAAATAAAAATTAGTTCTAAAGAATTTTGAAT
>NW_024609883.1:70396967-70731435 GCF_016920785.2 Ixodes scapularis | reverse complement strand
GCAGACTCTTTCCAGACGAGAATCCGCGGCCGGGCGCCGCCACAAACACAAACCCGGAACGCACGGACTTGAAACAACACCGACCGAACGAACACACAAGCATGGGAGAGGAGGAACCGGACCTCCTCGCCCGTTAACCTCAGCCCCCCCTCGCAGCTGATGCCCGATTTAGCAGACGGGGTCTCCCAGAACTCCAGAATGAGCGCCAACCTTGCGAACGCCGTCGTTCCCTGAGGTTCGGGCCACCGGCCCTGAAGGGAGCATAAGTCACTCTCGATTTTCATTTGAAACCAATAGAAACGAGTTAGCCATCCGCTACTTCTGTTTAGAATAGGTCATTCTAGAAGAATGGTTCGGGTGATGTGGATGCATTGAAGATAATGTGCCCTCTGGAATTGCTTTTGGACGCTGGAGATGCGATGCCTGACATCGTCTGACCCTGGATAACCGTCATGAAAGTTGGGTTGAAGAGACTTGGAATCCCGAGTGCTGCGTTATTTTGGGCTGCGCTCGTGTATTCCATCGTGTTCTTGTTGGTGAATGGGTCCTCAACGCTAGGTAAGTATAATAGTAGTTCCTATCTCTTGAGGAACGTTTTGAGTGCCTATACATGGAGGAACGTTGTGATTCGGTTGCGTTGAATCCTGGTTATCTTCCTAATTTTCAATGTAGCTCATTAGGCAGATGATGTAGAACATGGAGCTTAGGTTACCGAATTTCATGCCAGCCTATTACGCAAGTGATTTAGAACATAATCATAACGCCCACAGTCCTGAATGTCGACGTACATACTTTGAGCTGCGCGGAGTTAAAAATCCTCTAGGAAACTTTGGTGGCAAAGTGTCGCTAAATTCAAGTTTATATCTGCGAATTTGTGTTTTGGATATAATATGGAAATTTGCACGATTTCGCTTCACCTTATTCTTATTTATTCACCAGATTCGGTACTTATGCGCTGCGATATAATGAAATGGAATGAGGCTTCGTTTTCAAAATGAGGAACGTTGCCGGATTTGCTCGCGAACCTTGAAAAAAGTAACGTTCATAAGCATATGTCGAAAACATAAATGGTGAATAAGTTTGATGTTAATACAAGTTGCATTACAAACACCTTTGTTCCATACATACATTAATATCTAAAAATTTCTATTCTTAATATTTTTAAAAGTATTCTTGTAGCACACTGCAGCTGTGCCAAGGTCAGTCATTTCATTGTAATTATAATAAACCACACTCCTATTTAATTGATGCGAGACGTACTCACGAGCAGAGCTATCCACGTTAATAAATGCAAATGTTAATTAAGGCATGGACTTCGAGCACAGATGACATATACGATAACGTTGTTGCTGGCCAACTTCAAGATCTTTCTTGGGGCCAATGTTCCATTCCAGGAAGCGCCAATACAGAGCAGATTATAGTCTTTCCTGAACGGAAGTACGTTTTTGTCTACTGATAACTAATCAGGAACACTGCCATATCGGAGATACTCAATGTCTCTCTTGTCCTGCAATGAGAACTTCGATGGTGTAAAAGATAACTTAAAAGCCGGCGTGAGCTATAAGTCACGTGATCAAAGTCACGTGTTCGGTAGTGACACAACGAGCGTTCGTATGTCTAACGAAGATCTGGCTCCTTTGTAAACGGTTCGAAGTTATGGTGAAAACTGAAGAATTGTCGTGTTCCTTCCACCCAATCTCAGGTGGTCTAAAAAAAATGGTATCCATTACAATTTGATAAAAGCAGTGCATCAGGGCTACAACTCTGTCCACTGGAAAAGATTACGCTAAGGTAGAAGTCACCCTTGCTGCTATAACATTGATACCAGACGACAAGATGTAAGTGTGGTTTTGGAACTTTGTACTAACAGTAGCGTCGGAACAGAAAGCACAAGGAAGAGAAATCCTCCCCCCCCCCCCCCCCCCTTTGTTCTCAAACGCATCTTCCGAATACTTCCGACGTCTCTGTGCACTAATAATTTAGCATTTTCAGTGAATACAGCACAAGCGCACACGAAAGGTACGTTAACCTCGCTAATAGACGCGTTATATTCTTATGTCTGAAATCGTTCTCTGTTTGTCAGTTCTCAGGAATTTTTTCTGCGGGTCCCTTTATAGCAAGCACTCGCAAAGCAAAAGAATAAAAAAAGAAAAAAAAGATTTGGCGGAAAAACTGCTTTCGGCGGGAACGCCGCCAAAATAGTGTGGGAGAGCGCACCTTCAGAAAGACGTCACCTTGGCCTACGCACGAAGTCGCCCACCTCTTTATGCCCTCGGTATTTTAGGGAGCCCGGACATTTTACGTTAGAAACCGGAAGTTGTTTTTCATCTTGAGAAAACTTTCTTTCTCGCTCCCGCTCCCCCCCCCCCCCCCCCCCCCCCCTTCCCTCAGAATTGCGCTAAGTTTAACAGCCTGATGTCATGTTTGAGACATGATGTCACGATCATTTTGAGTGAATGCACAACCCTAGTGAAAAACAATTATATAAATGTGCTCAATTCATGTACGAAGACATAAGAACATATAGACCTTATATATGGGTCATTCCATCTCCTTTCGAGCATTCCGATTTTTAAAAGAAAATTCATGAATTTTTATCCCAAGGTTATCTTTTCCTAAAATATTCTCGCAAAAAAAAATTATGGCATGAGCGTGGTTTGAATTTCTAAAATGTGCGTAAAACTAAGCATCACTCAATAATTGAGTAAAAATAAGATTTTCTTCGGAAAGCTTCACAATTTGTTTGATGAAATTCGAACAGCTTTAGCTTTTAGCTATTGTTAAAATATTTTTATAAGAATTCAACGAAGTGCACAAGAATTAGCACTTTTCTCATGTTTTATTGTAATTGCTTCGCGCACGGCAGTTAAAACTTTCTTTTTGTTGTTGTTGGAAGCCCTATACATCTAGTACAAATGAAAAATTCCGTCCAACAAAATACTTCACACGTAAAAAGAATTCTACGTAGTAGAAAAGTCAGTTTTGTTGCCTAAAGTCCCGCCTATTCTGCCCTGAGGTGGCCCAAGTTAAAAAAATACGAACATATCGGCTTTATAAGGGTTTATTGTCTTTCATTTCTGAAAGATTGATCAAACTGATTTTTGTCTAAATCGAAAAACAAATTATTGAAGTGGACTCTCACTTCGCAACCTGGCATTGTTTCTTAGCGCCTCTTCACCGCACAACACGCCAACTTGACACGAGAGCTGACAAGCTTTGTGCGCACGCAAGGCAATTCCTGGTCGGGAATGTGACTTCCGCAGAAGGTTTTGCGAATGCGCATCCTTGACTCGCTGTCTACAGCTGAAGATGCGCCGCGGTCTGCCACGGCCGCTTCCACTCGTCCGATAGCAGGCTCGTTGCGCCCTTTGTGCCCGATGTCAGCTCCCCTCGCTCCACGATGCCTAATTGGCGTCGACATTTGCAGAAAGGGACTTCTCTTCAAGAAATGTGATGACGATAGAGCTTACTACAAACAATCCCAGCGAATCCAGCGTTGCGCACGTACCACATCACCTGCGCGTCGCTGCGCCCCTCTCGAAGGTCACGTGACACTAACACAGCATGATGATGATGATGATGACGATGTGGCTACAGTGCCGCGTAGCGTCCGCTGCAGTCCATCCTAAGGTGAAACAGTTTTGAAAGGAAAGGACCGACTGTAAGAGAGGGCAGAAAAATGAGGAGTATTGTTTCGAATGACCTTACCACTTGTAGCGTGATCGGGAATCTGCCCATAAAAGAAGTTTGTTTTTCGTCGGAGTATACGTTGCTGTAACGAGGGATGAAGCAGGTCAATCGGCACAGGTAAGTCATGCTGCGGTTCGTGAGGTGATGATGAGTGTAAGTAAGACATTTTTAATGCGAAAGCTTTAACTGGGTCCGAAGGAGCGAGCCGACGTCATCAGCCGCACCAAAAAGCAGATAAATTCCCGAAGCCGCGATCTGAGGCATCCCAGCTTTGAAACCACGCAGAAAGCCACGCAAAACGGCAGTGATATGAAGCCGCCGCGCGTCAATTTAAATTAGCGCCACCCCATGGCGCTGTTATTGTTTAATTTTCTAATCTAGGATGATAGTTGTCTCGTGTTTGCTGGTCATAATGTTTCATTGGCTTTATTCAGTTGCAACGATTACGGCATTTCCGCTGAGTGGAATTGTTTTCCTACATCCCATGGAAGGAAGTGCTTATAACGAAGTAGGGAAACAGTGAAGCGTCAGGCAGCAAGGGCCAGTCTTGAAAGTCCCTTTCAGAATTAAATTATGACGGCCTGTCAGCTGTTCACCTGAGCTAAAGATAACATTGGAGGTATCACAATTCTCTGGGTTCTAAAAGAAGTGGTTGGAGGAAAACGAACCTGACTATACTACGTGGTTCAGCTCAACAGTCCTCGTCAAAAGCGACACGGAGTTCTCATCACTTCAAGCCAAAATCACATTCAACGCTACGTGCTGGATTCACGTCCCATTCAGAGACAGGAATTTGCAGAAATTTCACCAATCAAAATCACATCAGCAGAAAAAGACAACGCAGCGTGAGCCTTCGACTGCCGCATGACCAAGAACATATGGTGCTGCCGCTCCGATCTGTTCAACACCATATAGTTTAGGTCGTTTTCATATCGCCTACTCACGGGGCTTTTATGCTTCTGCTTACGTGTGTCCTGACACTGACAAGAGGGGCAAATTTCGGTGTGAAACAACTGACCTGCTGGTTAATATGCTGCCCGGCAGCGCTAAAAACAAGACAAAAAACAGCAGATATGACAAGCCGTGCTTGATCACAAGAGGACTCCGCCGCAGGCGACGGTTGCAATCACTGATCTCTATGACAATTGCTGGATCGCGCTTCCCCGCTTGTTCGCTGCAGCGCAAGTGAAGCCACCGGGCTTCACTCGCTTGGGATACGATTTGCCGTTTTTGCTAGCCTTTGCTGCGGTTTTCCAGCGTGCTGACGACACGTTTTCTACTCGTTCGTCGTCATTCGCCGAAGAAGTTTTTTGAAGACTCTGTGTATTGTTGAGACTTTCCGTTGTGAACACGTGGAAAATTTTACGAAAGTGCAGTGTCGCAGGAAAAATGCACAACGCGTCGAAAGGAAGGGCTGGCGGCGTGTTCAAAGCATCCTTGGCACGCCGAAGTGCCGTGTCTCTGTGCCTTCGCACGCTTGGATACCGACCAAGAACCGACGCCGTGTGTATGTGTTCAGCGAGTGCAATGTGCGTGAAGCTGTTCGTGCCTCTGGATCAGCGTCTTTTCCCCTCGCGGTTTAGGAACGAGCTTAATCCAGCGTCCACTAGCGACGGAGGATGGGGAGAAGGTACGTCTTTTTTTCGTCCTTACGGTATTGCGCACGGTATTGTTTACACAATACCGTGCACAACAGCACCTCATCACTGATCAGTGCTGGCTTATTATCAACCTACGCGACTCGCCTAATTGTAATTGGTCAACAGATTGCACACGACCATATCGGCCGCGCTTCAAAGATTTTCATTCTCGCCGTCTTGTACTTTTGCTTTCGAAAACCCCCCTGGCTCCACGTACAACGTTGCCCTATTCGTGCTCCCGAGGAATCTATTAGTAGATTTGGGACATAGCCATGGTTAATATAGAACATAAGAATACGTACAGATCTCCCTCTTTTATTGATAGCAACTCACCGGAACAGCTGGACGATCCAGAACTCCGTGGCCGATATATATAAATGATCTAAAGGCATCTACGCGCGACACACGTTCAGAACTTTGGCGCGGCGTCAATTCTTGACCGGTATCCAAGCGTGCGAAGGGTGCGAAGGCACAAAGATGCATCACTCAGCGTGCCAAGGAAGCTTTGATCACGCCGCGACACCGGCGACACGTTTTCGACGAGTTGTACCTTTTGATACGGCTTCACGCGCATTGCACTCGCTAAACACATTCACAGGGCGTCGGTTCTTGGTCGGTATCCAAGCGCGCGAAGGCACAGAGACACGGCACTTCGGCGTGCCTAGGATGCTTTGAACACGCCGCCAGCCCTTCCTTTCGACGCGTTGTGCCTTTTTCCTGCGACACTGCACTTTCGTAAAATTTTCCACGTGTTCACAACGGAAAGTCTCAACAATACACAGAGTCTTCAAAAACCTTCTTCGGCGAATGACGACGAACGAGTAGAAAACGTGTCGTCAGCACGCTGGAAAACCGCAGCAAAGGCTAGCAAAAACGGCAAATCGTATCCCAAGCGAGTGAGGCCCGGTGGCTTCACTTGCGGGAGCGGCAAGCGCGATCCAGCAATTGTCATTGAGATCAGTGGTTGCAATTGCAACGATTGGAAAGCCCCGGAAGCGGAAGCCGAGCCTTTTCCCACAGAACTTTTTTGCGTCAACCTGCAATAGACACTCCGCTCAAGACAAGCAATCGTTCGTTTCCTCCGGCTACAATGTCAACAGCAGCGTGCTGTGCGGTGGAGAAGAGCTAACCAGTCCGAATTTCGACACGAGAGCTTCATTATTTTTTTTTCTCGCTTTAGATAAAAATCATTTTAATTAAACTTACAGGTTGTTGTTGTTTGCGGGTTTTATGACGCAAGAGCTCCGACGGCCATACTGCGCTAAACTAGGTAATTAAATTAAACTTACAGGAATGAAAGGCAATAAACTCTTTTTCTAAAGTCGTTACGTTTAGAATTTTTACTTGGACCACCTCATGGTAGAGTAAATGGCTGTTTAGGCTGCAAAACATAGTTTTTCACAACTTTAGAAATTTTTTTTTCTTCTGCGAAGTGTTCGCAGAATACTTCGCAGAAAGCCGTTCGAATATTATAAAACACATTGTGAAGAGCTTCGAAGGGTATGTTATTTTTACTCAATTACTGATTGATGCCTAGTTTTATGCCCATTTTAAAAGTTGAAACCACGCTCACGCTATAACAAAACGTTTTTTCACCGAAAATGTTTTAGGGAAAGGATTTTCTTTTAAAAATCGGAAATGGTCTGGGACGTTCGGGATGGAATGACCCATATGTTCCTAATATAATTAATATACGTTTTGGACTATAAGAATTCGAGAATTCACAAATAAAACTTCTTCATTTAATAAAAAAATGTTTTTGTGCCACTGATAGCAGGCTGAGAAGCTTTTCAACCGCTGCAGTTGAAGAGCACAGCTAGGTCTCGTAGTGCAATGAAACTATTGTTTTCCTACAATACCGCACAGGGGTCTTGTAGTGCAATGAATCCATTGTTTTCCTTCATTACCGCACAGGGGTCTTAGTGCAATGAAACTACTGTTTTCCTACATATTACACACAAGAATCTGTTCATCGGGCAGTTTCATGGCAAAAATATCAATCTCTGCGTTGCTCTGGAGCTTATGAGGTTTTATAGAGAGATTGGCCACAATTATTCACGTACGCTTTTTTTTTTTTTTTGCTCGGATTGAATTGACAAGTTATAATGGAGATAAACCTTCAAATCACGGTTATTACTTTGGTCAAAAACGTATCTAAGGTTCGCGCCTGGCATCTTCTGAACGAACTTCACTAGGAACGCGAAGGCAAAGCATGCAGCACTACCCGTGCATGCAAGCATACAAATATAGGTTAATGAAAAAATGCAAACGACCACACAAAGTGCTGGGATTGACAGCTGCGGCGACTGCGTTGTGGAAAGGCATTCTGAGGGAGATTTGCCTCCAGCCAGTGTGGTGTATAATGTTTGCAATGGGTGCTTTGATTTCAGTGGAATGGATGTTCGAGACGTGTGTGAGATGTGTGGTTTGGTTGAACGATTGTGCGAGATGTTGAATGTGCTAAAAGGAAGTTGTTTTGTTTTTTTTTGTTTTTTTGCTGGAACGCTTTTTAGAGCACGTGACCGTGCCCGCGGTGGAAGAACTGAAATTACGCACGCGAGCTGTTCTGTACAAGGTGCATGCGGTCGTGTATCACTACTGGTGCACGTTCAAGACCCCAGGCTAGCAGCTGTACTGCACTGGCTAAATTACTCATCTACGGCTGAGACACCAGACGCCCATTTGGGCTGACTAAATTCCGGCTGTATAAACATGCGCACAACACAATTATTATGTATTCGCAACTTTCAGCGATGATGGTACCGCGGTAAGAGAACCGGGCTCCCTAGCCAACACCACCTAGACAGAAGGCCTCCGCATGGTTTCTTCTTCCTCTATGAAACGTCATCACAGTCGGATCGCGCTCGGTCGGCTATTGGACCCGAGCCCGACCTTTGACGCGCTGATTGGCCACGAGCCGCAGCCGAACACTGACGCAGCACTCGTGCCCAATCTCTCGCCTCGATCGATCTGACTATGATGACGCGTGTGGAAGCCTTCTGTCCAGGTGGTGTTGTCCTAGCTCGTACATGAACGGCTTCACAATAAAGATGCTGGCCTACACCTTCCTGACGTGAGAAAATGAAATAAGGCATCGCAGAACCAGCCTCGTACAGTTCTACGACGATCATCCAGGTGACAGCCGTTTGTATAGGCACCAGTGCGCCCCGTATAGGTGGTGAAAGTTGCGCATAGCGATAACGAAGGATACGGGGTGAACTGTGCCAACACCTCCTCGATAGCTTCCAAGCCTGCGCGTCACGTGACGTGACGTCACGTCCAGGAGGCCTGCGCGGTTGCTGAGTGGATGCGAGTACCGCGTCAGCGTTCTTCGTGGGACTGGTTTCCTATCATAGTCCCGCGCGAACGCTGACGCGGCACTCGAGCCCAATCATCGCCCGTGCAAGCCTCCGGGACGTGACGTCATGCCACGTGACGCGCAGGCTTCGAAAGCTATCTAGGAGGTCTTCACTGTGGCCGAAAAGTTGGCGACGAGATGTTTTGGTGGCGCCACCTCGCGGGCACCCTGCTGTGACGGACCGGGTAAGATGCGAGCAGACGACGCGCTATGTCAAAGCACGTAGTGGCTATGTTAGTTCGCATCTATGCCGATTGAAAGCGGTTTATTTGTTAAAAAAACGTGTCTGACATTTTTGTGAGTGATCTTTGTAATGAATAACAGCGCCTCAAAGTTACTTTTCATATGAAAAAAAAAAAAAAAAACACTTTCAAACGTTTAAACAACATAAGCATAGCTTGCGCGGCGTGCGTCAGGGCTATTTACGGTCTATCTGATTCATGTTTTCTCCAAACCTGTGGAGGCTCCTGTGAAAAAAAAAAAAAAAATTGCATTCACCAGAGTAAATAACGTGCTTATCTTAGTTGTGCACGCGCGCACGGTTGCGTTGCAAAGCGCCGCACGCTTGTTTTAGCTACATTGAGCTTGCCGATACCGCCGCTTCTACCCAAGTGAGACTCGACAGTTGCTGACGAGCAAATACTCGTCCTTAACTGACGCTTAGCTCCTCCCACATCTAATACGCGGCAAAGAAGTTGGTCATATCGCGATTACTGCTAAAAAAAAAAAAAAATGTTAAAAAATGTTCATAACTTCTTAAATTGCCGGATCTGGCTCGGAAAATTCGGGCGATTAATTTGTACTATCCAATTTTACTACGAACATTTACAAATTTAAAAGCGCTCTCTGAGAAGCGCATCACGCTTTATGCGCATTTAAGTCAGCAAAATTAAACAGATAAACGGTAGTAATTCATGGCGGGCGGCGTGCCTTCTTTTTTTCGGGACGGTCACCGAGCTACTAGGTTTAAGTCTTCGATCGCGAAACGTCATTCAGTCGACGTTTCGCGTCGACTGAATGAATAAGCGGGGATTTAATTGAAACGACTCCGGAGGCCAGCCACCGCTTTTTCCTGTCAGTTATTTTAAAGGAATGTTTGTTTATTGGTTTAAAAGAATTCAAAAAGGAATCAACTTGCAACTAATAAGAGAACAGCACTTACGAAGCAGTGTAAAACCAACAGGATACACGGAGTCGTTTTCACTGAAGTGTTTACCACACACGCGAGAGATGCTCGAATTTCGCTTTTCTGTTTTCAATTTGATGAGACGTTCCTTTCTGAGTATTATTTTGTCCAAATCCAGTCATAAAAAAAAACAAAAAAACTACGCTATATTTGTTGTGGGAGATATTGGGGTCGGGTAAAGCACTGGATATTCTATTTCTATCATCCAGCTTTTTGTGCTGGGGTAGAGAGCAGCACACCACGATCCCAGCGCTTCGACACCTCAGCACCGAAAGTGATTGTTAGCAGGTCTACGCGTGCCACAGTTTCAAGCTTGGGTAAAATGTGCCACTGCAAATATCACTTCACCAAATAAACACGACGCGGGAAACAAGCTTTGCCGCGCGTTACCCAAACAGCGCATGAAGCGAGCTGACGAGCCGAGGGATCAAAGATCTGAGCGGTCTGTCCCAGTCTGTCCTACACGTGACGTCACAAACGATGATGATGATAGCTAGACAAGTGCTCTCTGTGGTTCGCGCACGCCGCCAATGCAGGGTTCTTTTTTATTTTTTTTTTTTTCTGAGCTTCGCAGATTTGTTTTAAAAGAGCATTGCAATCCACCGTGGTGGAATCTACACTTATGCGGTTGGTGCAGATGAGTTATACGGCCAGGGTGACATAGTATACGGGGCTAATCGTAACAATCAGTCGGCTAATCAAGTAACATTTGTTAATAAACGTTTTGTATTTTTTCACGGCGTTCTGTAAAAATGATCAGTTTGGACGCCGTTTAGGTTTTGCGCCCCGATCACCAAGGAGCAGGACCACGGCCACGAAGATGCGGTCCGATAAGAAACCGAAACCTAGAAACGCGTCCAAACTGGCCGTTTTCTCCAGAACACCGTAAAACACCCAAAACACCCCGCTGCCCCTCCTTATAGACCTTTGTAGCAATCGCCTCCTGCGCGCTGCCATCTTTGTCTGCTGGGCTGTGGAACGCCTTCCAAGCATGGGCTGTTGATCTGATGTGCGGTATATCGGACGCTGCGCATGCGTCCACAGTTCAGTGACTCAGCACTTTTTGCCCGGTCGCTTCGTTCAAGACTGCCGCTGAAAAGGTCTATACCCTTCTAAAAAAAAACAAAAAAAACATTATTTTGTGGTTTTTGATTACGCTCAGCAAGTCTGTAATTGGATCCACATGTCTTCTCACCAATTAAAAAGTTAATAAACAAATTTTACTTAAATAGCCGACTGATCGTTACTATTAGCCCCCTGTACTATGTCCCCCTGGCCGTATAACACACCCGCACTAACCGCATAAGTGTAACTTTCACGGCTTTCTTCTTTTAAATAAACCTGTAAATCTTGCAAAAAATATCCTGTATACAGACGTCAGCCAAAGGCAGAATAGATGCAATCTGACTGACTACATAGTATCTTTCTGCTCGGCAGCCACCTTGAAAGGTCAAGGCCCGAGAGGCCTAAGTAACTACCCATTTGACTCGAGAAAGGCGTGAAAGGCATAATGGCGTGATTTTTAATATGCCTTTAGTTTACACCAGCGCCCACGCCACCCAAACACTCCTCCGAAGCCAAATAAACCGACGCCTTTCAAAACGTTGCAGAGAATCTGCAGGATGAAGTGAGCTTCAGATAGACAACATACAATGGCTCTCTTCAGCTCGCAAGGCGTCTGCTTTCGCCCCGCGGGCATACGGAGGTGTATGACCTTTTGCGCCCGAACGCCCACCTGCACATAATGGCGCTGGTATCGCTGGCGTGGAGAGACAAACAGTAGATATATATATAGTGAGTGAACACTGTACGCACACGTATTGACAGCTTCGCGGGATGGCTGGCGCACACGCTGACGTATACGGCCACATGGAGTGTCTTCCGCGTTTCACTCGTTCATCATCGTGGATAACAAAGGGGATGGTTGCAGACACGTTTTCACTCAGAACAGAACGTATACACAGACATATACACACGTGCGCGCAGGCGTTAACGCGCGCAAACACACACAAACACATGTGCACGCGACTTAGCGTTACCTTTCGGAATTCGGACGAGTTCGTAGACGACAAGTCTATACACCATTCTGCCGCTTATCGCGCAGGCGAGAACTGCCAAGTCACTGGGCGAGTAAGGGATATTACGCGTGCTAGAACGCGTTCCAATGCAGTCCACATAGACGAAGAGGACAGCGTGCAGAAGGCAATTATTGGAGTGGTTTCTAGACGTCAACGCACTGTCCACAAAGAAATACTCGCTTTGCTATTCGCGACTCCAGCAAAACGGACGCCGCTAAGCGGGAAAACCGGGAACCAGCCGGTCCAGGTCGCTCCGCGCCCCTCCGCGTCTCTGGTGGCTTTCGCGGAGACGTGTTGTCGGCGCGGTGGCGAACAATGTAATTTGACGAAGGTCCGAATATTTCTTAAGTTTGTTTGAGTGATCATTAGTGTAGTGAAGCCTCAGTAGATTGTTTTCTTCTATTACGTGTTTGAAAGCCCGTTTACTCCACAGCACACGGTCGCGTGCTTTCGATTTCTTGGATGGGGAGGAATCACGGAAAAACTTTTTGATTTCTTGTCTGTCTTGAATCACATTCAAAGTGACGACTGCTTGGTAACTGATACTGGAGGGAACATCAATGTTGCAGTCAAGTGAATGGGAAGGTTCGATAGCTGCTTTTCTTGAGTTTGGTTGTGTTCGGTTAGCTTCAAGTTTGAGCAACCCACGCCGGTCGGTGCGTTGGCTATTCATCTTGGCTGCCTTTCACCGAAAAAGCCTCTGGACCACACTGAAGGAGTTGGGCTGATTTCGCAATTACTTGATTCAGGAAAACTTGCTCGCTGCAAATGATGAATGAGGGAAATTATCTGTTTTCAAAGGTGGGAGACAAGTCTCGCAACGTTAGATGCTGTCACGGCATTTTTGACCTATCGCGCCTCCAATATTTATATTACAAGGACGTCGAAGCCAGCAGCAATATACGTCTACATTGGTCAGGTTGACCGGCCACAAAAAAAATACTAATTTTCTCCGTTCAGGATTCGAAGCAAAGTTCAATGCGGGGAGGTTCTGCGCAGATCTTCAATGAAGGCTCTCTTCAGTTTGTCTCCGTGCTGCCGGCTATAGAACCATTTGGCTAAGTTTAAGTAATATGTCTCCGTCTGTCAAATATACTTTTATTCAGCTGCTCACCTAATAGCTAGTCAACTAAGCTCATATTTCAACCCGAAGGATGTACTAATATCGCTTTAGTGGGACCCCCATAGTACGTAATATAATACATAACCCGCTCGTCAAAATGACGTCTCGATTGCTACTGAAACCTGAATCGAAATACGAGTATCAGCTGCTTAGTGGGGCGCCGGCGGGTTAACACGGTCCTTGGCTCAAGAAGCGGTTGCTTAATTTTCGTAATTTTCCTGCAGCCTGTGTTGTTGGCCGAGCAGACGACTGGAGCTGTTTTGTAAACGCGGATACCCACAAAAGCTCGATTTCGCGGACAGATAAGTCGCATGGTCGAGGCATGCGAGTTAGCTGAAAAGTTACTCTCTGTGGAACAATTCTATTGTCATCTCCGCTTTCCTTAGATGATCAAAACTGATTAGGATATTACCGTCTCTCCGGAGCCCATAGTTTCGGTTTTGAACGAAATCTTCGAAACGAAAGTTTGACACGAAAAGAACAAAAAAACACCGGCAAAACAAAACTATGCTTTGCAAGTTTATCTGCACCGGCTACACTTAACCGCCTCAGTTCAAATACCTACAAAATTGGGCATTAAACAAAAGAAAATCAGTTAAATTGAACGCGCCACCTGTTCAGGGGGCCCGGCCGAGCCGCCGCAACCTGGACTCAGCCGCCATGTTTGTTTGGTGGTGGCGCCCCCTATAGACCGACACGCGGAGCGGCTCTGTTTACCAACACGGCCGGAAGGCCGCGCATGCGCGGTAGCTATGTGGGCAAAAGCAACCCGGCTCTCCGTGTTTTCGCCATTGCGCTCTATGGCGTGCGCTCGTTGTTGACGTTGTAGGGGCGCTTGTATCTTTATTTGTGTCGTATTTCCTCATAACGCATGTCGTATGCTATGCCCAACTATTTGAGCTCGTTGCCCGAGCCTGAACGGTAGCGGTATCAAAACAAACTGTGCTTGGACGGCGTTGCCTACGAGGATCCGTACGTCGTAAACAAGGCCTAGCTGCTGGACTTCCGACGTAAAGTTGCTGCCACGGAAGTCCACGGCTCATGTCTTCGTTTATTTAGTTTCTTCGCCAAGTTAGTTCACGGCCGACACGGTGCAGGCGTACAAGTCCCTCGAGGCCTACGATTACATCGAGTCGGTTTCCGCACTGCCGGCGGGATCAGCAGACTGTGGGTCTGCGGAAGTGTGTGTATTCATTAATTGATTAAATACACAGAGCGTCTTCAAGTCAAGGTATGATATTTTCCATACCCTCATGACCACAAGGCATTACAACCAGTAAAGGTTTGTCCGTTCTGCAGTCTTGGCGGTAACAAGTTACAAGTAACGGCGTTACCAGAAATGCGTTACTTTTTTCAGTAACGTAGTAACCTACTCGTTACGTTTTTGACACAGTAACGGGTAACGTACTTATGTTACTATTTCAAGTAACGTAGTAACCTACTCGTTACGTTTTTGACACAGTAGCGGGTAACGTACTTATGTTACTATTTCAAGTAACGCAGTTACGTTAGTCATTGCTACTTCCCAAGTCTTAAAGAAATTACACTTCATTTGTTTCCGTGTTTTAGGCGTCAAGCCATGTTTTTCTTTGCGTTTTTTTTTTTTCGTAAGTATTTAGGTGAAACCGTAAAAAAAGATTAAATAATTATGTTCAGTTTCTGCTTGATATATGACGTGTATCGTCAAAACCGTAAAATGTGTTAAATCATAATTTAAAAAAGTAACGCAGAAGTAACGTGCCTTACTTTTTATCGGTAGCGGTAACGCGTTCCTTTTATTTTTAGATAACGTAGCTCAGTAACGTGTATTTTTTATTTGCAAGTAATAAATAACATATTTCGTTACTTTTTTTCTTTTTTTTTTTTTTGGTAACGCCTACAACACTGTTGTTCTGTCGCCGATCCCCTTCTGCTCGGTAGCACGGGCGTAGCGAGCTTCCGACGAGCGCTTGGCCGGTGCGTTGTGCGCGAACACCGTGGGAACAAAATCCGGGTGGTCTCGATCAGACAAGGGTTTCCCTGCACATAAGCAAGCCTCGGGACGGAGATTGAAATGCAAGCCGCACTTGCCTCCAAGAAAGTGTTTGCCGCACAAACGGCCGTTCGCGCGAGGTGGCCATTCTTTTCGATCCACGGAGATTATCCACCTTCTATGCCTTTCAGAGTCTGCCGGGAACTTTTGGAAACTCACTCCGCTGCTTTTCTTGTACATTTCGGTGAAATTAACGGCAACACAGCTTCGCGCAATGCTGAAATGCTATGACGCCCATGCGAAACGTGCGCGCTTTTGCCCACACCCCCCGGCTCCGGCGCGATCGCAGCGCCGCCACAGCTCCGTGACGTCAAGCCCGCGTGTCGGTGTATAGGTCGCTGGAGTCGCGAATACACCAGGTCTGGGCAGTGCGCGGAGAACCAAATGCGCGCGAGAAGAGGCGTCTGCGCATGCGCAGTGCCGACAGCAGCGCCACCGCAGTGTGGCGTGACGTGGGCGCCGCCATCTTGAATCCCGGAACTTTCGGTATGCGGTAAACCATCGTTTTGTTCTCGACACGCCGCCTGGGAGAAGCTCACGTTTTCATCGCGATTGCCTATCGTTCTTGTTATTCCTTTTCTATATTATTTTACTTGTTCCAGGTCGTAATGCCTTGTTTGTTTGTTTTTTTATTTCGCATATCGGAATGGTCAACTACGTGGCTGGAGACGAGGGTAAATGGAAAAGGTCTTTAGTCGCATGGGGCATGGCTTACTACGTTCACGCTTAACTTGCCTCGTGATTCGATCTGAGGCGTTTCTTACCTGCTAATGCTGCAGCCTCATTGGCTCCGGAGCAACCGATGCCCGGAGATCGCCAGCCCCCCCCCCCCCCTCCCCCCCCCCCCCCCCCTTTTCCTGCATTTCTTAGTCCTTAGTCTGCGAGTTAATGAATACAATGTGTCCACACACATTTTCCTTCTTTCGTTTTTCTTTATTTTTTTTTTTTTTATTTTTCAACCGGGAAATTGAAACCTGTTTCGCCGAACGCTCGTTCTACGCCCGAAAGGTAGCGCTATGTATAACGGTTCGAACCGGATGACAAAGCTTCAGCAGTAACCGTCATTTTATTCATTTAAGTAATATTTGTGCTGGTGATCCAATATTCAACGACAAACATTGCAGCAAGAAGTTACTTTTCAGTGTGCACACATTACTGTTGTACAGCCTAAAATATTTCAACGGTGAAGAATAGGAGAGTGACTTGCTTCAGGCTACTGGAACACGTTATTGTGTGGGCCTTTCTTTTATGGAGGGGAGGGGAGGCGAGAGCAGAAGAGTAGCAGAACCAGGCACAAATAAAAATTGAAAAAAATCCGCAGCGGAAAAAAATAAATAAATAAAAGCAGTGTGAAGAGTTGCGTTGCTTACACGTCACAAACTCGTGTCTGTTTCACCTAGTGTTGTACCGCAGGAAAGGCTACAAGCGCGAGCTCCTTGCTCTAGAGCACAGCTCGACGGTACAAGTTCTCGTGCAACAAGGGCAGCTGCCAACGCTATGAGCTCGCGCTTCTGGCCTTCTCTGCGGTACAACATAAACACGACTCATTATTAATCCGAGACGGGGACACAAATAATAAAACGAAGAGACGCGCGTGTGGTTGCCCTTCACTTTTATTTTTTTTATTTTCCCCTTGTTTTTTTTTACTCCGCAAAGTCGACATAGTACGAGAAAACACGCAGAAGTAGGAGAGCAAAGAGGCTCCTCGGCGGGCTTTGCCGTCTCGCGCGGTTCTGGGGTATTCGTATTCGAGTTTGGATCATTGGTAAAATGTATGGGCTGCGCGGAGCTGAGCGCTGCGTGACAACCATACGTGCGTTCATCGGTGGTTTTGTACGTCACCACCATCGGCAAAGTGGGCGACTGAGCACGTCTACCGGTGCAAGGCGAGCTTCGCGCGGATGATCACGGAGGATGATGATAAAAGCGGCCGACGCGATCGCGGGGTGAAACGGTCGACGGGACGATACGCATTCAACCGGAGTCTGGGTTGTTTAATGCACAAGCCCTAGCACGTCCACACACACACACACGCACAAAGAAGCATTACTTGTGAAACTGGAACGGAATTAACACAATACAATTTTCGCATAAAATGCACAGAATCGCCGATGTCGTGTTCGCGTTGACAGCGCGGTTTGTCGGTCGTGGGAACAGCGCCGTCACTTTCGAATAGCCAACAAGATCCGACCCGACATGAAGAAGTCGAAAGCGCCATCCGCCGCCCTCGCGGCTCTCCGCCGTCACTCTAGCCGATGTATTTTTCTCCTAGCCGAGCTAAACCATTTGGCGTAGTCAAGCCAAGACGCCTTGAAGTTTACTTTTCGGCCGCTAACAGCGCTTGACGAGGTCGCCCGAGGTCGTATCACTCCCACCCCACCTGTCCCCTCCAACCCTTCCACACATTCCCGAGACCCGTCCGTTCCCCCTTCCTCTCTACCATAATGACCCGTCCGTTCCCCCTTCCTCTCTACCATAATGACCGCAGCCTTCTTAGCATACGGAGCGGACCACCCCACCCACCAAAAGCTCCCCACGTTATCACTGCAATCAGCGTGAGACTCCCTCCCTCTCCCCCTCATTAGGGAGGGTCCCCGTTTTGAAGGCGGATTCCGGCCCGGATTCCGAAGTATACCCTTTATTCAAAAAGTTTCGAGTGATTCTCTGAAAATTTCAGCCGGAAAATGGCGGCCGCCGGCAGAGTTACATATGGTGCCAGTTACCGACAGCGGGTGAAAATGGGCCGCATGTTTCCTGTCGAAATTTTCAGGAAAACACATATAACTTCTGCATAAGATAACAGTTCGTGCTGAAACTTTGCCATCTGGTTCAAAACGCTAGCGCTACATTTGGGAGGAGAATGAGCCTTAAGCCATACGTAGTTCATTTTTGCAACAAAAAAAGAAAAAAAAAGACGTTGTAAGTGTTGTTTATTGCTGTTTTGTGTCTGTGTGTGTGTGGGGGGGGGGGGGGGGCGGAGGGGGACACGCTGTACATGGACACTGCCAAAATATTTACAATAAAACTAAAGAGAGAGAGAAAGAGAGGGAGAGAGCAATTTAGAGGTAAATGTGCGCTGTTAAACACAAAACGAGTTTGTAGCAGCGCTGCACACGATCAAAATGAGGCGGGCGAGGAAATCACGGCTCCGTAGCAGACGAAACCCCCAACTAAGTGATCGGTTGCAGATGGGCTTAATTCGCACGTGCGCCAGCGACACCTGTGATGGAGGTTCGGGCGTGACCCAGCGAGTTTCACACACTCGCCAGTGCCACCACCGCGAAGCGAACATCGTGCGATTGAGATGCTAAATAACCAAACGTTGTAAAAAAAAAACAGAACACAAAGAAAGGGCATGGCGCGTGGCCGGGCGTGACGAAAAACGTGGATGGCGCCTTCCTTGAAGCGACGCCTTTGTTCTTTCTATTTCTCAGTTTCCTGTTTGTTTGTTTTTCCTCACAAGTTTTCCTCTCCCAGCACACGTGCGAACGTCCATCGACACTTCCGGTTTAGTCTCCGTCGACGGGGATGAAGCGAACGCACGTTCCCCTTTAACACATGCGTCCGACAAATCGCTTCCAACATTTTGCTCCGACGACGACGTTCAGGGGTGCTATGTTGCGCTTTTTGCACTCCCAGGAGACTTGGAAGAAGGAGGTGACGTCAACAACGTAGCAAATGCAGATTGGATGTTGATTTTGTTTTCTTCTGTTAACATTCAATCTGCGTTTGCTCTAGTCGTTAACGTCACTTCCTTCTTCCAAGTCTCCTGGGAGTGCAAAAAGCGCAACATAGCACCCCTGACCTGTAACTTTTGCGTCTCAATTGCACGACACGTATTGAGGTCGACGGCCCGACGGTGGTCCTCTTGAACAGTATGCTGATCGTTGCGGGAGTTTGTGGCGATTATTAAAATACCTGGTATACCGCTTGAAGATAACGACAAAAAGGAGGTTGAACTGGACACCACTGTGCCGCGTTATCTTGAAAATACCCGAAGAGAACAGATATCGTAGATCAGCTTAAAGCCGCATGCTGATATACTATCCCAAAGAGACAACGTTTGACGTCTTTCTTGTATGACGGCCATGTGAAATTGGTCACATAAACACTGTCTGCGGAGAACTTCTAAGCATACATATGCATGCGGCAAACATGCTCTGTACTCGCTCGATGCGTGCCTGCAGATAATACTGTCATCATGTATGTGCAGTGTGACTGCAACTTGGGGGTGTTGCAGCAAATACCACGACGATGCTCGCGAACAGCATACAAATATGGAGGGGTGGTGGCGTCCATCGCAAGTAGTTTTTTTTTTTTCCCGCGTCCCTTCTGCTGCTGCTGATGATGATGATTTTATGTAAAACCCCGCGTTTCCACGAAACAAGATAGGACTGGTTGTCTCACACAGCACATTCATTCCGTTGCATGCGTAGTATACCATAGCATCCTATTGTACTGAATTCACACAGATAAGAAAGATACAAAAGAAGATAAACTTCTGGCGAACCACCTCGCCATTGTTGCCTTACGCCCATATTTCGTGCCAACAAAAAAAATAATTCTAAAAATAAAAATTACTTCTAAAGAATTTTGAATTACGCGGAAGAGGAAAACAAAGTGGACGTGTTGAGAGTTTGATAAATCGTGAAGACGCTTAGATGAAGTTATTGACGAAGCATCGTCAGAAAAGGGCTCTTTAGACTTTCAGAATTTTACTCGCCATCTTTGACTAGTCACAGAACAAATAAAAGCATCGTGGAACTGCATGAAAACTACGACAAAACTTGATTTCGCTGAAGCGAATTGGTCGTAAACGTCGAAACAAGTCCCCCCCCCCCCCCCCCAGTTTGTTTCTTTTCTTTCACTCAACTCAGCGCGATCACAAAGTATTTCGGTACCCTTTGTCTAATCCTAACTCAAGCGCCGTTCACACACTTGCAACCGAGTAGGACGGAGCTCAGAAGCCTCTTGGGACATCTTAGGACCGAATGCGCTGCAGCGGAGCTGGTCCTAAGACGTTGCAAGAGGCTTAAAAACCGGTCTGGTCTCTTGGTCTTACACGGTTGCATATGTGTGAAGTGAACGGCGCTTTATAGGTTGTACCCGACAATTCTCTTATTCACAGATGACCGTCTACGCAATTATGAAGGTTAAGTTAAAGTACGTTGTCATTCGTAATAATCACTAAAACAACATCCGCTAAAGCTGCCTGAAACGAGCGTTCGTGTTGCGAACACCCTTCAGAAAGTTTGCCTCCCTTCCCCGTGACACTTCTTTTTTTCCACGTCCTTCTTAAGCACCCTTTAGAAATAAAGGGCCCATGAAACAGCACCCTAAGTTACGGCTTAGAAGTCCGCATTATTCAAAACAAGGGGGCTGAAAGGGTACAACCACTGGTGGAAGTCTCTAGAACATCCTTTTATACGCCCTTAAGAATATAAAATTTCGTAGTTTACGGGATTTTATTTTTACTGGTTTAAATATGCGTGGGGAAACATAAGAATCTGTTGCTCCATCACTACTATAAATTAATGCATTTGGGGACATTTTAAGACAGAATCTTCACTCCAAAAAATTCCGCTCTTTGAAGGGTTCTTCGACGCCCCAAGAAGTTTTTCAGCTCGTGAAGAAAGGTTTCGCCGCGAGACTACCGCCCCCTGGCGCACTAGAAAGGCAATAAATACGATTAAAGGAAGCCATAGTAGACAAACTGTAATATCTCTATGCCCGCAAAAAGTTTCGATTATGAGTATCGACCAGCTACCCCGTTGCATCTGTACTGCAAAAGGCCATATTGTAGTACAAAATAACTGAGCTCACTGCTCAAGACAAGTATTCAAGACCCTAAGAAGGCTTAGCCCTCGAGTCAGAATCTTAGCAAACACGTCCACGAGTAACCTGTTTTTCAAGCAGACAATCACGTCTTTATTGGGGTGATTTTTTTGTTTTGGTTGAATTTCAATTACAAAATAGTTTAGCGCGAATTGAATATTGTAACCCTTTTACAGAAAGTACGCGTCGTTTAGTTACAGCACAATGTGCACGTGTCCTCTCGGACGCACGCTGCATGTCCATGCCAAGAAGGATTTTGGCGTTGTGGGTGCGCTGTCTAAGGCAAACGAGCGGAGTGAATATGTTTCACCTTATGTTGTACCGCAGCGAAGCGCAAGCACATAGCATTGGCAGCTGCCCTAAATGCACGAGAGCTTGTGCCGCCGAGATGGGCCGTAGAGCAAGGAGCTCGCGCTTGTAGCCTTTTCTGCGGTACATCATAAGATGAAATAGAGTATTGTAAAGTATTTGGGTTGACTTTGATCGCCGCTCTCTTCGTTTTCTGCGACGGCTCCTTGGCCGTGCTCCAGATCCTCCCAAGGTGCAGCCCTTCCAGTTTCCCAGCAGACCGCAGCCGAACCGGCGGATCCGGCTGACATGCACCGTCACGGAAGGCGACCCTCCTCTCCGCTTCACCTGGCTCAAAGATGACGTCGAGCTGACGTCATCGTTGACGTCACAAGAGGACTCCGGTGACGTCAGCGTGGACGTGGGTCCCGAGAGTTCGGTCCTGGTACTCCGGAGACTGCACGTCGGAGACATTGGGAACTACACCTGTGTTGTGGACAACCCTGCGGGGACGGACAAGTTTCAGGCGTTCCTCAGGTTTCCAGGTGGGACGGGGATACGTTTTCCAAAGCCCTAGCCACATTTATCATATAACGTACAAAAAAAAAAAAAAAAGACACGGTGTTCATTGCAGATACCATGTCCGAATGATGTGCCGACGCGCCTCAAGCACATTTAAAGCATGTTTGCTTCATATACTTGAAAATTGTGTGTATAGACTGTTTTTGTATTGTCAGTGTGACGTCATACAAGAAACACACATCAGACAGTAAGTGCAGGGTGTCTCTTTTTTTTACGACGTATTAACAGTGTGGCTTTAAAATGTCTCAGCGAGCTGAACAGGTAAAGAAGCACATACCGACTATGGTAGGTGACATACAGGTTAAAAGTTCAGAGGGGAAGATCCTCCCACCTCTTTCCCCTTTTGGCAGAGCGAACGCTCGAAGGGAGGTCCTTTCCAGCGTTGGCTCTGCTATTAGCCCCGAGAGCGAACACAAGCGTCGCTGCGGTCGCCGCGCCCTGATTGGCTGAGGTGTACCGTGACGTCAGCGCGAGTACCCCGCTCCGCGATCTCGCATCGGGTCGCTTCCCAGCACCGGTTTCCTGGTTTGGCGTTGTGTGCCGCAAGCTCTTCGAGGAGCCGGACTTCGTTTACCCGATGTGCAAGACGTTGAGTTAGGCCGATATTAACGTGCTTCCGTACATTTTATAAGCCTGCTTATCCCTTTTACCTTTAAAATTGGGTTACAAATCCCGAAAACTATCGGCGGAGGCAATTACGCCGATGAACCTCCCCGTCCGTCCACACGACGCAAGGCAATCTTGAGAGGGGTCGGTGAAGCGGTGACGCAAGTGTTTCAGACGCTGGAATTCTGTTCCTTGCATGTTCATGATTTAGGACGATATTACATCCCGCTTTCAAGGCATCTGAAGCGGCCTTTATGTCATGGGCCTTTAGGTAGTCGGCAAATTAGCTCGCGACCCCGACTCTGCGCTGCCACTCTGCATGCGCTGGTTTGCAGACGTTTTAAAGGCCCTGCGTCTGATGATCTTTGAAGTGCTCACGGAACAGGGTTGTTTTACATAAATGTAGCATCTTCCTGAATCAATTATATAGTTTATACGCGTATGCAGGCATATTTCTTAGAGGATTCACAATTACTAGAAATTAGTTTGTATGGTATCAGCAAAAACGGCCGAATTTCCCCCAGTTGCCTCTATGATATGTAGCAAACTGCCCAAAATATGCACAGCAATAGTGCCGTAATTTGGAATGTTTATACGTTTTCCTGACATTCTTTATTCCAGCCTTTGGTATTCAGAAAATACACCGTTTAGTCTGAATTGTCATTTCCATTTAAGAGTCACTGCCGCCGGTCCCCAAAAGCTTCCTCAGCCTCCAAACTCCCTGCAACTGGACTCTCTGACAACAGAGGAAAACAGGAGTAAAAGCAAGCATTCGAACGTCTGTCCAGTGGTAGATGCAGCACTGGTAGCAGAAAATGTGGAACCTGTGAAGGGCGACAGTCTGCGTGAGAAAAGCTTCTGGTACTTTAGCTTCAGGACAATTCGATTTAAGTAAAATCTCAATTTTAGGGCTTAATGGACTAATAACGAGCTAGGCACCATAACTTACGTTTGTTATATATTACTTGAGGATTCATATAAACAAGTCCACATATATCACCCGTGTAGTCCATTGAAATACTATCCGAATCCAGCAAAGGTCAAGTGCGAGCAATGTATATAATAAATGTTCCTTGTTTGTTTTCTTACTTTGCCCCTGCACTTGGGCTGTCTTACTTGTGATTCTCTCCCCATGGCCGAGACTGTATTTAGCACGTTGCTCGAGCAGCATCAGCTTTTCTGCTTCGGCGATCTTGTTTAAAGACACAGATACAAAAAAAAAAAAATAGTATATATAATTTGCCGATTCATTCGGACCATCAGCAGCGTTTATTGTGCTAGATGTAAATCTGTAGTGATGCCCCTGCAATTGTGGCCATATTTCTTTATTTTCACATACCAGCTGTGGTTCATGCGTTGCCTGGCCTGGCAGCCATGATTAAAATGTTCGTTGAAGTTTCGCCTGTAGCTACAGGCCATACCTCAATAAAGGCATATATAAAAATTTACACTTCCTACGAAAAACACACAAAAAAAAAAAAATTAAATAGAAACGAGCGCGCCGACAGCTGGCGTCGTCACAGCCTCCACAGGGCGAGCGGGGTGAGTCGGGGAAAAATTCTCTCCTCGCCGTGACGTCACCCCGGTTCGCCGTAAGGGGGCGCCAGGCGAACTTCTCGGGGCTAATAGAGGAAAAATAGTGTGGGAGGAGCTTCCCTGCAGCCGACTATTCGAAACTCTATAGTCTGCAGACACTAGGGAGTTTTAGGGAACCGCTTTCGCACATCAGATACAGTACGATTTGACCCTCCGGTACGAACTGCACTACCGGAGAAGATTCGCACACGCGCAGTTCGTACCGGAGGGCCAAATCGTACCGCATCAGATGTGCAAAAACGGTTCCCTAAAACTCCCTACAGTCCGGGGCCTTCCTTGCCCAAGGATCCAGTCCCCTCGGTTACATACAAAAAACCGTCTGTAGGCATGTTCGTAGCGTACACATTTATGAAGCGACGTGCTTTGGACACGTTTGAGGCTTAAAGAAACACGGGGCGTGGCTTATTGCGTTAATGATTATCTTGCTTTTGTGACTGGTTCTTGGGCGTTCTGATCGGCTAATGCCGCAATCTCGTTGGCTGCGGAGGAATAATGAGATGCTGGGGACTCTCCACTCCCCTCATTTCTTCGGCTGTCGCGTGACTATATACACTCTCGATTCGGCAACCGCTCGAGTGCTGCGCTCTAAGAAAACGTTCGTGAGCTATACTTTGCTGCAGAACATGGAAACGAACCAATTACGGCGAAGAACGGAAGGATCCCCCCAACCAATGACGAAGCTCGAAATACGATTAGATCCAAAGGAAGATTGAGGGCGCAGGTGAGCTCGTGAGCTGTGCTCCGAGACGGTGTTGTGCGTACTACATCCTTTTTGGTTTCCGTGTCTCCGGTTTTATTAGGGAACCGTTTTTGCACACACCGTACAGTGCGATGGGCCCTCCGGTACGCACTGCGCATGCGCTGCCATAGAAAGCTCCCATATGCGCTGTTCGTACCGGAGGGCCTATCGTTCTCTAGACGGTTCTCTAAAACTTTCTAGTGTGTTGCCTAGATCCGAAGAGTCCAATGTGCGAGGGCCAAGGAGCGAGTGAAGCGGCATGCTTATTGCCTTTGCGGATATCGCAAATTTTGGGTCCAATCAGATATATTCTGAGATTCGTCATTCGCTTGAGTTCTCCCATTCTTCATCGTGACTGGACGTCTCTGTGTTCTGCGGGAAAGTGAACTCGAGGACGTTTTTAATGCATGGAAGCCGGACATCGGTATTTGAAAGCTGACACAGCAGACGCCACGAGCTGGTGGGACCGATCAAAGAGCGTCATAAGCGCATCATCATGGTGTTCGTCGTGTTTATGTTTATGTGCTCTATCATCGCTGTACCAATCATAAACGGAAAACACCTAGTGACTTGCACTTTTGCCGCTGCCTGATTGGTCCCATTACCTTGTCGGCTGCGTCTAGGCCTAGCTGGTCTAGGGCTAAAAGGACCACGAAATGGTTTACCAGCTTTTTCGTAATGAAGAGCCCCCAAATCTTTAATGTTCGTAGAACCCGAAGCAAGAATTGTTTTGTTGTCTCCAGTTTTCCACGAAAAAAAGATGAGAACTCACGCCTGCTTTCCTCCTCGACTCGACGGGTCCAACACCTCCTAGAAGACAAGGCCGCAGTGTTCCTCCGGTGACGTCACGGGCGTTGGCTGACGGACGCCGCGGTACTGTATGGAAGTGAGCGAATCGCGCGTGTATTTGCCGTCGCACAACCGAGTTTTAGTGAACAAAAACGCGCCTGGTGAGCTAAAAGTAGATCTGTAAACAATATTTGGACTTGGAAACATATTTTTTTGCGGAGAAGGATATCGGGCGCCTCGTGGTCGGCGAAAAAGAAAAACGACTGCTAGCGTGGACGAACCCCCGTATAAACGACGTTTAATAGTCAAACCTTGTTCTATTAGATAACATGCCAGCTGTAAACGAAGACATGGGTGGTTTGTTTAAGTCATAATATGGCATGATTAGCGGTTCAAATAGTGGACTTACTATCTACAGGTGCGGTCTATACAAAGATTTTTTTTTTACATCGTTCAGTGTGACAGGTCGTGAAGGATTTTATGAGTAACGGACTATATTCATTCTGGTTTATGTATGATAAAGCTTCTTTGTGAGCTAATACAGTAGGCATTTGTCAATGTGTGCCGTGTATGATAATAATACTTTTTACGTTCGGACTAGGCGCTAGGTGCGTACTATGCACGGGGTGCGAACTATGTACCGGGTGCGGACTATTTAAGCATATACTTTTATTTTTGATCCCAAATTTGCCCGTGCGGACTATACACGGTGTGAGAGTATAGTACGGAATGTACGGTAGTTTATCACGACATGTACCCGGAACTGGGGCAGGAAAAAAATATTTTTATAACTTACACAAACTTTCTGACAGTGGTAGAAACTTTCTGACAGTGGTAGAAAAACTAAACAGGGACCAACACGTCTCAGCTAATACATTTCATTGAAGCACCTTTATATGCAGATCCACTGCGCCACAGAACAGATCAATGGTAAGAATAAACTTCCACAAGCTCGCCTGCACACTGTCCACTAACACTATCACTCAGGTGCGTGCCCGGGTCTCGAGCTGTCGAGTAGGAGAAAACGTGATTCAACGAAACTTAAGGCAGTTCAGGAGTGTTGCCTACCAGAGCAACTAATTTATTTTTCAAATATTTTGTTTCTGAGCTTCAACAGACCTATTTATAGACATGTATATTAGTCAAATGGCTCTCTTACACCACGACACAAACTTCGCAGGAATACGTCTGCTTCATCACACTCGCGCAACAGCTCACAGAGCACTCTCGCGAGGCTGCCAATTGCACTTGCCACCTGTGAAGTACTTTTGCGCTATTTGTTGCACTTTACAGACTTCAATACAGTTAGTTTCAGAACACTGTGTATGTGTAGGAGGAGCAAGCTCAACCAACACAGCGCTGACAAAAGCTGTCAATATTTTGCCCTCAAATACTTAACGTTCATCATTTTAGCGCTATATAACTGTTAAAAGTTGTTTCCAAAGTAAAACTAAATAACAGTGATGATAATAATAATAAAAAAGAGATATCTAAACTTATACACAGCAATTAAAGTCTCACAGCTTCCAGCATTCACGTGGGAAGCTGGAGAAGCAAATGGGGTTTTTCTCACCTTTAAAATAACTCTCTGGTACCAATAGTGTATTCCATAAGGCTTGAGCAAGCAAATAATATCAAAGACAAGCACATATAGTCACAACCAAACCAAACCGAACGACAATTCTGCAACCGCGCGCCTTGCACAGCAGCGGCATCCATTCGCTTCCTCTTTTCCTTCAAGTCTTCTCTCGTGGTGTACACAGTTCCCAAGTTGACCGTGCACTGGGGGATCAGTGGCCGAGTGGGCTAACGCACACCAGCTCGGAGCACGTGGAGCGAAAGCTCGCGCTGCAGAACCCAGGGATCCTGGGTTCAATCCCCACCCCTGCCCGTTTCGATCTGGATGAGCATCGTACCGGCGTGCGGTCGTGTATCACTACTGCGTGGTGCTAGCGGTTGTACCGCACTGGCTAAATTGCTTATCTACAGTGGGTAACAATGTCGCTATGTTCTGGCAGACTAAACTCCTGCTGTATAAACAACTAACGACTAATTTGTTTTTGACCGTGCACTCTGGGAACTTCGACGACGGTTGACACGACGACGCCGTCAAAACCTAGACAACTAATAATAAAAAATAAGAAAAATAAAACGTGCGCTGCTTTTTTTGGGTGTTGAGCGCTGACGCATGTGCAATCGGCATCCCGACGGTGCTCAGGCGCCGACATGTCATGGCATAGCTCGACCGCCTGCCTCTCTGAGCGAAAAGGGGTGGTATGTTGTGTTGAAGCCGACGTCTCACGTCAACGATCAATCCGTCGACGAATATTTGAATTCCCGTTCGTGGCCGATGAGTGCCGTGACGGCACTTATCATCACTTGCGAATGGCAAGTTCCATGGTGTGCTTTAAGGAGGACGGTGGAAGCTTCGAGTCATCGTACCTGTGCCCAAGCACACCACGACCGCGTGATTTCTCCTTTCGCTTTTGAGTTGAGGAGGAAAGCTAAGAAGGAATGAAGAAGTTGAAAAATCATTTCATGGTCCTTTTAAGTTGAAACGAGATAAACCGAGAAACTTTCTTGCGGCTCGCAGTTCCTCCATTCTGGAAGGCCGATCCTGAACCTGTCGAGGTGCTCGAAGGCCGACGAGCTGTCCTTTCCTGTTCTGCCGGAGGCTACCCCGAGCCGCAGATCCTCTGGAGACGCCGCTATGGTGAGCGATACAGGTTGCCATCGGGACCACAAGACGCGATGCATCTTGATATGCAGTTTTATTACGATGCCTCGAACGCGTCTTCGACTATACCGCCCATATCGAAAGTGGCCCAGGAATGGCAACAAATCACTTCACCGAGGTTAGCGTGTCCAGCGCTGGCGTTTCATGTCGTCAGATGTGGCGATCCTGGCGGTTGATCGTACGAGTTCATGCAAAAAGCACGAGCGAACACAAGTGTCACTGTCGGCGCGGAGTTCCAACTTCCGGCTGCTGGAGCTTCCATGAATTCTCACGCTGGTGAACGAACTACGGGAGAACAGGCGCCTATTTTTAGGTTAAACATGGAGGGCTATATCCACTTCGATATGCTGGCTATACTCCGTTTCATCTAGGGCTAGAAAATTGATGGATTAACCGACTGATTAATAAATTAATGAGTTAATCGCGATTACTTTATTTCAGCCCTTTAATCGGTACAATTTTGACGAACCAAAAGAAAGTAAAAATTCAACGCTTTCGCCACGCAGGCGTGGACGAGAACACCTGTATAAAGGGCAAGCTTTGGGTGAAAGATTAACCTAAGGTAAACTGTAGGGGCAAGATTTGTAACTCCAGAGAAAAGGGGGGGGGGGGGGGGGGGGGGCAGAAGGTTTCACGTGTCCCGGTCACTTCAACGCCGTGCAAGTGTCCATTTAAGGCAGCAGATACTATTGTGTGCAATGAAAGCACTATTCCCGAATAATAGCAACGAACCTCTTTGCCTCATGCAGTTGAAGCAATAGTCTGTGAGTGTGAATGCCTTTGAACTGCCTTTGCAGTTAGTCCATGCTAAGGTGAGACAAAGCATAGTGCCTTACTTTATTTTTTTCACGTCAGGAAGGTGTAGGCAAGCACCTTTATTGTCAAATCCATCATCCAGGAGGTATAGGAAGCGCGATTTTTACACCACAGTATACCAAAATCGCTGAAAGTTGCGAATCCCCACTACTGCTCGTTTCGATCGGGATAAGCATCGTACCGGCGTGCGGTCGTGGTGCACGTCAAAGACCCCAGGCTAGCTGTTGTACTGCACCGACTAAATTTCTCATCTACAGCGTAACCCAGTGTCGCCCCACCTCATAGGCCACATTAATTCCTTACTCTGTATAAACACAAACGTCAAATTAATTTTTTTTTGCAAGTTTGAGTGTTTTTAGTGTCATCCAGTTCAGGACGACACTGGAGACGCGTGAGACGCAGAACAGCGCATCGCTCGTTTCTCTCTTCTCCGGTTGCGGTATGACGGTTGCTCTACGTCCCACAACACTCGTGTACCAGAAATGCGACTATAATGGGAACGAGGCGACCAAAACAAAGAAACATCAACACAAGAAGAGCTATAGTTCGTTGCAACAAAAAACGAAATTCAGAGGCAAGTTTTGTTTCAATGAAGTGGCATCGCCACGCGAGCAAATGGAAGAGAAGTTCGGACGTCACAATTCTTCGTCTCGTGCCTCAAGTGCGGTGGCGTGATTTTGTTTGGGACGATCCCCGTGCTAGCCGAAGGTGTCACATGACAAATTTTGAGCAGTAAAGGATTCAAAGGGGAGAGATCGTATATAGCTACACCATCTACTTGGATAGTAGAGTGAGTAGATGTTCCGAGTGTTATCCTCCCCAAGGCCAGCCAGGGATGACTCAGCCTACACCGAATTTTACGGCTTGAACTCTTGCCGAGAGTTTTAGTAAGTACAAAGCAAGCACTTAGGCAGAAACCACATGCCATACCCAGAAGCTTTGAAATATGAGACGGGTGGCAACCCTTCCAGTTGGAAAGGGGTCGCAGCGGACGCCAAGAGCCGTCCTGGCCAATCCAGCACTTTCAGCATATCACGTAACCTCCCCCACCCCCGGTCCCTCCGAGAGGGCACGTGACTCTGACCCTCTGACGTGGCACTGGAAAGGCTCCGATGGCTGGTATGTATACCGCTTCTGCTGCGGTTCATCGTTAGGTGGAAGTAGCATAGAGTGGGGCCTGCGTCCGCTTGTGCACATCTGGCCCTAGTCCCATTAGTGTTGACGTTTATTTGTTGATGCAGCCTCCAAACAGCCACATGCTTTCCCGTTGGTGCATCACAACATAGAGGAAAAAGGAACACACACACACAGGCACATCAAACGCTCTGTATACTACAAAAAAACAAAAAACAAGAAAAAAAGCACGAAAAAAGTTTAACAATAAAGAAAACAATATCGCATAACCTACTCTATTGTTTTGACATTACTGAGTTTTTGAAATACTAGTAGCTTAAAGGCACATACATGTCAGTTAAAGTTAAAAAAAAACATGCCGCAAACATGTTAAAGTCAAAAACCTGTAAAAAAATGGCGTTGGCTTCCAACCTCGTTTTTATTTTGACTATACTTTAGTTCTTAAGGTTTCGGTGGTACCTTTGCCCGATAGAAGAGCAGAGCGCGATTTAGTTTTCCTGTACAAGATTGTAAATAGCGTATCAGACAGTGGTTCGCTTTTACTTGATGGGAATATGCATGTTCCTGACCGTTCCACCAGAAATCATACTGCTTTCAACGTTCACATTGTCTGTAAACCCTCCTCTTTGCCACGGACACGGTCTTTGATTAACGGTGTTGAAAATGTGGAAATTCATATACTGTATTCAGTGACATTATGGTGTTCGTGAAGCAAGTGAAAGTGCTTGTTGTCCAATTGTAAATGTTGTGTGTGTTTTATACCGCTTTGTGTTTGAAACCTGCATTCTGTTTTAGGTTTGTTTTACCCCTGATTGACTCTGGGCACCAAAGAGAGGACCTGTCGGTTGTTTTGGGGCACGTGATATTAATAATAATAATAATAATAATAATAATAATAATAATAATAATAATAATAATAATAATAATAATAATAATAATAATAATAATATTTATTATTATTATTATTATTATTAAAGGTGATGAAACGCCATTAAACAAGGCTGCCATTCGAGTAACAGGCGAAAGCTAGGAGCGCGCCCACCAACATAAAACTGTGCCATTGACCTCAAGGAGCAGAACAAACAAAGGATACGGTGGATAATAAACTTGAGCATGACACTTTCCCGTTTCAAGATTTGTGCAAAGTGACAAATCACGAAGATGTCCTCTCTCCAAAAGTGTATGCGAAGATGCGTAAAATGACGAGAAAGCAACTTTTGAGTATATGTTTTTGGTGTGTAGAAATGCGTATTCAAAGTTACCTCCATTAGCGTTAAATCTGACACCTCACTTAGAATGCTCATTTGTTTACTTGCGAAGTTAAACTACAAATTTCTCAGTAACTTCCAGTAACAAAATGAGCAAAACAACATAAAATGCGATACCGCTTTTTTTTTTTTTTTTTTTTTTAAATACAGTTTATAAGGTGAGCTTGAGATCGGGTATCAAAAAGAAGATAAACATCTCTAGGATATTACTAAGAATTTCTGTATACATATTTTCACACGATTCGGCCTAAAAAAAACGCATTTATTGACGCAAATAAATGCCGCGTTTATCCCCGTCCGTGACTCCATGCTGCCGCTGCTTCCTGGGTACGACTCCATCGCGTCAAACACGCAAAAAGAAATCAGTGGGCAAATGGGGCACCGTTCTCGGTAGCTGACGCCATTCGGCTGCACGTGGTCGTGAGGCTTTTTGTCGGCCGTCTTTTTCCCATTTGAAAGTTTCTGAAACTCGCTTTATAAATTTTTAACTTGTATATAACGGTAAGTCTCGAACTCTAACGTCATGGTTCGGACTGCCGTAGTCATTGACAACTAAGAAACCCGGGGCGTGGCCTATGATGATCCCGCCCCGTGATTGGTTGCTCGGCTTACTTACCGTCTGACGCCGCTATCTTATTGGCTGTGGGGTGATGATAGGATGCTTCGGAAACGAGACGCCCTGCCTGTCTTTTTGCAGACTCGGCGTTCGGTGATTCGTCGTTAAATTTTTAAGCTAACAACAACAACGTAATTTATTAATTTTTTTGGAGAGGGGGGGGGGGGGGGACACCCTGTACGGTGAGCGTCATTGTTCTCGCTCCCATTATCTGCTATTTTGGCGCCGCTTCACACAGCGGACGGCGTGGACCGCGCGGTGGTCAAGACGAGTCGGGTCCGGGTGGCCGAAAACTCCTCCCTGGTGCTCGAGTCCGTGTCGAGGTCTGACCAGGGCTCGTACGTGTGCCAGGCGCACAACGGAGTGCCTCCCGATGTACAGAGACCCGTCTCCTTGAAGGTGAGAGGTAAGTTGTTGCAGGCACCGGCGTCACTGTATACCACGTGGGCCATACGCGGCAGATGTGGTATACGCACAGCGCCGCCGTGCGTACCACAAACCTTTACAACGCGTCCCTCCACTGCGTTCCGGCCTAATCGACCCCTCGTATCCTGCACGTCCCACTCTTTCCAGCCGTTCCCGGCAATAAGTGCGCTCGTGCGTTTCGCCCGAGAACTCTCACACCGGACACCTAGGGGGAACACTCTGTCACTATCCGACCCTGCAGCCCCTTTCTCGTACCCGATTCACCTTGACCTACGCCTCGCCCGACAACGTTATCCTCCTCCTCAGCCTTCCCTTACTCGCAGACGGAACGTTCCTGTATTGTCTAGTCTTCTACTTTGTCCTCGTCTCATGCGCTACCATGTTTTTGAATAACCTGCAGTAAAGTATACTCTGTTTCACTTTATGTTGTACCGCAGCGAAGGCTAGACGCGGGAACTCACAGCCTTGGCAGCTGCCCTGAATGCGTGAGAGCGTGTGCCGCCGACATGTGCCCTAGAGCAAGGAGCTCGCGCTTGTAGCCTTTCCTGCGGTACATCATAAAGTGAAATAGAGCATAGACGCTTTGCAACAGCTGTGCATGGACGCCGCCATAACTAACCTTCAGTTTTTGTTTATTTCACTTCATCATTACCATAGCAGGCTAGGTTATTGCCATATTAGATTCAACTGTGTCCTTTTCTAAAGCATTGGCCTTTGTAGAGGATCGTCAACTACCGTTTCAGTTTCTCGGCATCTCGGTAAGACAAGAGAAGGTCAGCAATGGCGGCTGTAATTTGGCGCGTGTGTAAAGCGTCTATAGTAACGTTTATTAGTTCACTTCATTCACCGGCGTTAGTCTCAGGCTGTGAAGTTATGGTGAGTCTGCGCCACGTACGCAGATTCCTCCGCTCTGAAAATTACGGCGGAAATCTTTGTTCACTTGGAAAGGAACAGAAAGTAACCTAAACTCCTTTAACGACTTCTTATATATATATATATGTATATATATGTTGTCAGGCTCTTGGTGAATAAATAGGTTTATTACAATGAAGACAGGTTGACTATGTTGGTGTCGCCAGTTCGATAGTTGGAGCAACCGTCCGAGCACACCTCGAACGTTCCCGCTGCTGCACGAGATGAGGGGGCCTTTTTGGCTGAGCCTCACTTCTTCTTATTTCCTAACAATATATTATCTTGTAGAGGATGTGTGCATTTTCAAGTTGTTCACTGTGAACTGCACTGTGGATGTTGTGTGCTTTAACAATACCAGATGCAAATGCAGCAAGTATACTTGTTGAAATCACGGGAAATAGAGCGTTGTTATTCCCCGACAGAGAGTTTCCCTGTACGTATTTAAGCCTCTAAATATATTCAGCGGCCACGAATCACCGTCACGAATCACGGTTGGCCAGGTATTGTTGCTGCAGCTGCCTGTTGAAATGGAGCAGCGTGATGCAGTTCGGCGTTGTACCGCGGCCAATCGGCGGCTTATTCAACCTGTTGAACCTTTGCCTTTGATAGAAGGCTGATCAGATGCAGATTACCAAGAGATATAAACATAGTATGGAGGCTGCAGGATGCGGTATTTAACTTGAATAGCCAATTGAGCTGATTGTCTGCTCCTTTTTGTGTGCTGTTCCAGCGCCCCCTAAGATCACAGTGAAAGAAAAGCAGGTCATAGTCCGTAAGGGCGAGACGGTGACCCTGGTCTGCAACGTCACGGGCGACCAGCCGATCAGAGTGACCTGGACCAAAGATGGAGGAACCAGCAACCTCTCTGAAACGTCCAAGTGAGGGCGACAACTTCTCGCCGATTTATGAAGTCAAGCACAATTGCCGAGATCCGTTTTTGCTGAAAGGACTTTTCTGAAAACAAACCACTAGTATATCACGTTTTCTTGTAAATTTCAACCCAACAGTTAAAAAAAAAAAAAAACGAAGCAAATAAAAATTATCTTTCGTATATGCTTTCGGTGGGCAATGCCTCTTTACCAGCCCCCACTGCATTTTTTTTAAACTAAAACTTTGTTTTTTTCCTTCTGTCTTACGCTTGGATAAGAAGATTAAAAGTGAGCCAACATCCTAATTACTAAAAGAACTGGGTAGCAAAAATATCCTATTCTCTGTTCCATACTTGGTGTACAGCTGCAACGGAAAAAGATTAGCACAAGTGATCAAGGACCGGAGCGGCAAAATCGGGACACGCGGCCCACTTTGTTCCCGAGCGCGAAGACAACGAGAGTGCCACACACGTTCCACGTTGCAAAGTGGGGGTGGCCGGCAGCAAGCAGCCCCTTCTAAAGCCTGCATTTCAAAAGCCCTCTTATCCTCTACTTTTCGGCCGAGCGATACGCCAACGCGGTTACGTTAATGAGTCCGGTCATTATTATTATTATTTTTTTTTACGCGGGCGTTGTGAGCGGTTAGGAGTCGACGAGCCAATCAAACGGCGACGAAAGTGCGGCGTCACTGCGCTTATGACCTTTTTATGTGGGTGTGTTATCGCCTTCTAGTCCAACCAAACGCATAAAGTGTGCCGTGGCGTTGCGGTTTTAGTCCGTCCTTGTGCAGGGATCTCACAACTGCCAACAGAAGGTAGTATTTCGAAAGGGGTCTATTGTCGGCTTAGGGCAAAACAGCGATAAAGGAAATACCGCCGCTCACAACGCCCGCGCAAAAAGAGTAAGTAAATAAATAAACGGGCTTACATGCGTAAACACGTTGGTGCATCGCTCGGCACGCTCGGCCGAAAAGTGAAGGATAAGATTGCTTTCGAAATGCGGGTTTTAGGATCGGCCCGCTATCGGCGCGTTCGCAGAGCCGCGTATGTTTGGCCATTTCATTGGCTTGAAGGAGGCCGGCATCCCATGGCCAACCACAGGCCGCGAAAAAGCCCGTAGCGGTGGTCGTGAGCTCTGAAAATGCGACGTGACTAATTTAAGCCGTTTTATTGTCGCTGTGTAACAAGTGTAACTCTTGGTCACTGAAAACTTGACGCATCTGAGGCTTTCGTTACGTCCATATTCAACGGTACAATAAACGAACAGACATTCCATACCGGAGTAAACTGCGTAGTTGCGATCATTACTGCTGCGAGATTGAAAGCTTCTATTTTGCGCTTTAAATGTCGTTTCCAATATAGTGACGTCGAGGTCTGCTGATAGGTCGACGCTGTGTCGCACTTTTAGTTTACGCTCTAACCACGGGGTGATTTTTCGGCGCTGGCGGCGGCGTTTGCTCCGCCCATTGGCCAAACCAGTTATGTCCCCACGGGGGGAAAGAGGGGGGGGGGGGGGGGTACACCCTTCCCCTTTTATTTTTCTAGTTTTTTGAAGACACCCCTTAATTCGCAACGACTCCTCTAATCTCAATGCCCTCCCCCCCTAACTGCCCCTTCACCTAAAAATTCAGACACCGCCCTAATTTCAATTCCTGGGAAAACCCCTGGGCCAAACTCTCCCAAAATACGGCTCTGCACGTTCGGGAACGATAGCGCCGCGTGTCGCGAATTTGCCGCTCCGGTCATCGGCGACTTCTGCTATTCTTTTCCCGTTGCACTTGTACCATCGGGTTCAAACGAAATGCGAACAATGACGAAACTTCGAGCCCACTACCGGCGCAGCCAGACTTGGGAAGTAATCCGTTACTTTTTGGAGTAATTTTGTCATTGTCACGTTACCTTTTTGCGGCAGTAATTTGCCAAGTAATTTCGTTACAATTTTTGCTAACGTATTACTTTAATTACTCGTTACTTAAAAAAAAAAATGAACATAATACTGAAACTGGGCCAATCTGAGCAGGCAATTCAGCAACTCAAAGATAGCAAGTGCAACAAAATAGACATCGTGAAAAGGAGAAGAACCGAGAAGAAAACACGATTTTTTGTATGACCGGTTACCAGAACCACTAGAAATAAGCGCAATGCATATACAAATATGCGAAAAACAAAGATCAAGAAAACAAGGCATGCGACCTCTGCATTTTGAGTACCGCATGCAACTATACTCCGACCGTTCATGCATAAGCTTACAGTGCGTCAAAGTTACAGGCACGCTTGAAAGGCCCATTTGAAGAGGAAAGGCTCGTAGATGGCTTCCTTACCTGCGCATCTCCTAGCGGAGGTAGACGCTGCTACTGAGCATGCAGACCGCTGGCTTTGTCTGCAGAATTGCAGGGATATTTTCCGGTAGCCGTGAGCTAGCCGGATGGCGACTGCGGTTGCAGCTTTCGCTGCATTGTCAGCTTAAGGTAAACGGATACGATATTTAATTTTTACAAAGGCTATCATAATGCAGGCGTATGAGAAATGGGAAGTAGTCTTGCAGAACATTTTTGAAAACACCAAAATTGTTTCTATTGTTTTCTCGATAAGTTCACGGGAAAAGTGACGTGAAAGTAATTATAGTAGGTTACATGTCAAGAAGGTAGTGGCAAATGCCCCTCAAAGGGAACCATACATCCCTCCGCCATCTCTGCATTCAATAGCGTCCCATCATTCCCGTGACGTCGCGGCCAACGCGCGAGGAGGGTCTTGCGTTTCTGTACATATTTGCTTTATCTTTCGACTTTGAATTAGCGTTGTGGACGCCACGAGAGGGAGATTAGAGTTTTCCCCCTCCGATGGATACAAATACGACTTTCGGGGATTCGGTTCCCCCTTTGATGGATACAAAAGACGCTTTAAAGGGCTCGGTTCTCCCTCCGATGAATACAAAGGTCGCTTTTTTAAAAAGTGGGGTCGGAGACAAGTTCGCATCACTCCGTAGCCAATATCTATTCATTGAAGCAGAACAAGAAGCGTTTCCAGTGAACTCTTCTTTCGACTGCGGAATGATTTGAAACCGGCGCATCACGCTTGTGGAAGGAGCTTCTCCTAGCTTCTTAACTTGTAACCGACTATAGTAACGCAACGAGTAAAGTAGTCCGTTACTTTTCAGCGAAAGTAATTTGTAACGCCCGACCTTTACATTTGGGGCTCAGTGATTTGTAATTGTAATCCAATACATTTTTTTATGTAACGGGCACAAGTCTGGGCGTAGCTTCTAAGCTTGGGTTCTGCCTGTCGAGGTTCAAACGCATCGGAGTATGGCGCTGCGAGGTCGTGCGTCTTTTCACACAAGCGGCGGAGCGCTACAAGCATAGCGCTGAGCTCGCGCTAAGCGCGTGCTGATGGGAGCGTCCACCAGCTTTGTACAGCACCGTCAAAACTGTTGCTCATGGCAGACGATAAGTAGCTGACGACACGTGAGTAGCGCTACATCAGCGCTTCGCTGCATGTGAGAACCGGCCTTTACTCTGAAGTCTTTCTTCGCCAAGCACAACCCAAGCTTGGAAGCTGCGCTGGTAGTGGGCTCGCAGTTCCGTCACTGTTTGCATTTCATTCGAACCTGATGGTACAACGCTGTCGAAGCTGCTGGCTCGAGGATGGGGTTGGATCTCACAGTTTATTTGCACGCTTTCTCGCACAAACGAAACGATAAATGAAGCCACCCGCTCGCGCCAGTAGCTTTGACAGCGTTATATTCTAATGGCGAATTTCACTGCTCGTTTTGGAGCGCGCCGGGATCGACTTTTCTGGAGCGAGCCTATTTCACTGGGCGATCGGGATCGAGGCCGACGTGTTTCACTGGTCGTTTTGGATTAGCTCCCGCTCCAGATCACGATCTGGATCCGAGAAAAGTCGCTCCCACGATTTCGGAGGATTCAACCGGAAGCCAGCCGGGCCAGCCCTCGGCGCACACACGTGAATTCCTTTCTCGTGGGCATCTCGCCTGATCTCGCCATCTCGCCTCAGAAGAAGAAGAAGCACGTCGCGGGCTGGGCTCCTAGACTGTCTCGACATCAGAAGAATTCGCAATGGCCGCTTGCTTACCCCTTCGCTTGACAGCCGGTTCGTTTTGCAGGAAGGAGAAAATAAGGTATTTGCCGCGCTACGGGCATTCCGGCAATCTTTACTAGAAGCGCCTGAGCCATTCCCGCCGCGAGTGCGTCGAACACGTGTTAGCGCCGCGATTGCGAAAACGTCTTCGAAACGACCGCGGCGGCCGCAGAAAGGGGATTCCCGGGCAGTTGAATGACGGGAAGGCATTTGCCGGTCCCGGAGCAGTGGTCATGTTTCACTGGAGATCCGTAGGCGGCGCGACCCCGTTCGGATCGTGTGCTCCGGTCCGGATCTGGTCAACTGATCCCGGCGCGCTCCAAAACGCCAAGTAGAATTCGCCATGTATGAAACGGAGTATAGATATGCAACATTTTCCACCTTTATGAATAAAGTTGCTATATTTTATTTTATTAACGCTTAAAAACGAATGGATAACTGTAAAGAAACATCGGTAAAGTGCGCCAAGAACTTTGAAACAAGCGTTATCAATGCTATCTAGGCATAGAAATAAGCGTTTAAAATAAAATCATTTAACAGCATTTCATACAAGGAATGTGTGTCCAAAAACAAATGGCCGTTCTTTTTCGGAAGAATGAAGCTCGTTTTTTAATTAATATTATTATTTGGCCCACATAATTAACACTGTCTATAAGCACCGACCCCCGAATATATTTGGTCACGGCTACAAAATATATGTTCATAAAAGCACAGAAAAATGTCCCAGTGTAAGGTTTGTGAGATTGCCTAGTTAACTCCCCCAATACGTCTTTCCTTCCAGACGAGAGGTCTTTCACCAATCCTCCGACACAGAAGTCGCGTCCACCCTCCACTTCAAGGACGTGGACAGCCTGGACTCAGCAACGTACGCCTGCAACGCAGCCAACGAGTATGGCGCCGACGAGGCAGTTTACACCCTGGTTGTGCTCTGTAAGTTCGTACAGTTGGATCTCTTTCCGGGAAACAGATGCGACCGTCGTGCCCATAGTAAATAAGGTGATAACTAAACCCGTGGGGACGACAACATGATTTGTTCGTGCTTCGACGACACAGCGCTCGGCTGACGTAGTCGAAAGCTGTGTCAGTGTTCCAGTGGGCGTCGGGCTGAGTCAGCGGAGCAAGTCCCAGCAGTTCGCTGGCACAGCATTCGTATCCAAGATTTGTCCCGTGCTCGGTTTGACGCGGATGACGCCAAGAATCCAGTCCAATGGCCTTGTGTTGGTGGATAAACGCCAAACTCTGTGGGAAACAAGCTGGGCCAAGGGCTCCCTATATTTCCATCTCCTCTCCAATACTATTACCCGGGCACGGAGTACTTTCAAATAATTTTTTTAATTGCAAATTATTTTCAGCTGCTCGGGCACTATAGGGCACGTAGCACATCTCAACTTGACTGAAAGTTAAACTGACCGTGCATTCTGCCATACTGAGGCTTCCGGCCGAGATCAGGCGCACTAGCCGAACCACACATCCCTGCTATACATACTTGCACTGTATATTGTACATTTTGAGTTAAAAAAAAAAAAAAAAAAAAAGTTGCAGGTCAACTCAAGCGGAAAAGAGATATTTCTGATTTAGTATGAGTTACTTATTCATCGGGGCTCGCTCATCACTCATACATTTATTATATCGTGAAAAAGAACATGCTGCGAAAATTGCCACCCTTTGAGACATCTATTTGTCTTCTCATTTGCCATTTAAGAAGCACAGGGGACATTACAGGTATTTACGATCGCTTTACCTTCCTCTTTTCTTTTCTTTTTTTATATGTGTATAGTTCCCCCACCGGCTCCGCGGGGGCTCAAGGCTACGGAAGTGGGCACCAGGTTCGCTCACCTCGAATGGTCTCAAAGCACCGGCAACATCTCTCGCTACATTGTACGTCACTGGAAGCTTTCTGGTAAGCCCGCGCTAAAAGACACCCAGCCGACCAGGCTGTGCAAGCACGCGTAACAAGGTCTAAACAACGTGGGCTAGAGTTTCTTTCTATTCACTGACGTTTATGCCCAAATTGTCACTAAAATACATGGACATTTGGGGAAGAAGATGCAAACGTGGGCTAGAGTTTTTTTCTATTCACTGACGTTTATGCCCAAATTGTCACTAAAATACATGGACATTTGGGGAAGAAGATGCAAATGCCGTGGCCGACGAACTTACCGTGGATGTTTGCACCAGCTGCTGCTTGTATTTTTCAGCTTGGCATACCTTCTAAATGATTATCACCCAAGCAAAAAACAAACATGCTGAGCTGCTGGGTTGTGGACGAGTGAGCGTTTTCTAATATTCTGCGGAAGAGAGCGCAGCTGCGCATGCTCAGAACACGTGCCGCAGCAGGCAAAAATGGCGGCGTGCGCAACACGATTATTGGAGTGGTTCATACAAGTACACTGTAATGCAAGCGTGGTGGGATTCATTCCATTGCGTTACACTGGAATCCCAGAACTGCTACTTTCGGAAAACGAGCCCACAGCCCCAAACACTCGCGTAATTTAGATCTTGTTTTGGATGCGCGCGAAGCTTTGGAACACCAGTTTCCCCATCCTAAAGATACCACCGCTCCGTCGCTGACGCCCTCTTGGTTGTTCCTGCTTAATTTTAGTGAAGTTCTAACCTGTAGTTCGTAGTATTATGGTAATAAAGTAAATACTATTAATTTGCATGGCAGGAACGAGAAACAAGACGATGTTATTGTTGTTTTCTCCTCCCTTGTTCCCCCCCCCCCCTTTTTTTTTAAAGTATGAATAAAAATTAATTTATATATGGGGACAGTGGCCAATGTGTTACAAATGGTCGGCAACGAAGCAGCAATGGGCCTACCGCCGAGGAGTTGGAGCAAGTAAATAATTATTGCTCGCGTCTGCAACGACTGAAGATAGGCTGTCGAAATGTTGCGATTATTACCACCGTGGGCCACAAATTTACCGCATACGCCGTGTTCCGTTCCTTTCGACCTGCACTGCAGGTCTGGACAAGGTTCTTTATGAGAGCAACGTCCCGGGTGCTTTCCACTCAACGCTGCTGATGAACCTGAGACCGGGCTCTCAGTACAAGGCCTTCGTGGTCGCCGAGAACACGGTGGGACAGAGTCCGCCTTCCGGCGCAATCATCATCTACACAGCGGAAGAAGGTACTCACCCGCGCTCATTGCAAACTATAGATGCATCGAAAAAAAGCGTTGGGAACGTAAGATATAATTGGAGTTGTGTGGATATTTATACAGCGTGTAGGTTGGTCAGCGATTTTCAAAGTTACGACGAGTCACTGGCTCTAGATGACCAATTTAGCCAGTGCAGTACAATCGCTAGCCTGGGGTCTTTAACGTGCACCACGCGGTAGTGATACACGACCGCACGCCGGTACGATGCTCATCCAGATCGAAACGGGCAGGGGTGGGGCTCGGACCCAGTATCCCTGGGTTTTGCAGCGCGAGCTTTTGCTCCACGTGCTCCGAGCTGGTGTGCGTTAGCCCAGTCGGTCACCGATCCCCCTGGAAACGTAACAGAAAAATCTGCCGACGCATAGTGCATATATATGCATTTCTTAAACTTGACAATGTAAAAAAATAAAATCTTACGAAACTCAAAGTTCAATAAGATATGTAACTCGAAAGCCCGATGTTTGTAAGGGGCTGCGTATCCCCACGGCGTTCAACCACAGGACTCTACTTTTGACGCCATTTTAATCTGGCCATGTGTATATTTGTGCATTAGCGATCAATCACAATCACATACCTCATGATGATGAAATCGCGAGAGGGTTTTAAACTGCACCGTAACTCTGGCTCTCGAGCACCCACATACGCGTTGAAGGCTCGAATTTCTTACGTGCAGCTCCCGAAGCCTCTCCGACTGATGTCGATTGCGAACCCGTCAATGCATCCAGCATCGAGCTATCTTGGAAGGTATGCATTTCTTGAAACACCTCTAATTACGTCTCTACGCCAATATCCGGCTCCCGTCCTTTCCATTCGAAAGCAAAATCCGTGAGCGCGAGAGCTCTAGGAAATGCCTCTGCGGCATAGCTCTCGGGCAGCGCGAGCACCCTAGCAATTGCGGTGACCTTTGTGTATAGCTACGATACGTGATCACGTGTCATCCGTAGGCACTGCGCATGTGCAGAAAGCTATAGTCACTGACAGTATGAGAACGGCAGGAAGCTCTTTAAATTTTCTCGCCTCCAGCGCGAGCTTCACCTTCGACGATACTCCGGCGTCAGCTCGAAACGGGCACGCGCTGCCAATAGCACGTCGAAAGGCAGTGAACGCGTGCTTGAGGCCGGCCAATCGAAAGAGATCCCCTACCCTTCTCTTCCTGCCACCGGCTCCAAATAACAGAGAAGCGCATGCCGAACTCCCACAGTCTACGCGTGAGACGCTAGAAAAGTGCCACCGCCTATTGGCGGCCAGATATTGTGGTAGCGCCCTCCTATGGTTACCTCGCGAACAACAGGTTCGATGGTGTTTCTAAATATAATGGTGGAAGCTTCAAATCATTGCTCTCTCAAAGCAACGCCGCAAACTCCGCATAAATTAAAGTTCTTACACTAGTCTTATTTCCGTCGATGAGAAATCCTTTGCTGATGTCATCGTCAGCATTCGGCCAATCGTGGCAGGCCGACCACAGCGACGCCATCGATCGCTCGCGTCGACAATAAGAGTTATACGCCGGCTGTGCATGCATGGTATGTAGGTTGGTAAAAGTTGAATGCTGTATAGGGCGCCTGGATTCAATGAAGGCACTTTACACTGATCCGTGTTCGACGCAGTCTCCCGCCGAAGAACAGTGGAATGGCGTGCCCAAAGGTTTCTACGTGGGCCTGAAGCAGGCAACGCACAGCACCCCTTACATCTACGAGATGGTCTCCCTGGACTCGGACGTGAGCAGGGCCTTCACGAGGCTCAGCCCCAACACGGTGTACAGCTTCGTCGTGAGGGCCTTCAACTCTGCGGGCTCGGGACCGGCGTCTCGGGAGATGCAGTGCACCACACTCTCCGGAGGTACCCCTCGCACATTTCTTCGAGTTCAGCGCAGATCGAATGAACGCTTCTCCGACTGGTGCGTTGAACAGGTCCTCAAATAGGGTCCCTCGGCTTCTGTCCGATGACTTCGTAGAAGTCTCGTGCTGGCTGAGTCATGCTGTTTGTTACTTGCCACGATTCTGGCGGTGGCATAACAGCGAAGGTGGGTGCGGCAGACGCCTGTCCAGTTGTGGTACGCTCTCCAGTCCACGGAAGCGCGATGACAGTGACGCTCGCGTTTGTTCGTACTTTTTGCCGGAACTTCTACCACCGACCACCGGGTTTGCGACAACCGACAGCATGATCCGCCGGCTACCGTGGCGTAATTGTTGCCGCTTCGGGACCACTATGAATGCATGGGCGACCGACCGGGTTGCGTATCATTCGAAGGAACTTTCTCAGGCACTGTATGTACTAACACCATGACCGAATAGAGCAAGCTCCCTAAAGTGTGTTTAACTCAGTATCATCGATTATTTTTAATGATGCACTACTCGCATTATAGACGCTTTATTTAGGGAACGGAGGTGTCCATATTAAAGAGACGTCGAAACAACAAAGCCAATGATTTAATTAAGAGGCTAAGTTCATCATGAACAGGGTGAAGCTTTTCCTGTTACATGAATCCTGAAAGATGACATGACTTTGTGGTCGGCGTTTTCAGACCCACCTCCGGCTCCGACACTTTATCTAGTCAAGACGGAGGAGTCCATGGTGACCTTGAACTGGAAGATCCCAAAAGCCCACAACGCTTCTGTCTTGCGTAAGTTTAGAGAACTGGGCCATGCGTCGCTATATCTCCCGCTGTCATCTGTATTGGTCTACGATTATAATAATATGAGCTTCTAAATTAGATCAAAATGCCGTAAAGAAAATGTGCCAAGCACCAGATTTGTCATATAGGGTGTTATCCGCCATTTGTTGTTAGCTACGAATTTGATGGTGACAGTTGAATCCTTGAAATAATTGCCTTTGGCACATGCAGTACAGCTCAGAACTAAATGATGGACATAATTAGATACGTATATTAGATGTTCACAGGTGAATCCTTGAAATACTTTACATTGCATTGAAGAGAGCATTTGCTGCGAACGACTTCGTTACGTTTTCCGCTGGCGTCCCTGAATGAAAGCTTGCAAATCTACGAAACCTCGGAGGGGCCTTCATCGAAGTGTTCGATACGGCACGTACATATCTGCGAACATACTCTTTTAAGATGCAAAACTGTGAAGTAAAACGTGAGTCTTGCGAATGACAGATGAGTACCTCCGAATTTTTTTACGACGTTTAGTTATGAGTTTAGTGTGAATGTTCGCATCGATACTGAGCACCCAAAATCTTACTAAGGGGGCTCGAGCAATCTTGCGTTACGCCTGTCTGAATCGAAGAACACATTCGCATATGACTTTAAGCACTTATGTTACCGTTCTTTTAATCTTTCACTTCCATAAACTGGGATCAGTTTATAAAAGTGAAAGATGGAGGGGGTGGAATCAGCCGCTTCCCATCTCCGTGTCTCCATTCGGACCACTCCGTCTCCACTTTTGCGGCGGTTTGGCCCACTGCAGCAAAAGGTTGCCACCCCTGCTGTACTGCATAAAGGGCTGTCCACCCTGAGCACGACTTCTGCTGTTTCACTACAAAAGTTGTATCGACTCCCCATAAGCGCGCGCAAAGCGAATTAATGGACAAGCGGATCGGTGGGGAAGTGTGTGCGCGATTCTCCGGGGCGTAAAGTCGTGTACGCTGAAAGTACAGGACGGAGTCGTGTTCTGTATGGAACAGCCCTTCAACGTTCTTTGCCTCTACGCCCTTTGTAAGCCAAAAATCGAATTCGCACTTTTTTCGTTCACATCCACAGAGTACGTGCTGGAGACTCGACGGGACTACACGGACGAAGTGTCTTTGCAACACTTCCCGGCGACCACAAGCGTCGCGAGTGTGACTGACCTGGAGAGCAGTGTCAAGTACAGCTTTCGGCTGGCCGCTTACAACCGCTTCGGTCGGGGTGCCTACTCCAACTCCATCACGGAATCTACCAGGCTCAAATGTGAGTTGTCGGCCTCTTTTAACCAAGACAGCCTGTGGTTCATTGTAGTAGCTAACGGGTTTTAGAATAGCGTACAGAAGCAAACACACGCGTTGTACATACACAAGAAAACTGCTGCGGATCGGGATGCATGGGGGGTGCGGGGGTTACGGATTTCCAAGTGAGCAGGTTGGAATCCCAGTCGAGGTAACCGCCATCTAACAGAGGCTTATTGCGGAGGGGGCGCCATGTAAGCGCAATTCCGGGTATGCGCTTCATAAGATTCCAGGCAGCGCCGGCCTTGCACCATCAAACGCCCTGGGCAAACTCAGGCCGTGGCGCCCCCCCCCCCCCCCCCTTCTTTTTTGTACGTCCATGTCTGCTAGGTACGCCATCACGTTGTAAGTAAACATGTGGGTAGGGGCCCAACATGAGCGTTATGTGAGCTGAGGACCGCATTCCAAAAACGGACGGCGATCGAGCATGTCGGGCGCGTGTTCAAATAAATCAAATAGCTTTAAAAATCTGTTAGAGGTGTCACGGCGCTTTCTATAGATGGCGCATTTAAGCGCGGTCCAAACCAAGTCGCAAAACAGGAGAAAACGGGTCCCGGAGAAATCCGGTGAGGAGGAGTGACGTCAGTGGTCACGTGAACGTGACGTTTTGCGTCTCCCGCTTTGCGGTCCAAAGTTGAAAATACCCATCTTTTTCCGGCCCCGGAGAGCCGCAAAGCGCCCGAGAGCCCTTTCGGCCAAGCAGGGGAAACCGGTCCACTTTCCTCGCAAACCTTGAGCGGGCTGAGATGGGCCGGGGGAGGTTCCGCCTCCTTTATTCTTACCGGCCCGTTTTGCGGCTTGGTTTGTTTGGACCACTCGTTACACTTGAGGATTCGCGGGAGGATCCGCGCAGGCGCTAAGAGGATTTCGGAGGTGGCGAAATCGACTCGTCGCTGGTGGAAAATCTGTATCAGCCAGAGACCCCTATCCAGATTTTCCGCCAGCGATGAGCCGAATTCGCCACCAGGCTCCGAAATCCACTTTTGGCCTGCAAGGATTCGCCCGCGAATACGCAAGTGTAAACGGCCGGTACTGTCCTCGGAGTCAGAACGGATCTTCAGTCCTTCACTGGAGCGTACCGAACGCGATTCGTTGATTTTGGCTCTTAAAACCCCCAAAATTTCACTTTGACTTTGACCACCTATGATGATGCCCCAAATACCCCCTTTTACTACAGCAACATATTTGATGACAGCTTTTTATTTGTTAAAAAAAAAAAAAGAAAAACAGGAACAATCGGAGATTGAACGTGCTAACTGTTACTGACCGCCACATAATATTTTTATTACTGCAGTCACCAACCGGTTCCTGTCCGGTAACCTGCAGCAGGAGAGCCCTTTCTACATGCGCAGCTACTTCTTCATCGTCATCATCGCCTGCGTGACCCTGGTCACACTGTCCATAGTCATCTCCTGGGCGTGTGTCAAGAGAGCCAGGATCATTCGAGGTACGCCGCCATACTCGCTCCTCTTTTTTTTTATACAAAACACGGATAAGATTGAAATATAGTATTTTGCAAGATAAGATCCGCAGGACAAGATCCGAATCACGGTAAAAGAAGAGATCTTGTGTCAGAAAAAGGCCAGAAAAAGCGTCGAAACTTCACTCGGGCTTCGCGCGTCTCCCGGAGCACTGTCGAGTTAGGGCTCCTCTCGCAGATGTGGTTTTGCACCTCGCAGCCTTGAAAACATGTGCGCTAAAACAAAAAGGACGGTTCCTCGCGAGCTCCTGTCACACTGCGCCATCTCACGGCGTTTGTCAGAAATTGGAGCGAACCTTTAACACACTTTCTTCGTGGCGAGGGAGTGCCGTCCAGACACCTCTTCCACCGTGATCCGCATCAAACACACGCGCTCCTTGCCGTCCGTCGTGCTTTGGTTGTGCCTCAAAAGCATCCCAAGACGCGAAAGGGGTATCGAAGGTACGAAGTTCGCGCTGGAGGCGAGACGACGGAAAAACCTCCCTGCTCTTCTAGTGAATATAAAAAAACTCTCGCTGGAGGCAGAGCTTTAACTGAAGATTTTATATTGCAACAAGCCCCTGACAGCTTAAGAACGACCAGGATGTAGATTAGTGGGGTCGCGACGACTCGCGCCCAAGTTTTGTGCCTTCGATAACACTTGGGTGTCTTGTGAGCTTCCAGCATGCGCAACAAAAGCACGATGGAAGACAACGAGGGCGTGCGCTAAAAGCTGGACATCCAAACGAGAAGCTCTGCGTATCTTGTCTCGTCATAGACTGCATGGTTGCTTCCACGCAAGCGCGCGGGGCGTGTGTTCCCATACATTGCTCCAGAAAAGTGCCTCTGACCAGTGTCATTTTTTCATGTGCTTTGTTTGGTTTCCGAAGCGGCGTACACACGCATGCTGGGCTGTGACCTAGCACGTGTGCGGACAGTGATGTTTGTGAAAGAAAACAACAAAAGGTTTCTGTGGGAGAGGAGTGCACGCGCGTGCAGAGGTTTGATCGGCGCTCATTGTGCACGAGCGCTTGACTGCGTTACCACAGAAAGTTGACTTTCCGTTCTAGGTCGTCGCACGAAGCTTGCTTCGAGCATGCCGCCCAGACCCTCTCTGTCTGGGACGTACAGTCCTCGGTGGGTTCATGACCCCCGCGTCTTCGACGACAACTATGACACTCCGTGGGACGCGTCAGACCTGCCACGCACCGTAAGAAGCGGTCTTTGTTCTGTGTCGTAGCAAATTTTTCGGGTCCTCGCCGCTGCAAAAGCTGTGCGCTGAATACCAGACTCCCCGAGAAACGTTCTGTGCTAGCAGATCCTCGCGCTCCAAACCTGCGACCGGACACTCTATGGCTCCGTCATCGAACTGCCAGGCTTTGTGAGTATAGTGGAGGCAATGAGAAGACACTGTATACAATGAGTGCACGCATAGCGCGATCTTGACGTTGTCTTAATACCTAAACAGTCTATTAATTCACTCGACAAGGGTGGTCCGTGCCGTCCTGCCTTTGCAGTGTCGAACCTTGTTGCTTAAAGCTTAGCCGCTTATTTTTGTCATCACATTGAGCCCCTGGAATTGTTTGTTGTTATTTTGTTTACACTTTTTAACCATGCAGATGGCCGCCATACACTCTCAAGAGAAAAGGGTGTAAAAACGGTGTATCGTTACACCCTTTCTCTTATACAACACACCCCAAAACTTCAATTCGACGTACAGCGCCCTGCAGTCGAACAGACGGCCTCAAATTTTACAAGGGACTTGATAGCCGTGTGGTACAACTTATTAAAATAGCTAATGTACATTTTACTGACTAAGAAAAAATCAGGGTTTTCTTGGCTTTACTGTAAACACTCGGTGTCTTATTTATGTGGTCTTTGATACGTACTTTAGCTATTTAAAAAGTTGTATTGCACCGTTATCAAGCCCCTCGTAAAATTTGGGGTCGTCTGTTCGACTATAGGGCTCAGTACGTCGAAATGAAATTTTGGGGTGTATTATATGGGACAAAGGGTGTAACGTATACACCCTTTTACAACCTTTTTTCTTGAGAGTGTAAAAACGCAGCAGCATTTAATATATTTATTTACAACTGCATAAAAGATCTTCAGGACTGGACACGAACAGGATGGAATGAAAGGTAGTCTCATGCTTTTCTGATAGCTCGACGATTGCTTTGCTGGCCAGATGAAACTTACAGCGAAGTCCAGCAATGATTTTCTTGTGATGATTCTTTCTGCAAATGGTTAATGCAGACAAATGAAACTGACGGTGAGTAACAGGAATGGCTTAATATCAAATCAATCTTTCTAAATCGGAAACACCAAAGATGTGTGTACCACCATGCGTACTACCCGAGTAGCAAGATGCATCTCCTTCATTCGGGGTGTCAATTGACATAGCCATCTAAGACCGTGCTCTCAATACTTCATTGGTGATTTGTTGTGCCACAAAGCAAGAAAAAAGAATGTGATCAAGAAAAAAGTGAAAGCCGTTTACAACTCCCTGTAACACCGAATTAGAGCGCAGCTCTTGAGGAGCAGTAGGAAAGTGTACTGGGGGGGTCACGTGACCTCGGAGGTGTCACATGACCTCGGGGATGACCCCGGGGGGGGGGGGGGGGGGGGTGTCACGTGACCTGGGGGAAGGGCCGCGTGACCCCCTAGAGAAATGTTTCCTCTAGATTTAGCGGGAAATTTGTCCGCTAGATTTAGTGGGGAAATTTTTCCGCTAGACTTGCGGGGAACTTTTTCCGCTAGATTTAGCGGAGAAATTTTTCCGCTAGATTTAGCGGGGAAATTTTTCCGCTAAATTTAGCGGGAAAATTTTTGCTCTAGATTTAGCGGGGTAATTTGTCCGCTAGATTTAGCGGGGAAATTTTTCCGCTAAATTTAGCGGGGAAATTTATCCATAATGCACCGTGCGGTTACGCCGACGGCGACGCCGCTCAAGCCCGAAACGGGCGCCTAAGAGCTGCACTCTGAAAAACACTCGGATGACAACCGCCTCGGAGTCCTTTCACACAAGAGTGTTCGCTTAAATGGGGTTGAATCACCCGTTTAAGCGGGTGATTCAACCCCATTTCATCATCAAGAATTTAAGAATTTACGTGAATCTTTGGAAGACCCATACGGACAGACATCGGTGTAATACGAACCGAGTTGAAAGGTGTGCAAGAGAGTATGACCTTCATGAATACTACGTTTGAAGAAATCAGGGGGAACTTTCAAACCGCCATGAGAGAAAACACAAACCTGAAAAAGGACTACGCAGATCTTTGCCTAAAGTGTGATGCAATGGAGGAAGAACTAAAGAAATGCGAGGGAATGGTTAACACACTACGAAAAGTATTCTAGGAACGGAAACATTGTGATAAAGGGAGTTGAGAAGCGCAATTAGGAAAACCTTTACGATATGCTTGATAAACTGGGGGGGGGGGGGGGGGGGGGGGGTGCGATCGACGAGCCGATCACGCGTGCTCATATCGCCGCATGTCATCGCGTACCGACTCGAGACGCCAAGAAGATCAACATCATTGTGCAGTCTATAAACCGAAAGAAACGTGACGCGGTGCCCGGAAAAGCAAAAAAAGAAACGTCTTATACACTCAGACGTAGGCGTTCCTTCGCAAGCACCCATCTTTGCGAAATAACTTCTTCGCGCAACTCTCAAACGAATCCTTGGAATGGCAGTAACGAAGAGGCGCAATCCAATTGGAAATTCGTCTGGGTACAAAATGGCAAAATCCTCGCTCCTAAAGCTGAACATGCACCTGTCATCACCATCGCTAGCGAAGCGGACCTTGTTAAGATTAGTGAACGTAATCGGTGCCTCTGTGGCATATTAGTTTTTTTCTTGATGCAGTACGTGGGATAGGTGTTGCCTAGCGAAATCAGTAAGCACCTTACACACCCATCTGTTACAACGATCTTTCACTTGAATGCACGGTCTATAAAAGTAAATTTGATCACCTTTTTTCACTTTTCGATGAAATTCAGACATTATTTGATACTATTATGTTTGCTGAAACATGGTATCAGCAAGACGCTGAAATGCTTCATTTAGATGGTTACGAACATTACTTTTTACATCGTAGTAATAAGCGTGGTGGTGGTGTGTCAATTTACCTCAAACATAACATTCATGTGGAGCTACTGGATAGTTATTCGAAAATCAGAAGCGACTTCGAGATATTAATCATGAGACAAGAAAAAATATATTTTCTGTTTTATATCGCCCGCCAGCGGCAAACTTTGAAAACTTCGTTATCTTTCTTGGGCAATTCTTTGGATTTGTGTCAGTAAATGAGTATAATTTAATCCTGGGGGGGCGGGGGGGGGGGGGGGGGGGGGGTGACTTTAACGTCAATATACTTGAAAATTCGGTTCATACTTTACCACTCACGACTACACTAAACTCCGCCGGATTTAGAAATGACATCTCGTCTCCGACTAGAGTAACACTATCTACTTCTAATTCCATCGACCTTTTTATCACTAATGTTAATACAGACATTAAAGCTGCTGGCACAGTAAGTTGTGACATCAGTGACCACAATTCAATATTTCAGTCATTTTATAAACACGATTTTAAGAAACAGGTAAATAAATATAAAAAAATGCAATAACATTTCAGAAAATTTAAAATTCTAGTATTCTCGCATTTTGTACGGCCGTAATAAGCCAATGGTGGGACTTCCTTTATTCCCACCTAGATGTAAACAATGCATACAATCAGTTTCTTCAAACATTCAAGATGCTTTACGATTTGCACTTTCCGAAAATAACAGTTACTGCATCAAAGGAAATTAGAAAACCTAGGGTTACCCCAGTCCATATCAAAATTACGCAAAAGAAATACCGTCTATATAAGGCGTTTTTAAGCTCACGGGATTCAAACAAACTTATCATCTTTAAGAAATTTCAAAACTAGCTAACCGCTGAATTGCGAAAAGCGAAATCTGAGTCTACAAAGAAATGTTTCATGACGTTGAGAAACAGCGACTTGCCATTATGTGGAGAAAAAGTTAATGAAGCTCTGAACCGCGAGACAATTTCAAAACAAATAGGTGACCTGAAGAGAATGTAAGGTCGCAAACGATCTGGTGTACATTGCACACTATTTAGTGTTGTGTCGTTTACCCGCAGTCTCGGTGTTTTTCAACCATGTGCTAGGTGACCTAATTGTAAACGGCCAGACTGTGTCTCTCTGGCGAAACTTTTTAACGACAATTTCGTAAATATAATACTTAGACCGCGCAGTCACAGTGATCTATCCTTTTTTCACCAAATCAATGGCAGTTTGTTTCTAAAGTCACGGCCACTCGTTTAGGACTCCCCTTGGGAGCGGCCTGCCGTATGCCTCACTCCGCCGGGGAGAGCGATAGTTCTACTTTACCCCGCAGCGCCAGCCGTGGCGCTCGTTATCGGTGAGAGATAAAGCCCCTTGATAAAGGCCGTTTTTACAAGTACCGCCAACCATTGTTGTGAAAACGCGCGAGATACGTGCCGCGAGCGCGTGCTCCGCCGCCATTCGCTTCCAAAGGCCGCTCATTTCAGTGCTGCACCGCCATTTGCTTCCAGGGGCCGCTCGAGACATGGGCCTCGTGCGCTCGCGCATTTGACGCTACTTGCAAGACACGTAAACACATCAAGGGGCTTTAGTGAGAGATAGAGTTCCTTTCGGGGGAGCATATCGAGGAACTCTATACTTCGTTTCACGTTAGTATGTACTTGTTAGCCGCGCGTGCTAAAAGCGCGAGATAGTTGCTTCGAAGGAAGCCTCGGCGGCCGCATGAGCGCTCGTGCAGCGAGTGCTCCAGTGAAGGCAGTAAAGGCTAGCCGCTCGCGCTAGCACAGCGTTCGCGGTTAGTCCATGCTAAGGTAAGACGAAATATAGTGAGAGAAGAGCGGTCCGCCCGGCCCGGCCCGGTGTGGCTATTTAGATATTTTTTTTTTTTTTCGTGAAGGCGAAAGTCTCAATTGAAACGAGTGCCAGATTGCATGAATGGTGTGACAAATCTATGTAGAATAAAAGCACATGTTTCTTTCTGCGAAACGCTCACTCAGCTGCAGGCTGCGCGTTAAAGCTGCATTCTGCTGGCAGTATGAGCGAATTGGCGTTTTCTTGTTCCCGTAGCTGTTGCCCCGTTTCTATTACTACTGTAATATAGGAGTTATAGTTGGATATAGCTAGGCCGTATGATTTCCCGTTTTAACCGACGCTCGAGCACGCGCGAGCTGTGCCATTTAAACATCTGCGAAGGACAATATAAAATCAGATTCCGCGTGCATAACTTCAGCAATATAAACTTCATTGTTCACAAAAAAAAAAAAAAAAAAACAGACCGAGGGAGTTATATAGTTCACAAGCGTAGTACCTTTCGGGAAAGAGGCTTCCGCGAAAACCTCAATATATTCTCTAGTGGGCTGTTTAGGTCACCAGCCCAGTTTGCCAAAAAAGGTCTGAGGTGTTTTCTGAGAAAGAGCTCGCAGGGAGGCTCTTCGCTGTGGTAGGGGTCTCGGCAGTTAACACACCACATCAGCGGGCAGTCCATAAGGTGCGGAAGCACAGCGCTCGGGAGGACCTTGCAAATCCTTCCACAACCACGAATCTCTGCCGACTGTGGAGCCCCCTCGACAAAGGTGCAGACGAGCTTGCACAGCCAGACAGCTTCAGGTCGTGGATAGCTGAGTCCTCCTTGCTCAAGGCTAAACATGGACTGATATGCTCCGTCATGTGATGCATTTCCCTTAAGTTGCGCTTGCATTCAGGACACGTCACCTGCAAAGTTTAGCGGGTTCTACACATTAGGCCTTCCTTGCTTTCACTGAGAAATTCTTATTGCTTTGCTAGGTTGAATGTTTCAGCTAATTACTTTGAAATTACGACAATTTCTACAAATAAAAATGGTCACCTTTTGTTCGCAAACGAAGGTCAAGTAGCCAGCCATGTAAGTCAGCGGTGCGAACTCAAGTTCGGAATAGACTTCATTGTACTTCATCGACTGCAGGATTTCCTGTTTCACGAGTGGAGTTGGCACATTTCGTCGCCGTCTGGCACTCAGAACTAGAACGCGCATTTACATTTCCGGCAGCTTCCAAAATGCCAACACAAACCACACACGCGAGCGCAGAGTGTCACTGCGATATTTTCGCCGTGCATAGCGGTGCATAGGTGGGGGGAAAGCGAGTTTTGCTGCCTTCTGCAACCGCGGCAGCTCCTCGGTATCGGCGAAGCCAATAACAGGCAGATATTTTATCTTGGTAGCGGAGCAAGAGCGCGTTGGGCGCCTTCTCTATACTCCGTTTCACCTTATGTTGTACCGCAGCGAAGGCTGGAAGCGCGAGCTCATAGCGTTGACAGCTGCCCTCAATGCACGAGAGTTAGTGCCGCCGAGATCTGCCCCAAAGCAAGGAGCTCGCGCTTACAGCCTTTCTTGCGGTACAACATAAGGTGAAGCAGAGTATAGCTTTCAGCTCACAAGACCGCTCACCGATGTGCAGCGCCCCCACGGAAAATGGGAGAAGTTCTCCTCTCACGCGCGCTCTTTTGTTTTCGGAAAAACATCGGCAGGCGTGGTTTTCTGCACGGCCACTCGATTAGGGGGGGAATCGAGTGGCCGTGGTTTTCTGAGACACGAGACTCGCACAGTACAACAAACTCAAGACAACTAACGCCATAAAAAAAAGAATATTTTTAAGGACGTACACAGTTGGTGACAGTGGAGACTGTTGCGTTTTCTACGAATTGTGGTTAGAATTACCATGCATCAAAAACATTATAAGTTTGTAATGACATGCCTTCGCGATGGACTTCTGTATATTCAGTCTGGTTTCCTTTGTATTTCAGCATTACTGAGAGCCTTAGTATCATGAAAACACCCTTTTTTTATTGCTAAAATTACAATATGAAAAACTTTGGGGGGAAGGGGGGGGGGGGGGGGTATTGGGCACTGTTCGCAAAGCCTTCCAATGTAAACCCGCGCTTTTTCCCAAGCCGTGAAGGCGTGTGTGCGTGACGTCACACGTGTGACGCCACGTTTTTACCGAGCCGTGCCACTTGTGACGCGTGCCGTCAGTGAGCTGTGACGTCATAATCCCTATTGACCCGCTAAATTTGACGGGAAAATTTTCCGCTAAATTTGGCGGGAAATTGACGTTACGTCACGTGTGACATCTCACGTGGCGGCGCGCAGTGCATTATGGAATTCTTCGGTCCCACCGACGCCGGACTTTCTGTGACCCGAGCTTCTAAAGTCTATCGATTTCATCTTCCATTGTCTCTTACCAAATGTCTACATTACCGACCTACCTCGGTAAACCTCACTCATGAGGGCCCTCACTCACCCTCATCTTCAGATGTGAGGTGAGTGTGAGTGAGTTTCTGAACCAAGAAGATTCATGAGGGGAGGCTGAGTGAGGACCGTGAGTGCGTGAGGGTCGTGAGGGAGGTGAGTGCGTGAGGGGTGTGAGGGCCATGAGTGCGTGAGGGACTTGAGGTTTAGCGAGGGTGAGTGAAGTGCTGAAGGTGAGTGTGACATGTGAGAATGAGGGTGATCGAGGGGCTGAGGGTGAGTGGAGCTGTGAGGATGAGGGTGATCGAGGGCTTGAGTGGGTGTGGCTGTGAAGATGAGGGTGAGTGAGGGGCTGAGGGTGAGTGCAGTTGTGAGGGTGAGGGTGATCGAGGGGCTTAAGTGGGTGTGGCTGTGAAGATGAGGGTGAGTGAGGGTGACCTAAAATGCCGACCTCTGATTACCGATGGGTGTAAAAAAGGGGAATCCATTACCTGACCAGATTGTTTCTATATATAGAAAGTTTTAGTAGATGGTTCGGATACCTCCGATAACGATATCCGAAAACGATACGATGCATGCGCAAAGGCAGAGTACCGGGTATCGTTTTCGGAGCTGTCGGAACGATCTACTAAAGCCCTGTAATGACTTTAATATATTTACAGAATGCAGCCCCTATACCCTCTTCCTCTATAACTCCCCCTAACAAGATTACTGCGCCTTTTTCAACATTGGGTTTCTGATAATATTCGATATATTTAGGCCAACGAGCCGTTTACAAACAAGTCTGCGTTTGCCTACATCAGGTGTGTGAGCTGCGGGTGCACACAAACCAGATTCGCCTGAGCTGAAGCCTCTGCTCATGTGCCATACCGACAGCAGCGCCACCACCGCGGCACGACGTCAGAGCCGCGTGTTAGTCTATTCGAGTCATTCAGGAAAATAAACGATGATGATGATGATGATGATGATGGTGTGTTGTTTTTCTGCAGGCAACGCTCCACGGGTACACCAACGTGTACGACCCGAGCTCCCGTTCCTGACAGCGTGGCTCGCGATGGTTTCTGGCGTGGATCGGCAAAGTGCCTTGTGTGACGGCACATGGCCGTCTGATTTGTTGATGTACAGAAAGTTATATGGATCTCAATAAAATTAAAAAAAAGAAAACGTTCCCCGTCATCGAAGACAAGGAAGACCCCTGCTCATGCGTGCAAGTGATTTTACGGTAGGCTACAAGGGCAAGTGTGAAAATCGCGCTAGAGCGGCCCCGTGATTTAAGCCTACAAAATACAGCATGTAATAATAATAATTTATTTACATGAAGCATGGTGGAGCGAAGGATAAAAGCCCCAAAGGAAGCTTGACCAGCCCTCGGCCCAGTACAATGGCATTGCAGCAAAATTGTGCACAAAATTACTAGAAAGTCATTAATCACCTAAACAGTTCCATGCACAGTCCTTACGGACGAGGAATCCGAAAAAACAAACAAAAGCGTGCATTTTAGGTAGCATAAATGAATTTAAAGAATCAATTGATTGGAGGAGGTGAATCACCGCTACAGATAAAAAGAACGCAAAGCCTTGAAAGAGATAGTGTCAATGCAAATTTTTTTTTTTAGAAGGAAAGTTAAGAGTTTTGCTATTGTATATTGCAACATTTGCGTACTATAGTAGAACATTAAACAATTTTCCATTAGTCTATATGTCCAGTTAAGTGACCGTGTTGATTTGGTGTCAATGCCGCTAGGGTTGACAGCGATTTATAATGTTTCTTTTTTTCGAATTTTAAACTCAGGATCAATCTGTATTTATAAAGAATTTTAATTTTAATAAGCTAAACTTCTTAAACAAACTGCCTGTATGGAACTCCTAAGGCAGGTTGCATATTATTCTAATAATTTGTTTCTGCAGTAAAAATAATTTTCGCAGATTCGTGAATGTAGTGCTACCCCAGACGAGGTTGCAGTAACTCAGATGAGTATAGAATAAACAATTGTAAACTAATAGCTTCACATTGTCTGGGAGTGTTTTACCGCTACGGAATGTCAGACCTATGACAATTGGTAATTTTGCAAGTAAGTGGTTAATATAGCTGTTCCACAACATATGTTCCGAAAATATGACTCCAAGACTTTTAAAATTACTAACGACTTCAATTGGCGTAGAGTCAAGCACGATGCTTCTCGTTAGAGTAACGCACTTATTCTTGAGTTGGAAAAAGAATAGCTTTAGTTTTATGAGTAGTAATTCTTAAGCGGTTATCTTTTGCCTATCCCCAAGTTTGGACAAAGTATCATTGGCGATTGTGACAAGATCATCGCTATTATTCGAATAAAATAATAGGCTATACCGTCGTCAGCATATATGACAAATTTTGCAGGACTTATGTTTACAATGTCATTAATGTACATATTAAAAAGGAACGGCAAGAATGCTCCCCTGTGGGACGCCTGAGTGAATAGTTTGAACGTTAGAAGAAAATTTGCCAATAGAAACATATTGACAACGGTGTCGCAAGTAGAAGCGTAGAAGTTCTAAAGGTAACGTGCGGATACCATGCAGTTCAAATGTCTAAAGTAAGATATTATGGTTGATAAAATCAAAGGCTTTCGTGAAGCCCCCGAATACGCCTAGAACCTGTTTTTTTCCCCCACCGAATTTTTTTAAAAAATATATTGTTTTTATTCTAGTAATGCTAATTTCGTCGAACGACCTTTCCTAAAACCAAATTGGGCGGAAGTCAGCAGGTTATGTTTATCAGAAAATTGAACCAAACGGTATGTATTATTTTTTCTAGGCATTTGGAGAATAACGGGAGGAAAGGGGTCGGATAGTTACTGGGAACATTTTACAGCGGAGCTGTTAAGGGCTAGGTTCCCCAGGATCGTGTCTGGTATGTCGACACAAAGCTACCTGGACAGCTACCGCCATCCATCGGCGTCGGCAAGCACACAACCAGTATGATTTCCGCCGTCGCTCGAGCCCTATTGAAGATTCTCATTTGTATAAAAAATGTGTCAAAAAACATTGAATTATACAATATATATAAGAGCATATACGAACCATATAAGAGCTATATAAGAACTATATGAGATATAAAAGAACATACAAGCACCACGTAAGAAACTTGTGAGGAGTTTCTCATAAGTTTCGTGTATGGTTCTTATATATCTTATATAATTCTTATATAGTTCTTATATTGTTCTTGTATGGTTTTCATATGTCCTTATATATCTTGTATGATTCATATGTGTTTTTTGGACACAAGAAATTTCTCATAAAAATGACTTTTTTCACTAGGGTCGTAGATGGCGCCAGCTTTTCCAGCTATAACATGCCGGGCTTGTTGAGAAGCGGATGAAACCATCCAGCACATCATCCTCTCATGCACAAGCCTGCAACCAAGGCATCCGGTGCAGTGGTATCCTGTACGAAAATGTCAGATATGACCCTGATATATTTTATATAAGTTCAGATATGATAATATAAGCAGTCAAATAGGGCTGTATTTCGCCAGATATGGGAGCTAATATACGGCCGTATTTCGCCATATAGGTGGGCAAATACTGCCAGATCTGGCCGTATAAGTGCGTAAATACGTCCATATATCACCATATACGCGTGCAAATATAGCGCCCCTGATAATGATATATGGGCCCGTTTCAGTCGTGCAAGCAACAAGTTATATGTATTCGCTGAGACACTAGTTGATTGATGTATATTGCATGAGTCCCACGTAATTGGTTAACTATTGTCAACATCCTTAAAGTGAAGTTATTCCAGGTATTTGGACCAATTAATCAATTGCGCAATTTGAAGATTGAAAGACAAATGAAATTTGGTTGTATGATTGATGTGTGACAATATGACGAAGTGCGATCGGAACTTGAGTTAACCAAATTTTTAGTCGCAGCTCTTAGGCACCCGTTTCCGAGTTAAGCGGAGTCGGCGTCGCCATCGGTGTAACCGCCCGCTAAATTTAACAAGAAATTGAATTGGTACCTATGCCACGTGACGTCAATTTTCCCGCGAAATCTGGCAGTGAAACTATTTTTTTATTCATGTTTCCCCGCTAAATTGAGCGGGTAAACACGAACCGTTAGCTTACTCAAGATGTAAGACGCTGCTTCGCCGTCCCGAATCATTTTCCCTTCGAACGGAAGCCGTTGCGCCCGGAGTACAATACGCAGCTCTTTCAAAACCGTTCGCGCAGCATCGCATTCGTTTGTTTGCGAGCGACGGCGATTCATCGTGTGTTTAAAGTCGGAAGATGTGCTGTCCGTGGTGTCTTTTATGTTTAACTGGTTCGTAAAAAAATTTGAGACAGTGTACACGTAATTTTAAGTTTATTAAAAAAATACATATATATATATATATATATATATACATATTTATTTACCTATTTATTTGTCGACGTCATGCACAAAAAAATAGTCGCGTTAATTTTTTCATTTAAAATTATAATGTGGTTTGTACAGCGTAAAACATAGTATCTTGAAACTCGCATCGTTTTGAGTTCAAAAGCTAGGCTTCATAAAGCTGTATGTTCATTCGGTATTGACAGCAGGGTAGACGCTACGCGTGTTTTAGGCCAATCGTGTCTCCGGTTAGGGTCACGTGACTACAGTCTAGAATCTGGTGACAAAGCAGGACATCGCACCTGCCTGGTGCCCAAGGCCACACATAGCATTCACAGCACTGTCAGCCTTCGTTACAAGTGACACATCTCCTGGTTGTGGCCCCAATAGATAAGCCTTTTGTTCGTGAAACCCCCGTTTTGGCCTCTCCTTCGGTCCTTTTCTCTCTCCCTAAGCTGAAAGCGTTGTAAATGGTGAGTGGTCACGTTGTTTGACGGATGACGCATTAGCCGTTGCCGATCTCGGAATGCGTTTAGCCGGACTTAGTTTGGCGTGTGAATTCTCCCTCTGTGGCAGATGCCTATGTCTGCTTCTGCAAGCGATTACTTCAAAGAAGCCCAAGAATTTTTTGTGATGCGTTCAGTGTTCGGTTCTACAAACGATAGCTTGTGCTACATCGTGTTGAATCTTCACGGGCACCTTCTCGTTTCTGTGTTCGAGTGGTGGTTGTGCCGTGGCCGTGTCGACATCTCCCTCGTACAACACCTTTCAAGTCGCGTCTCGTCAACGTAAGTGCGCTGCAACCTACTTCGTGACAATTGATCGTTTTTCCTAAATGTAATCTTCCAGATTACCTCTAGATTTAGGCCGTGTCTATCTCCTGGCAGCCTGGAGAATCATTGTGCAGAATGTTTCGGCATTGGTGCGATTGCGCTACAAGCAGAAAGTTTCGACCTGCCGCCGACAAAGTTTTGACGTGTCGCCAAAAAACAACAGCAGCACAGACTCTTAATTACGCGTTCCAAAATTTGACGAGCGGCTTTACGAGTCGCTTGTAGAAAGATTGTTACGATTTTGCGAAATACTGGTAAACAATGCTAGGCCATCCGCGGGCGTATCCCTCTCCGCCCGCTTTTACTTTCTCTAACTTGACGGACACTCTGTCTCGCGGTCCATGCTGACGAAACGATCGTCGGGATACCGGGTAATTGCTACAGCCGAGCGCGGCACAGTTCGCCATTGCCCCCGCTGTGGAGGGTCGAAGAGTCAACTACCAGCACGGTAGATACCGTTTTTTTTTTTTTTTTTTTTTTTTTTTTTTGCAGATTTGTTTTCAAAAAAGCCGTGAACGCTACACTTATGCGGTTTGCGCGAGAGTGATACGCCCAGGGGGACGTTATGTAGTTTGCTAATCTTCACGATAAGTCGGCTAATTAAATAAAATTCGTTAATTAACTTTTAATTAGTGAAAATAGACATATGGTTTCAACTAGAAACTTGCTGAGCGTCGTCCAAAACCCCTAAACCAGTAATTTTTAGAAAAACTGAGCGCGTGTGAAGCGCAGTAGTGCGCTGAAGTTACTACTCGTGGACCAGGTACAAGGCTGGGGCTAGATAAGAGACAGAAAAATTGCGCGGGCGCCTTACCGAAGCCGCTAGCCTTGTACCTGCTCCACGAGTGGTGGCTTTAGTGCGCTTCTCACGCGCTGGAAGACTTTCTGAAAATGACTGATTTAGGGATTTTGGACGACGCCCCGCTAGCTGCTTATTGGAACCGTATGTCTATTTCACTAATTGAAAAGTTCATTAGTGAATTTTAATTAATTAACCGAGTAATCGCAAAGCTTAGCGCCTACGTAATGTCCCCCTGGGTGTATAACTCACTCACAGAAACGGCATAAGTGTGGCTTTCATGATTTTTTTAAAAACAAATCTGGAATATAAAAAAAACACCCTGATATGGGAGGCAGATATACCCCTGTTTGGCAGACCCAGATATGGATATATAAAAAATTGGGCAGATCTGGTTATATAAGGCTTATATAAACTGATGTGCTCGATATGGCCAGTTCCGCCCAATTTTTTATATAGCCGTATTTTTTTTTTTTTTATATAAGTCCAGATTTGCCATTTTCGTAAGGGATTACGCTCCTGAAAACGTACAGACACCTGGCCAGGCCTTTCCACAAGCCCAATGGCTGGCGGGAGCACTCGGCTTCTAATCACCTGCGACGAAGTCAGTGCTGAACGCGTTTCTAGATAGAGATGTTGCTGCTATCCATCGAAATGAGGTTGAAACGCGCGCCGCAGCGTCCACGAAGCCGTTTGAACGGAGCTGGGAAGTAATCGAAAGAACGAAAAGCAGACTGGAGGACTGGTGGCGAAGCACAAAAGCAAAGTGGACGCGAAGGACAAGGAGAAAGTGAAAGAAATAAGTGTTTTTTTCGTTTAATATTTTTTTTTTGCTAGGTACGAACGCGGTTCGGGACCGCCCGATACAAAGGGAACAGCTGCAATATCATCATCATCATAATAATAATAATAATAGAAGAATGAATAGTTGGGCGCGTTGGTGGGAATTCATCGTAGGAAACAGCGCGAAAAACAGACGACGTCGAAGAAGAAGCACACAGTGTATCGAGTACAGCTCCGCTGGTCTTCCCTCTTCACGAGACTGGAAAGGCTGAACGTTTTTTATCTCCCTTCTCAAGTAACAATGCCAGTTTCGCCATCTGCATCTTTTCAGGAAATAACCCCGTTGTTAAAAACAAATTAAAAATGTGACACAGATAGGGTGCCACTAAGTCAAGTATGTATTTAATAGGTCGAATTTGCAAATTATGACAGTTACAGGTACTGCTATTTTTCAGTTGCATGAAGACGGAGCAAACCTCAGAACTCGTGACGGGTTCAAGAAAAATAGAATGTTATTTCTATATTCTAAGTAACTTTGAGACGCATCTGTGGTAGTACTGAGCTTGCAAAGTAGTCACTGAAAGTGTTAGCTAAAGAACTACAATCCAAGTGCACCCCTTCATGGACATTGCTCTCTACAGGCTGTCGATTTCCAACGCGATTTAAAAGAGAGTTCAATTTTCTCCAGATAACATCCGCACGAGGAGATGGCGTCTGAAAAGAGTTTGCATGATAAACAGTCTTAGCATTTCGTAGTACTTTTGTTAATTGATTTCGATATACCTCAGGGACCCTGCGACTACTTTTTTACTGTTTTTTTTTTAAATTATTTTGCAACGAACCTGAGCGCACTGAACGTAGTAATTTAGTGAACTTCTTTTCTCGAAATTCGCTTTATTTTAAAAGTTAAAGGCAAATTAAAATTACAAAAACAAGCAAAAATAACCTCGTTCATGATCTCCTTGGTCCTCTGTCCCCTCTTTTCCCGCGCGCGAGGATTCCCCTTGCCGCGATTACTGATAATATGGGGAGGGAGGGGAAGACGGGAAAAGGAAAGTGAGGCCGAGGAGAGAAGCTGCCCAGGGAACGGGGCAGCTCTCTCTCTTCGGCTGATGTCAGGACCAAAAACGTCACGACATTAGTTACTCTCTCCGTGCCCGCTGGGTTGCCCGAACCACAAGAGACGTGGAAACCGCAAAAAAGGTAGACGCTTAAATAAGATTGCAGGGCGCCTTTGAAACTTAAAAGCTGGGACGGTTCTCTTTTTTTAAAAACGTTCTGGTATAGCATTTTTTTTCTAAATTTTCTTTTAGCAATTGAAGCGTTATCCATGGCTTGCGGATCTTTTTAGACACTTTCAATGTTTTACAAGGAAAATGACGATTGTAGATAGTTGAAAAGACAGTGAGTGTGCAGGCGAGTTGGTGATAGCTAGTCAGGTCATATAACACCCGAGACTGTGATGGAAGAAATTGGCAACTTTTTAGTAGAAGGAACAGACACAGAAAGGGACGTCTCAAACTCAGCTAACTGGTTTATTTCTTGACCGTCCTATATATACCGACGAAGCCCTTCCCAACCACACTCTACGTAGCAATCTCCTTTGTTGAAAACAGTTTGAAATGAAGAGAACATATATGACACACAAAGGAATCAAGCGCACGCACAGACAAATTGTAACTTCCATCAAAAATGTATTATTCGCAAGATTAACATCTTCGAAGTTGTATATTGGGTTCCAATTTATTTAACAATTTTTGTACTTTGCGCAAATACCGCTTAGAACGGATCCTGACATTAATGACCTATGAAACACGCGTTCGTTTTTCACCCCACGCAATAGAAGTCCCAGAAAAAAATTAAAGAAAAACGAGCAGCGTTCACCCCTCAACTCGCAGCCAGAACAAGCGGCCACGTGATCTGGAGCCGATTATATGCCGCCAATGTTGATCATAGCCACGCGCTGGGGTTGGCAAAGCAAAGGGCACGCTCTGAATTCTAGGCATTGTTATGGTTCGGCTATGGTCGTTGTTGCAGCGATTCGACACGGGCCACTACCCGTATGCTGCTCGAGCTAGTAATTATCACGAGCCCAAAATCGAGTGCCCACGCAATGCTAGGGTCCAATCTATGAACAGCATTCAAATATCGTCATATGGGTGTACTGCGATCTCCACGCTACGTCATGAAATTTTGCAAAAGAGAGAATGAATGAAAATTATCGCTTTTGTCTTTGAAATTACACCGCAACAAAGGAGTTTCTTGGACAGCGGAGTTGCGTGTGAGTATCCTTGACTCCCACTAGTGCCACTAAGCTCTTGTATAGTGAAAAACATTCCAACTGAATATCGTTGCACAGTCAGTCAGAAAACGTTTAATGCCATAGAAGAAAAGTAAAAGAAAAAAAAGAGGAAGAAAAGAGGGAAGGGGGTATGGGGAGTGCGCCGTTGATATCAAGATCTGGACGCTGGCACTAAGGAAAGGTAACTAAATCTAAATGAATATGTCCAGCTTGGCCTCATAGATAAAATCCAGGAGACCTTTCAAGACTCTTCGTCTGTCACTCTCGGAGCCTGGTGGATGCGTCCACCCCTCCATAGATGCGATGTCTGTTGGTCGATGTCTTGCCCTTATGTCTTTGTATTCTGGACACTCCCACACCAAGTGAAAAATGTCCACCTTGACGCCAGCTGTACAGACTGGAAAGCCTTGTACGAAGAGCTGTACAGGAGGGCTGGAAAGGCGAAGGAGAAAAACTTGCGTGTAGACATCGCTGGAAGGCAACGGTTTACGAACTCCAGGCACGACAGATGCATGTTGCACTTGGAGCAAGTTCCGGATCTGTTTCCTTGGCTCAAAGATGCGATGCGCGCTGGTGTTAGTGCGGTGTCTGTCCTCACTCGAGTCAGGAGAACTCTCGCCCGTCTTCCAAAACGCGTGCAAGGGAGCGGGTCTGGGTTTTCGGGGAGCTTCTCTTTGAGTTTTGCTAGATAGTTTTCTCTGATCTTGGCTCGAACCTCGCCTGGATCATATTCTTGTGGTTCCCAGTTGGCCTGTGCCCGATCGCGAGCGTGGCCGTACCCGTGGTCATGTTGTGATGCAGGTATGTCGTCCGAACCGCGGGGAAGAATAAGCGACGCGCGGGCCAGGCGATGTACCTGTTCGTTGCCGGGTATGCCCGCGTGACCGGGAACCCATGCAATTCTTGTGGTGGTGCCTCTTGAAGCTAGTTGAGAAGCAAGTTTCTTTATCGAGCGGACTATCCGGCTTGGACTGTTCCTTATTCTACATTCCTTCACCGCCTCTTGCGAATCTGTAAATATCCGGAGATTCGTTGTTAGCGGGTCGGGGAGTGCGAGGACCGTCTCGGGGGCGAGGCGGATTGCTGTGAGTTCTCCTCCTTTGGTCGAGGCGCCTTCGTTGCACAGCTCCTTTAATCTGTCGTTTTTTATATCTTGAAATACAAATCTTCCTTTCTTTCTAACGTTTTTATATGGTTTGATATCAAAGCATAGGAATATTGGAAGGTGGTCACTAATCGCGTTCCGTCTGTAACCTTATCGTTCCGTCTGTAACCTTTGCGTTCCGTCTGTAATCTTATCAGGCTGTACTTTCGTAATAAAAATGTCGATCCTTGTTTCACTACGCACTGTGACTCGAGTGGGAGATTTAATAACGCTGACACATCCGTTTGTCTCGATTAAAATATTAAATTCAAGCTTACAAACGCTATTTTATATCTATATTGAAGTCTCTCCCCCCCCCCCCCCCTAAATTAAATTGTAATGGTAATCATTTACGAGCTGTAAACACCACTCGCAAAGCTGATGAAAACACTGCGGTCACCTGGTGGTCGATAAAGCTCACTTATAACAGCATTTCCTGTTCCTACAGAGATCACTTCATAGTCTTGAGTGATACGGCAATAGTCAGCCCAAAGTTTACATTTTATTGATATATTTACAAGTAAACACACACCATGTGCATACACCTTGCACACACTTCCCCCGCGACGAGACGTGCTGAAAGCAGCGCCACCTTGCATTCCAGGGCTAGAAGAGAAGATCATCAAAAATGAGCTGATTGAACATTTGATTAACCGAGTGCCAATGTCAAGTCGTTCGTGGTCTCGAAGTCATCAGAGGTCGGTAGAGAGAATGCTTTTACGGGAGCATTCACATCCCTTCAAGAGCTTGTACAGAGTACTTGCGGTACAAGCTTTTTCTTTGAACTGCAGTGGAGGGCTGCTGTGGCGGACTTAAAAACTCGGAGCGGGTCGTTCATTTGTTGAACCTATCATTCATTTAGTGATTGAAGCAAGCGACGCCGGCACAGTCGGTAATACTCCGTCCCATTTGATTTCTTTTTAATATCAAATGTTTATATATATATATATATCGGCGTTGAACGCTTGACGAATGCCGATTCGATCTCCAAGCGCCCGTCGATATAATGACCCCAGCACATCATAAAATGCTCGCCTTCGAACATCGCGTACAAGCTTCAATATACCTACTTTTGTGTGTCTCTCCCATAGACTTGCGTATTGTCTGATGTCCAGCTACAGACCACATGTCTTTCGCGGGAATAAAACTTTTTGCTGTATCTAATACGGTGTTGTGTGTGTCTTTGTTTCCGGGTCTCCGGTTTAATTATACTGCCTGATATTCACCTCGAGCCTAGCAGAGTTTATCCTGGGAAAAGTAGCGCCATTCATTGTTGTAGAAATGCTCAAGGCACGTGCCGCTCGCCCCTTCGGGGAAATTCATGGCGTCTGAAATCTAGCTCACTACTGCGCTGTGCCGCCGTGATCTTTCCAAGGGCTGCACGTTGCATATGTGCCTCGTGCATTGACGAACATTACGCTACTTTTGAATATTCACCACCTCACCTGCGCCCTCAATCTTCTTTCAGTGCAGCGTCCCCGCGCATTAAAGAAGAAGAAAACTCTAAACTCATTGCTAGCTTGTGCGTGGTGTGAGCAATGTGAGTGCCAAAACCAGAGGTCGTGGCCAAAACAACATGGCGCCACCTCTTCAGCAGTGCTGAAAAGGGGGACGATGCCATTGAATTGAATGCTAATGTCCGAGATCCTGATGGTGCACTGCATGACGTTCAAAACGACATAAGACGGCTTCTTGCAAATGGGAGAACGCAGCTATCTGATATCGTGGTAAGTTCGAGAAATCTTTCGGAGTCAGCTCTCTGCCGACTACTTAAAAAATGTGTGAACATTTAATGATATATAACTGGTTTCGTTCACAATAGGCGAAGAGCTGATTAGCCAACAATTTTGCACAACGCACTGGTGAAAGCTCTGACGTTTTCATTCTGCACATATGGATGCCAGGAAGTCTCCTAGCAGCATTTGTCCATGAGCCCGCCGAAGGCACGTCTATTGGCCTTTCGCATGAACCGGCGAGGGATGACTTTTTTCCGTAGGAACAAGGCATGTCGCTACTAATCTCAAGCCCAAGCCGACACTTGCATCAAGATGGAGCCGAAAAGGGCCGCCTCAACGCAAAGTCTCCGAACCGCGATTCGCGCGGGGCGCAAAATGACGGCCGGCGACAGGCAGGGTCCGACCTCCTGGCGCAGCTTACCGGACCTCATCGAGGCCGAGATGGCCAGGCGCCGAGTGAAGCCTACCGAATCGGCCGTAGTTCTTTTCCAGAAAAACGTCAACTTTTTTCTGGGCATGTTCTATGCCGCCCTGAACAGTGCGCTGGTCGGAGTCATTTCGGTGTTCATCAAAATTCTCTACGACATTCCGACGCTCCAGCTCACCACCATGAGGCTAGCGGGTATCCTCATCTTCTCCATCCCGCTCGTCATCTACAGCGGACAGAACCCGTGGGGTCAAAGGTCCAACAGGATTTACCTGGTCTTTAGGGCCACCGCTGGGTTCGCGGGTCTGTACTTCCGTTTCTGGTCCATGAAGCTCATCCCACTCTCCGACGTGGCCGTGATCCTGGCATGCCTTCCAGTCTTCGTGACGGCGCTCGCGAGGGTCTTCCTCCACGAGCCTTGCGGAGCCACAGATGTCCTCATCCTGTTCCTCACCATGTCTGGACTGATAATGTCAGCTAAGCTGCCATTCCCGTTCGCGCAGACGTCGAAGGAGAGCAAGTCGGACCCCATGAGGAGCAGTGGTATTCTATTTGCCTTACTGTCCACGGTCTTTGGCGCCATTAAGTTCCTTATCAGCAGGACGGTCCGGTGCGAGCACCACTCGGTAACACTCTTCATGTATGGTTTCGTGGGAGTCATCGAGTGTCTTCTACTTTCCGCCGGTACTGAGCAGTACGTTCTGCCCAGGTGCGGCCTGGGGCGAGTCATCTTCGTGTGCTTCACCGTGTTCAGCTTTTTAGAGCACATGATTCTCATCAAAGCCCTTCAGATGGAAAACGCAGGACCAGTGTCGGTGGTGATCGCAGCGATGGATGTTGTGTTCATGTTCGCTGCGGAACTCATCCTTTTCGGGAATATCCCGGATAAGTACAGTTTCGCGGGGGCTGCCTTGGTATCCGCCTGCGTCTTCTTGTCCATGGCTAAGAAGACAGTTACAGAGGCTGAAGAGGACTCTCTGTTCAAACGGCTCTTCTTCTGGCTGGCCTACTGAGATAAGACATTCAGCACAGACATAGCTCGTTCATCTCTTGTGTTCGAATATTTTAGTCTATACGACCGATTAAAAATATATCAGTGAATAAAAAACACAGGAAGATCTTTTTGTGGATTCTTAAGGAACGCGTTAACATGGCCCTTGGAAACGCCACACACGTCTCCTTTGGGAAAAGCTAACGCTGATCCATTCACTTTTTCTTTTAAATTTCTCTTTTGCTTCCTTTTTTTTTTTGCGGCCTTTTTTAATTTTGTTGCGGGGTCAGCGTTGACTTTTATCAAAGGGGGCCTGTCAGAGTATGTCGCCACCCTTGGATGCGGTCACCCATATCACTCGTGGAAAGAACCACATTCATACCAGTCGTAAAAGGAACCGCATCCATCGTTTTAACTACACGTACACATCACAGCCCACGCACCGCTGCTACGGAAACCCAGAGCGAAGAACAACCAGCGACAGCAGAGCGGACACTGAGCACGCCCGCATTCCACCGCGTCGCGGCCCAACACCTCCTAGATAACAAAGCCGTAGTGCTGAATGAGATGGCGTCATCAAAGAAGGCCAACGCTGGGCACAGATTGGACAGGACGATTGCGTCAACGTTCGGCTCAAATTTCAAACTTGACTCGAAGCCGAGCGCTGACGCAGCACTCGTTTCCAATCTGTGTTCAGCGTTGGCCTTCTCTGATCACGCCATCTCACTCAGCACTACAGTTTTGTTATCCAGGGGGTTGTTGTGCGGCGCCTCCTTCTCTCTGGCTCCGCTCCAGCTCTGTGCGTGACTTTGACGAAAACCCGGAGGTATTTGTCAGTTTGTCAGCGCCGGGGAGAGAGGGAGAGGTTGACGCGTGCTGACGTCAGCGCTTCGGACCAATGAGAGCGTCGCAAGCGTCACCCTCTCCCCCTTCTCCCTCTCTCCCCCGCGCTGACAAACGAAAGACCAGGAAAGACACTGCCGGATTTTCGTCCAAACTAAAGTCCCCTGATAAAATTCACGCTTACAACACAAGTACCGCCAACCATTGTTGTGGAAACGCGCAAGACGCGTGCCACGAGCGGGCGCTCCGTCGCCATTCGCCAACGTCACTAGATTACCTCAGTTGTGGAACTCCCGCGGAAAAGTGTACAGCCCCGCACTCACTTCAGTTCGCCTCTCGCAGAGCCGTTTATACTGAGAGAGTTTGGCCGATGGGCGGAGCTTGTTGGCCGCTAGAACAAGCGGATTTCGCAATAACACAATATGGCGATACTTCTTTGTCTTGTTCATTCCTGAGAAATCGCGTAGAGTTCCTATGAGTCAGATCCACAATATGGCGGACGGAAGTAGTCATCCCCCGGTTGCCAGACTACGCTGCTGTGGTTGTCAGACTGTTAAAATCTCCTTAAGAAGGCCAAACTCTCTCAGTATAAACGGCTCTGGCCTCTCGTCGTTTGAAGCGCCATCTAGCTTTTCGTTTCAGAACTGTTTCTTTTATAGAGTAGGGTGGTGCGCCATCTAGACGATGCGCTTCGAAACGTAAGTAGTGCAGTTCCCATCGCAGCCGTCGGCGCGTCGAACAACGGGAGGCGAGCCGTGGTGAGAGAGAGGGGGGGGGGGGGGGGGGGGAAGTACTGCTCGTGAAAGCAGCGTCTATGAGCAGTTCGGTGACTGAGGTAATCTAATAATGTTGTCATTCGCTTCCAAGGGCCGCTCATTTCAGTGCTGCGCCGCCATTTGTTTCCAAGGGCCGCTTCAGACACGGGCCTCGCGCACTGGCGCATTTGACGCCAATAGACCAACCTCACCAGCTAGTTTGAGTACGCCACCGCTGCCGACATGCATCGTGGGAGCTGTAGTCTTCCTGCACGTGCGACAACCCCGCTGGAGGTCTGCGCGAGCAGAGCACGGGGCGGCATGAGCTATCTCGTGAACTGGCGTCTGCCTCCTCTATGGCGGCGTCACGCATGCGTGGAACGCTTGGTGAGATCGGTCCATTGAAGGACAAACGGAAACATATCGAGGGGCTTTATAAAGTTACTGGATCATGGGAAAGTAGGGCCATTAACCTTCCCTGCTTGATAGCCGAACACAAACAAATGCTAACATACAGACGGCCAAAACCTCGCAAGTCGATTTGCTAATCGGTCTCCGTTGTCATGACAATCGCCATTTCGGCCCCTTCATATCTTCGAAGCTTTGAGTGGGTTTTTCTAAACCAGTCGCACCAAATCACCATGTAGCATCATCGTACTGAAGGCGTTCTTCGCCAATATAAGCTTAAAATAATTGGGGGTTGTGTGGATATTTAGACAGCGTGTAGGTTACGAGTCACTCGCTGCAGATGAGAAATTTAGCCAGTGCAGTACAACCGCTAGCCTGGGGTATTTAACGTGCATCACGCAGTAGTGATACACGACCGCACGCCGGTACGATGCTCATCCAGATCGAAACGGGCAGGGGTGGGGATTGAACCCAAGATCCCTGGGTTCTGCAGCGCGAGCTTTCGCTCCAGGTGCACCGAGCTGGTATGCGCTAGCCTACTCGGCCACAATCCCCCCCCCCCCCCCCTTAATATAAGCGTCTCTTTGGTACTGTGAACGCAGTCAACTTAATTACCAATCATGCCCATCACCACGGATCTTTTACAATTATATTATTCCTCTTGCGTATTTCAAAACAGGAATATTATTTTTTCAATGCTTCCAAGCACCGACACCGCGTGTGGTGTCGGTGCTTGGTACGTTTGTTTCGCCGGTGTGTGAATTGCAAAATCTCTGTATACAAGAAGCGTGTCAATAAAACTACCCGTCACCAGACAAAAAGATCGGCTCCTCAAGGATGGAGAGGTCAAGGAGAAATTGTTCGTTTCAAGGGCCAAAATGGCGACCATACGAGGAGCTTGGCGCTACTTTCCAACGATCCAGTTACTTTAGTCAAGACGGACGTTCTAATGCTAACGCATTAAAAGTTGATGCTTACAGTTCGTGCAGGTGTGCTGACGCACAATTTGAAAAGAAAGGTGCAGTGGAGCCATGCTAAATATTAGGCTTGAAGAGGAACTCCGCCGATTTTTTTCGCTATAAAGTAACTTTCAACCTTAAATGGCAACTCCGCTCAATTCCAAAAAAAATTAGGCTTACATGTGATTCCATTTCACAAAGCACTACTAAAGAGCTCTACGTCTTCGGATTCGCGAAATGTGGAATATTATTTGTGTAATCCTAATTTAAACATCAGCTGGTACCGAAACCGAAACTTCGGTTGAGTCAGGCAACATTGGTCTCGTGTCGTCAGAGTCATGGCCACGTCACGTCAAACCACGTGGTCTTGTGACGTTCGGGGGGGGGGGGGGGGGGGGGGGGGCGAGGGACAGGACACGCGACGCGGGCAGGTGGCTTCGCGTGACGTGGCGTGGACCAACACCTCCTAGAAGACAAGGCCGTAGTGCTCTTCTCGTGACGTCGCAAAGGAAGGCCATCGGGGGCGCGCGTCGAAGCGAATGCAACGCGCGTAGATCGACCGTCGTAACGCGTTTTTAGTCACATACGCGTGTCATATTAGCTAAAATGAAAGCTGCAGATAGCAACGGGTCTAGAAAACATTTTATTACACGAGCAAAATATTACACCGCTAAATAATCGGTACGGAATGGCACGAGGTATGCGTACAAGACGTCTATCGAAAAATGTGATTGTTTTAAGTCGAAAACATTGAGTCATGCAATTATTGTTGTAGGAATGCATATTTTATACAGAAATACTTTGACGAAATGGCGAGACACGCAGTGATTTTGAAACAGCAAAACAGAACAGTTAAAAATCAGGTAGACATAGTCAACGCGGACAAGGCAAGACAAGCGTTTCTCACGATCATGTAAGCGACGTTATCGCGTGCAGTCACTGAATTCTTGCATCATACCCCGGCCACATGGCAAAATTAATGTAATTTCGATCGAATTACATTATAGGGTCGACAAATCCGCTTGCGGCGCTCGTATAATCACTCAAGGCCGCGAGCTGATTAAATCCTATATCACTGAATGAAAATATATTAACGTTTCCCTGTGGCAGGGGTACTAATCTTACTACTTAGTCTACTAATTTACTTCTCCCTATGGGCTCGAGCTGCTTTAGAACAAAACATAACTTATTTTGTATATAATAATACTATCACCTTAATACAGTTAAGATTCTAGTATAAACGCGGAAAAGGCAATAAAATAACTCTAGTATAAATAAACACAGAACCACAAACAACTCACTTTCAATAATCACACAAACTTGATTTTCGTCTTCCAGTGAAAACTAGATTAGCGCGCATATTTACAAATGTCGACGCAACTGCATACGAATAATGACAAGGAACAAAATTGCAATTTATCATGCGATTAAAAAGAACGATTGCAGCATCTTACTTCCGTCCTACATGAACAAGAAAGCCCGTAAATAAGTTGTTTCTCACCTACCGAACGTATCCATGCATCCCACAATATCCATGGCGAACACATTTGAACACGAACTCCAAGAAGCCTCTCTTTGTCGAGAGAGAGGTCTATCGATTAGTCGACCAGAGCCTTCGTTGGCTAGTTGTCACACGTCACTCAAACCGTAGCAGGACTTGTTTCACGAATGCACGTAAATGCCGTAGTATCAAGCGAACACACAAAAAAAAAAAAAACTACCCGAGATTACGGTGATGACAGAAATACGACGGGAAACAAGTCTCAAAAGTACCACACACGAGAGCAGCGGCGACGAAAGGCTTAACGTTGTCGACCTATCTCTTGCTGGTGTGCGCTCCCTGCGACAACGACTGGATTTCTTTTCGGTTTGCTTCCCTTCTGAGATGTCTCAGCGTTCCTTTACAGACAGTCAGCAGCTCACACACAACGTAAATTTACCAGAATCGGAGCCATGTGGCATCAGCAGCATCGCAGCCGGTCCTTTCGAAAAGTGTGGGGTGCTGCGGAACTGCACGTAGTCCCGCGGTTACGGGAATACTCATAAATATAATTTTGGTACTCTCAACCTTGGTAGCGCGTTATATAATACGTTTATATTATATATATATAATAAATTGTACAAGACTGCTCCTTTAAAACGCATATTAATGTCGGATAAACGCGCATGAACGAACACCACCGCGCCGCTTGTCGAGGGACATTGTTTTCACGTCGATAGCGTATTCTCACGTAGTTGCGCCATGGACTTCCTTCCTCCGCCATTGTGACGTAACCTCTCAGAGGTCTCAGAGCGCTCTGGCCTTCTTCTCTAGGAGGTGTTGCGTGGACGGTGATGGCCCGGGGGAGAGAAGGAAGGGAGAAGACGAAAGAGGAGAAGGGCAGCGGAGAAACAGACCGATAAGCGCGCGGGGCAGCGCAAACTAGCGCATCCGCGTTACGGTGATCACGTGGACGCCGTTCAGCCAACACCGGGAGGAGAAACTCATGACGTGATCGTTCAATTTCGCTCTGAGAAGTAAAAAAGAAAAAAACGTGAGAATGACGTAGTTATGCCTCTGACGTAGTGGATGAACGTTTGCCGCTCAAACTCCGTCGCATGAATGGCTGCGCTGACGATTGCGCCTCACGTCGCACGCTAGAGTTGGCAGATTTCGGCGACTTGGCTCACTTGAAGGTTTGCTGGCCAGTTTATTAAATATATAGACGGAATTAGATCGTAATATTTGACATGGGGTCTTCCTATATGATACTGAAGAGGGCTACATAGTTTTCTAAATATCAAAAATGAAGCGGAGTTGCCCTTTAAACGGTCATTCGTGCATCTTCCCGTTTGTCCGACGTAAGATTTTCCACACGTTAGGGGGATTTCATACACGACCCCTGTGCCGCATTCGATGTACGGCTTGGCGTGCTTCGTGCCACATTTTTGCTCGTTCCTGATTTCTTTAGTAATTCGAGGGCAAAGTTGTCCGAGTTTCTTTGGCGTTGAAAACACGAGAGGTACTCCGTACCAGTTCGCAACCTTCTTGAGGTTGTGCGCCATTTTGTGTACATATGGTACAACCTCTGGCCTCATATTGCTCAGTGCCGACTGCGTCACTTTCCTAGTTGTGTGACCTTTTATTTTCTGTAGGGTGGCCTCTGCCACAGTCATCAAGGCCGTTTGAGACCACATTCATCAAGACCGTTCGTCACTATTCTTGCCCTGGACTAGCACCGTAATCGCAAAGTCACTAAACGGTTGTGCTTGATTGAGAGACACTGCATTCGGTGCAGAACGCAGTTTTCTTCCTGCTCTGGACACTGACAATAAATTTGAGGGATGTATTTTCGCCCGCGAAATTTTAATTAATTACAATTGTATTTAAATACCGACGTTTTAGTATTTAAATACACACGTCAAATACATTACCCAATTTGTAATTAAATACAAATGCAAAATACACAAAGTATTTGAAATACGTATTTGAAATACTTGTATTTGAAATACTGCCCATCCCTGGGGGCATGAACGTCTTCCTGAATGACGGAAAGAAGGGCCTACGCAGCACCCCGAAGGCATCTCTTTGCCCTCTCCCGACTCGCAGTATGGCGAGGTTGAAGGGAGAGCTCATTGTTCTCGGTCGAGATACTGCCACCGAGGGCAAGCAATGGGTCCCTGAGAACAGGTTTTGGCCGGGTCCCCATTGTATCTGGACTCGGTTGCCTGCGTACATTAACCGGCCAAGCGCAGGGGGGGGGGGGGGGGGGGGGGGAATCAAGTTTTGAAGACCACGCGGTGCTACTAACAGAATTAGATGGCACCCTGCGTACGCAAACTGAAGTCGCCGGGAACTGAGACGGCGACTCTCTGCTGCCAGCGGTGGTTGCACCAGGAGCCGGGTTCGAGCTGCACGCATCAGCGCAAGGAACGAGGTAGCTAAAAAGCCGCCCCGTCCCTAGTGCTTTGCACTACTCTTATAACACAAAAGCGTTACTCTTGGAAATCAGCAGAAGCTCGAAGCTGTCAGCAAATTAAATATATCCCGAAGAAAACCCTCACGCCAACCAAAAAACAAGTGGCGTACAACGCGCGCGCCCACAGTCTGAAAACTGCTTCCGACAACCGGTGGATGCGTGGCCTGTGGCTCCCAGCGCCCGTCTGTAGCGATACGAGCTACTTGGCGACGTTATTGGCAGGCGCACCGCACGAGTCTCCCAGAGAGTCCGACAACTTAGTGTCGAAGAAACGTGCATATTTACAAACCCAGATTGTCCTGCGGACCCGCAAGAAGCTCCTTGCTCCTGACAACATTCGTCGCGATGCCCACGGGACCTCGCGTCGAATTATGAACTGTTTCTCAAATGCTGCTCTTCAAATGTAAAGCTGTTAATATATGGGAAAGTTGTGACAGGTCAGCTACATCACGGTGTGGCTCCTAGCGCCAGTGTCCCTTGTTGCAGCCACCGGATGACAAGAGCATTGCATATAAAGTGAGCGAAACTTTGAAATGTCTCACACAAACTTCCACATGCAAATAATTACAAGGATGGTTAACCAGGAACAATCTTTCCACTTCTCGTCGCAGACAAGCCTCCCAGAGTAGCGAAAGATAAGAAATAAGCAATGGCCAAAGTGTCAACCATCATTTCTAAACATGTCAAAGCACCGAGAGCGCCATGCTACACAAAACGTTGGGCCGAGTTGGCACTAACTCTTTTTACACTGTATTCTGCGTCAACTTTTTCTCGCTACGTTGTCAAGGCCAGCGTAGCTTCCACTGCGCTTCAGCCCCGCACAAAAGACAAGAAAGAGGGCGAGAGGAACCATTTCGTCGTTTACCCTGAGACTGGGGTTTTTTTTTTTTTTGAAGAGCAGAAGAAACAGAAAAAACAGACAGGTCTCAAACTCAGCTACACGTTTATTTCAAAAACTTCCTCTTATATAGTTCGTTTTCGTCGTCAACAACCAATCACATACGACTTGTCTCGACTTGTCCTTCGCACCGTGACTTTACAGGTTCCACTATATCACAAAAGAAGCGGACACTCCCAACGTTTCCAAGTGAAAAGGTTCTAGCAGAAGATATGCCTCACAAAGCCCCAAGCAACTCTTTTGTGTCCTCACAATAAACAGGACAACAGCCAACAACAACATCCCACTCAAAACTGGTCACCTCCAAACTTGTAGAAAACAGACAATACACACCGGTACACACCACAGACAATACACACCAACAAAGCCTTTCAAAAAAAAAAAAACTTAAAATTGTAGAAATTGCTTGCAGCGGTTCCCTATTTGCATGGAAGGTTGACTAATGCAATTTCCCGACGATCTAATCCTAATTGTTTCTCTTACCACCCTTTTAACATCGTTCCTTTCCTTAACAACTACATCCGTTCCAGACCAATCCGTTGTGCAGTTTCTACACTCCTCCAGATGCTTAGCCAACTCCGAATCCGCTGCATTATTTTTAACATTCCTTTTGTGTTCTGTTAAACGATCGTTTAAACACCGAGAGGTTTGGCCTACATACTTAAAACCACACGCCAAAGGAACCTCATACACCACGCCTACGCTACACGGCACCGACCTTTCCCTATGCGCCTTCTGACAGCCCCTCTGAGCCGTTTCAAAAGGTGTCAATCTATCTAACCTAAAATCCGTGCTGAATACGACATCCACGCCATATTTTTTTTTCTGCACATGCTCTAAGATTGTGGGACACCTCGTGAAAATACGGAACCACAGCGTACCTATTCCTGATTTCTTGCGTCTTCCCCTTTTTTTCCCTGCACTGTAGGGCAATCTGCCTTTTGATGTACTCTTCCCCATATCCTGCCATTACCAGTCTTTCCCACTGGTTTTTTAGTGCCTCCGGTCCGAAATGCATGCATGATCTCACCAAAGCATTACTAATCAAAGATCTGACTACCCCGGCTTTTACATTTTTCGAGTGACAGCTATTCTTTGACAGAACCGGTTTTGGGTTTTTCTTCCCATACTCCCAACAAAGACCTCGTTCCAAATGCAAACGCAGGTCGAGAAATTGCAGGACCTCGCCCCTTGGCCTCTCTAACGTGAATCTCAACTCTGGCGCCGCTGACCTTACTACTTGGTCTAAAACTTGGTCCAATCCTTCCTGAACAGAGCAAACTAAGATATCATCCACAAATCTTTTCACAAAACACTTTGGAGACAACTCCTCTACCTTGTCATACACTTGCTGGTCCACCGTGTTTAAGTAAATTTCCGCTAACAAAGGCGCTACAGACGAACCTATACAAACTCCCTCTTTTTGCACAAAATTGCGACCTTCGTATTCCAATACCGTTGACTGTAAATAAAGGTCTAGCACCGAAAGAAAACTATCCACCGCTATTCCTGTTCCTGATTGAAACTTAATAAGGTTCCCTTCCAAGGCGATCCTCACTCTATTCATTAGTCTGCTTTTCTCTAAAGAGTAATATAGGTCCTTGATGTCCATGGAGAATACCGCGCACTTCCTTCCGTGAAACTTTTCCATTACTTCAATCAACTCACTAGAGTTCTTTAAGGCAATTGACTTCTCCAAATTAGCTAACTTCAAACCCCGCTGTAAGAAGCATGAGACCACCTTCTGCCACGTCCCATTCTCGTTAACAACGGTACGAAGGGGCATTTCAATCTTGTGATCCTTCAAAAAGAACTTAAGGGTGAGCGTTGAACGTAACGGTTTCAAAACGCTTTTCGCTACCTCTTCCATGCTTTCCTCCTGAAAAACCTTGCAAATGCTTTTCCTCAGCTTCCCGATATTGCCCTTCCATTCATTAAACAATGATCCCAACGCTTCCTCCGACTTCTTCTGGAAGGCCTGTACAGGCAAAACTGCAAACCTTCCTGTTTTATCTGTCTGCAACAGTTTTAACGAACTCCTTTCTAACTCTTGTTTCACCGCTCTCACATCCTTGAAATTCCTCCTATCGATGGGATACGCGTTTCCCATTAATTTTTCCATGCGCCCTACAGCATCTTCGACAAACGCAAACTTCTCCTCACTATCCACAACCCTGGCGATTGACTGTATGTCAGAAAACACGTCGAGTCTAGACGGCTTAACGTTAAGATTTGTGGATGATATCTTAGTTTGCTCTGTTCAGGAAGGATTGGACCAAGTTTTAGACCAAGTAGTAAGGTCAGCGGCGCCAGAGTTGAGATTCACGTTAGAGAGGCCAAGGGGCGAGGTCCTGCAATTTCTCGACCTGCGTTTGCATTTGGAACGAGGTCTTTGTTGGGAGTATGGGAAGGAAAACCCAAAACCGGTTCTGTCAAAGAATAGCTGTCACTCGAAAAATGTAAAAGCCGGGGTAGTCAGATCTTTGATTAGTAATGCTTTGGTGAGATCATGCATGCATTTCGGACCGGAGGCACTAAAAAACCAGTGGGAAAGACTGGTAATGGCAGGATATGGGGAAGAGTACATCAAAAGGCAGATTGCCCTACAGTGCAGGGAAAAAAAGGGGAAGACGCAAGAAATCAGGAATAGGTACGCTGTGGTTCCGTATTTTCACGAGGTGTCCCACAATCTTAGAGCATGTGCAAAAAAATATGGCGTGGATGTCGTATTCAGCACGGATTTTAGGTTAGATAGATTGACACCTTTTGAAACGGCTCAGAGGGGCTGTCAGAAGGCGCATAGGGAAAAGTCGGTGCCGTGTAGCGTAGGCGTGGTGTATGAGGTTCCTTTGGCGTGTGGTTTTAAGTATGTAGGCCAAACCTCTCGGTGTTTAAACGATCGTTTAACAGAACACAAAAGGAATGTTAAAAATAATGCAGCGGATTCGGAGTTGGCTAAGCATCTGGAGGAGTGTAGAAACTGCACAACGGATTGGTCTGGAACGGATGTAGTTGTTAAGGAAAGGAACGATGTTAAAAGGGTGGTAAGAGAAACAATTAGGATTAGATCGTCGGGAAATTGCATTAGTCAACCTTCCATGCAAATAGGGAACCGCTGCAAGCAATTTCTACAATTTTAAGTTTTTTTTTTTTTTGAAAGGCTTTGTTGGTGTGTATTGTCTGTGGTGTGTACCGGTGTGTATTGTCTGTTTTCTACAAGTTTGGAGGTGACCAGTTTTGAGTGGGATGTTGTTGTTGGCTGTTGTCCTGTTTATTGTGAGGACACAAAAGAGTTGCTTGGGGCTTTGTGAGGCATATCTTCTGCTAGAACCTTTTCACTTGGAAACGTTGGGAGTGTCCGCTTCTTTTGTGATATAGTGGAACCTGTAAAGTCACGGTGCGAAGGACAAGTCGAGACAAGTCGTATGTGATTGGTTGTTGACGACGAAAACGAACTATATAAGAGGAAGTTTTTGAAATAAACGTGTAGCTGAGTTTGAGACCTGTCTGTTTTTTCTGTTTCTTCTGCTCTTCAAAAAAAACCCCAGTCTCAGGGTAAACGACGAAATGGTTGACTTCCACCAGCTAGCCTGTACTTTGACTCTTTTCTCGCTAAGGGCGAGAGGGATCGCCTTTCAGAAAGCAGTGAAGAGAAGGAGGATGCAACACTGGGGAGGCGAATCTTTGGCTTCCCTTTTTCTTTTTTTTTTGTACCCGCTTGTCACGGAGCGCACTGGAAGCTACGCTGGCCATGACAATGTAGCACGAAAAAGTTGACGGCGAAATCGTGAAAATAGCATAGATCACTTTTTTCCCCGCTACATACAGTCACTCCGACAGCAAGCAAAGGGCGACCTCAGAAATTGTACAGTGAACTATGTTCCTCGTGTCGATTTGGTCACACCGTTCCGTAGTAATTTTTGGGTTCTTAAACACAAGCCTAGAACTATTTTATGTGAAAGGAGATGAAAAGAAAGCAGAAAGAAGTGTCTTCGTATTAACATGATTGGATTCGAGTTACTTCAGTAGCTCATATCCCGTGAGAGCACAGATATAGCAGTGGAGGGCACAGGTAGATTTTCTAATACCAATGTACCAATCCTTTACTCTGGAGTGAAATCGGATAAACTTTCGATCACAGCCACAGATGTATACAAAAGTGGTGACCACTTTTGTATACATCTGTGCTCACAACGTAGCACCGATGTGGCAGTTGGGTGAGCGGATTGACCGCTGCAGATATCATGCCTCTTTAGCTGCTGGCCGCTCCATATAATCTAAAATAGCAGCAAGTTGTACATGATAGCAGCCTTATCAGGGATGCTGGATCATACATTTCCATCAGTGTCATTCACTGCAACTGAAACAGTGACGACAGAGCAGCCGAGAAACGCATCGAAACTAAACCAGGAAGTTATTGCAAGAAGCAATCATAACTCAAAATGCTCCGCACCCATGTTATTCCACATCTGTATCTGGTCAAATGAAAGCAATGTGACCGAGCAACTTCTCCAAGTAGTTAGCATGTGGCAATCGATGCAAGATTTCCCAGCGACTCTGCCATTTCAATTGCTGCAGACAGGGCTAAATCAAATATTTGAACCAGCCTTCAGGTGAAAGATAAACGAACCGATTACTGCTGATGATCGTACCTGTGTCTGCATCCCCAGCAGAACTGCAATGCAGGCAGCCGAGACTCCTGTCAGATCCTTCAGGACTTCACTGTGCTCATTGTGTGACGATATAGACTCGCAGCCGTCGAATCCTTGGGGCTCGAACTGGTCCACATTTACGGTCCCGATACCCATCTCGGATGTCTCTTTCTGAGGGCAGCAATGATCACACTGCACTGATGCCTCAAAGTCACGTGAATAGAGGAGTGTAGTATCATAATACCGCGCGCTGGCCAACTAGTCTGCGGGGTGATGAGGTGCCGTTGACCTAAAGGCAGGTTCGCCGGGACAGCTGGATGAGTGAGGTCCAACTCACCGGGCTGCGCTGTGGGTTCCGGGAAACGGCCGGTCATTGCGGAGCGGCGATTCCTCTGTTGGTTTCGCAGGACGAAACCAACAGACACGTTCGTTCTGGTTGTAGTCTGAGCGTGTCCTCGATCGATCGGCCCGATCGCTTGCCTTTTATTGATTTTATAACAATGGGAGCGGCTAACCAATCAGTGAACTCGCGTGATGTGATGTGACGTAACTTTCTCCTTTACACATCACTACAAGGACACAAATGAGGATGACACAAGACGAAGGCAGGCTGCAGATACCTGCATCTCTTTGTGTTGCGACCTGAGAGAAACGGCAGACAGAATGATTTATTTAGTAAACCAAAGCCGTAGCCAGGCGGACCCTATATTGAAAAAAACGTACAAGAGACATACCTGCTTCTTGTACAGCTCTGCATGATACCACCTTAATTTCTAGTTAATATGCATGTAGCTAGTTTGGTTTGGCGTTCAGCACACCTGGAGATACCGGCACTGCTATGGCTCCGCGTCTTGACTCCACTGGCAGCCAGTTAGCTTGCTGATATGATTCAGTGTGACTGGTGAGATTTTGCGTCCGATGACGTAGGCGACCGTCATCTTTCCAACCAAACGCTTATACCACAGGACGACCGGTATCACCAAATCATACATGTAGAAAGGCGACCGTCTTCTTCAACCAAAACGTCCAGCATTTATTACTGGTATCATTACATACGCCATACATGTCGAAACAGAACACAGACTGACGTTGAGCTCACACGAATTTCTCGGTCACCTCTTCACGGCAACGTCTTGGGGGGACCAGTGAAAAAAACAATACCAGCATGATAAAGCCATGCGGGTGAATTCTCTGCAATGGCTCCACCATGCTGCGATCGCCTTTTCGCTGCTATAGAATGTCCCATGATACGTTATGCTTGTATGGTTCCGTCCGCCTGTATGGCTCCACCTTAATCCACTATGCTAGAGCCGCCTTTTTGGTGGTATAGAATGTCCCATAATACGACACACTTGTATGAAGCTTTTTCTATCATCTTTCTATCATCAACATTTTCCAACAGGGGCGTCCTTGTTTCAGCTAAAAAATGCACCGCAGCGATGGCTACGAGCGCGAACTTGCTCAATGACGCACCTCGGCTGCACGCACTCCCCGCAACAGGACCAACTGCCAACGCTATGAGCTCGCGATAGCGAGGATACGCTTACGAAAAGGAACCTTCGTGGGATTCGTACGCTAAAATGATCTTCACCGCATCAAAATTTTGCCAAGCGAGGTTGCCATTTGTCGGAGCGGCTACTTGGCAGATAATAATGATATTATTATATCTATAATGGGCTTGCTTTGAGCTTTCTGTAGAGCCAAATAAATAAAATTTACCTTAAGTACAGACAATGTAATGACCTGTCAAATCTGACCGAAAAGCGACCGTAGTGACGAGTTTGACATGTTTTTTAGAAAACAATCAAATTCCTAAAACTATTTGAATACATCAAGGTATCTTTATAATACCTATTAAATGAGGGGGAAAAGTTAAAAGGGTGTAGAGAAAACGATAGCGCCAGCAGAGGGTGTCAAACACGCGACCTGCGACGGCAGGCAAAACACTAGTTTCTGCCACTGCGGCTTCTACGCTTCGTAACTCGAGAACAAAAAATTTGGGGAACTTGCGGTTTGCGCTGTCATTCATTTGAGAAATGCCCCTAAAACATATATTTTTTTCGTGAAAATTAAAGTTTATACTTTTTTATTCTGCCCGATTTGAGATGAAATTTCCCATATCGGGCAGGCTGAAACTGTCCAGCTTTTAATTTTCACGAAAAAAATATATGTTTTAGGGGCATTTCTCAAATGAATGTCAGCGCAAACCGCAAGTTCCCCAAATTTTTTGTTCTCGAGTTACGAAGCGTAGAAGCCGCAGTGGCAGAAACTAGTGTTTTTGCCTGCCGTCGGAGGTCGCGTGTTTGACACCCTCTGCTGGCGCCATTGTTTTTTCTACACCTTTTTAACTTTTCCCCCTCATTTAATAGGTTTATAAAGATACCTTGATGTATTGAAATAGTTTTAGGAATTTGATTGTTTTCTAAAAAACATGTCAAACTCGTCACTCTGGTCGCTTTTCGGTCAAATTTGACAGGTCATTACTTTGTCCGTACTTAAGGTAAATTTTCTTTATTTGGCTCTACAGAAAGCTTAAAGCAAGCCCATCATAGATATAATAATATCATTATTATCTGCCGAATAGCCGCTCCGCTACCTTCACGTAAACGTAGTGAAAAATAACAAAAGTTCACACATTTCACGCGATTGCGGCTCAAACAGAGGACATACAACCAAAATATTACATTTCTAGACTGTTTTTTTCTTGTAGTCGACTAATATGTCTAAAAGAATTTAAAAAATAAAAATTTACAAAAATGGGGTTTTCGAGAAAATCGACCTCAAACTTTCAACATTTGTTATTTCTTACAACCTTTACGTGAAGGTAGCGGAGCGGCTAGTCGACAGATCATAATGATATTATTATATCTATAATGCACTTGCTTTGGGCTTTCTGTAGAGCCAAAGAAAGAAAATTTACCTTAAGTACAGGCAAAGTAATGACCTGTCAAATTTGACCGAAAAGCGACCGGAGTGACGAGTTTGACATGTGTTTTAGAAAAGAATCAAATTTCTAAAAATATTTGAATACATCAAGGTATCTTTATAATATCTATTAAATTAGGGGGAAAATTTAAAAGGGTGTAGAGAAAACAATAGCGTCAGCAGAGGGTGTCAAACACGCGACCTGCGACGGCAGGCGAAAACACTAGTTTCTGCCACTGCGGCTTCTACGGCTCGTAACTCGAGAACACAAAATCGGGAGAACATGCGGTTTGCGCCCTCCTTCATTTGAGAAATACCCCCAAAACATATATTTTTTTTCGTGAAAATTAAAAATTAGACACTTTTAGCCTGCCCGATTTGAGATGAAATCACGCATATATATATATATATATATATATATATATATATATATTGCTTGCAGGGCGTTGTAAAAATCACAAACACGCGAGAAAAAAAATCTTATTGAGTACGCGTGATTTTGGGCGTCGCAGCTCTAAAGGGTTCCCGGATATTTCATCGAACGCCGTTTCGTCGAACGCCGTTTCATCGAAAAAATGGACGTTTCATCGAATCGCTGACGGCCGTTTCATCGAATGTCTTTTATATAAAATGTGTGAAATCTGCTCTTTTATGCACGGATCGAGCGCATTTTCGTGTCATTCACCCATTTCATCGTCAGGTTTTTTAATGTCCAAACTTGTAGCTGTTACAATTTATTTTCATGCAAGTAACCCATGAGGATATTTGTACCGATTTTTATGTTTGTTTCGCATATTGTGCTTATCTGTTCACCGCCTCTGTATTACCCGATGCGCCTTGAGGCTATTGCAACAAATAAATAATAAGTCGCACTCCAGGTAAGAGCGCACTCCAACCCATGGAGGTTAGAAAGCGACTTAGGTTTTGCGTAAGCGCAACAACTCTAGCCATGTGAACCTCCTAGCCTCTCATGTTTTTCTATTGATACTATTTTACCGCCCGAAACTTGCATTAGCTAAAGCTGAGGTGCTATTTATGAAACTACAACGAAACATCGTCTTTTTAGTTCTAAGACACAGTGAAGTGAAAAGTAAGTACGTCACTTCAAATTTTATTTGAAAACTTTCGGGGCTTCATATGTTCGTGCGACAGCCATTCACCGTTTCAAATGATGAGCAATTGCTCTCAAAAAGTCCCCCACAGCCCATGCTCCGTCGGTTCTCATAAAAAAGGCGGACCTTCTCATTTCTTGCTGCTATGGCCTTCGCGAGGAGGCTCTTGGTAACTCAGCATCGCCTCCAGTTTGTCTTCCGTCAGTGGATGTTCTGCGGCGATGCAAGTCAAAAACTTACAGAACCCGGGATGGGCACCTCCGACCAGCTTCAGGAAGCGGGAATGCCACACTGGCGTTCGATGAAACGGCGTTCGATAAAGCGGCGTTCGATGGCACGGCTTCGATGAAACGGTGTTCGATGAAACGGCGTTCGATGAAACGGCATTCGATGAAATTGTTTCGATGAAACGGCGTTCGACGAAACGGCGTTCGATGAAATGTCTGGTCCCAGCTCTAAAGATGCCTGATAAATGTCGTTCAGCTTGGGGAGAAACCAATCCTTTTTGTTGGAAGTTTGACTAGCGTATGCTCGCAGCTCGTTTCCTGTCTGTTTTGTCTATACTCCGTTTCACCGTAATTTGGCAAAGCTCAGTTACAGCTGCTGTAAGGGAATCACAGTCGCGGAACAAAGCACGTGACAGCTACATTCAGGAGCAGTTCTATGGCACCTGGAGCGCGTTTCCGATTGGTGTGTTTAGCGTCTTATCCCGCCCACACATTAAAAGTGGTCCCGCAGTGGTAAAAAATGACGTCAAAGAAGCCGGAGTGTCATGCTGTTGCCTGTCGCGGTCCTGGCGCTTCATCGTAGAGATGCTGGCGAAAAGCACAAGCGAACACAAGTGTCGCTGTTGCCATGGCGTCCCAACAAAAAACAATTATGTTATTTTTACGTTTTTGTAATTCGGTAATTTAAATAACTGTATATTTTTTTAAGGAAGTGAAGACATTATAATTAAATAGGAACTTCCATGCTAAAACATGCAGTGCGAAGGGAAGTCAACTACTTTTTTTAATGTCCAAAAAAAGAGGCTATGCAGCATCGATCGTACAGTTTTTTATCGCACATTATGTGATGTTTTCTAACACGAAAAAGAACGCTATAAAGACGACATGAAAAAAAAAATTTTTTTTTGATGTGAACCCAGTTTTGTAGTGAAACGAAAAAAACAAAACAAATATTTAACGATTTTTTATGGTAAACGCTTCACTTCTAAGTAGAACTTCAACCAAGTGACGGTTACGCGCTTTCATGCCCATTTCAACGAAGTTGGGAAAACGATGTATCGCGTCTTGTGAATACACATGTGGAGCAGCATGTTTATGGTAGAGGCATTGTGTGTAATCGCTGCGCAGTACTTGCCAAAAGAAGATATTATTTGGGCACAGTCTCCGTTTCCGTCTACGTGTGCTACGAATACAGCAACTCTGTTCGTAGAAGAAGTGATGAGGAAATGGCGTGCCTTTGATGATACGATTGTGATTATAAAATACAATTTTTAATCAACCAATAATTGCGACCTGTCCGGTCGCCTGGAACCCCGACAACTACTATCGTTCTCTGGAAAGTTCATTAGCTAAACCTACACCAGTTCCCGAATCCAACACAGGGCTTTTGAATTTTAGCGCTGTAGATAGCTCTGCAAACAGTGTATACTTGTGTGCAAATATTCGTCTAACAGTTTTGCAACGTTGGAAAGCATCGGAATGATTCAGAATCACTGCGGAGTTGATACTCGGGAAGATAAGACTGGTATTTGGGAGAAACGGACCGTTGTATTTGAAAATTGAGACAGGGGAACTGCCGCGGGACAAACGTGCTACAATCGCATACCCTTCCAAGGTCGTCGCTTGGGCGACCGCGTGCGCCCAAGAAACCTTTTTTTTTCTTCTTTTTAGTGGGGAGGAGGGGAGGTGGTGTAGGCGCTGATAATCTTCTTCCAACGAGACCGGCAGAACAAGCGCATGATTCATTTCTTTCGATGGAGGCGTTCTGTCTGTGTATGCGAACGGGTAGCGGACATTTCGTCGAACGCCGTTTCATCGAACGCCGTTTCATCGAATGGACGGATATTTCATCGAACGCCGTTTCATCGAATCGCTAAGGGCCCTTTCATCGAATTTCTCTGTTATGGCTTTGTCCCGAGTTTTGGGGCATAACAGGGTTTTATAGATGTTCGACTTTGCATTTTTTAAGACTAAGGTAGTCACTTGTGAAATAGTTTTGAAGGTGGTGTCAAATTGCTAGAAAATAAAAACAATTGGCGTAAAAAGAAATAAAAACAATTGGGTATGCGACTTACTGAAAAGCTTTACTCATGTACATGTCTGAAACGACGACACTGCAAATAAAGGACAGACACTTAACACTTTTAAGTGTCTGTGCTTTCTGTTTTTGTCTCATTTTTAATTGTTTCATATGACATGGAGGAGAGGGGTCATTGGTTCATGGAGGCTTTCTTCTCGAAGCAGGATATGTTCACGGTGGAACTTATCTTGTCACTGCACCCAGTGATATAAAAACAGAAAAAAACAGAATTAGATTAAGTTGTGTATAAAAATTAAAGTAAATTCCAAAATATTACAGACTGTAACGTTGTTCGATGAAAAGGCGTTCGATAAAACGGCGTTCGAGGAAACGGCGTTCGATGAAACGGCTTCGATGGAACGGCATTCGATCAGACGGCGTTCGATGAAATGTCCGAACCCAGTATGCGAACATGATTTTTTTCCTCTTTTAGTAGTTAGTTGTTCTTGCCTTGACTCGGGTCCCAGTGGGTGCGTTGTCATTGTATGCCCACAATTTTTTTTTTTTTTTTAGTTTATGGTAGTTTTTGCGCTGATGAAATATCAAAATAGACGAAAAAAAAATGTGTGCCTCGACAAAAAAAAAAAAAAAGAAAGAAAGAAAGAAACAAAAAAAGTTGTTGCGATCAGGAGCGCTTTCAAAGCGCGGAGCACCACGCCGTCGTTCCCGTGACATGTCGCTCGCTTTCGCGTAGCACCCCTCAATTCTGAAGGCCACCGTGTTTTTCAGGGAAGGAGGCGATTTTAGGTGCGCGCAGTGTTACCAAAGGTGCAGGATTGAAAGCGTAACCCAAGCACTTGAAGGGGAAGACGGAGCTCTCTTTTTGTCGGGACTCTCTTTTATGGGTCTCCACATCGCGATTGTCCTACAATATCAACTTTCATTTATTTCTCGCTCGTCGCTTTCAAGTACTGCGCGCAACTATTGAGATTGGGTATAGTCATAGCTGATTAACACTGTGCATATTCTAACACACAATAGTTTTGCGAAATCAAGGTTTCGCTGAAATGGACAACTCACGTGCACGTACAGTTCGACGCGCAATACCTTTGCCGTATTGACTCGCGAGAGATGCTCCCAACACGGCTGAGTCTGGTGGTGTTCCAGACCTAACATCTACATTTTGTTGCCTTACCTGTTACTATTTCGCGCGCGATTTGCGGCATATCGAATTGAAAGCGCATGATGAAAGTGACGCTTGTTTTCCAAAATTTCACGCCAGCTCGTTGTCTTCGCTGGTACTTTGAGCGTTTCCCAGCGATACAGACCGTTCAACAAGAAAAAAGCGTACGATGGCATCATTCGATCGTACAATCATTACTTCTATAACACCGAGCCGTCTCGTATCCTTTTGTTTTTCTTTCATGGTACTAATTTCTTTTGCGCATTACGGCTGTTACGACGCTAAGTCTGGCTGCACCCTCGAATTTGAACTTAGCTTAGATCAGGGACGGACCAGTTTAAATCAGGAAAATATAATTAACACTGTAGCAAAATAAATCCATCATATCGATCGGAAATACGATTTGACACATTCCATCTGAACACATACTGTGCACAGCGAATGCAGTAGAGAGTCAGCGTGCAAAACGCCGCGACACTAGGCTACCATAACATCTAAGCGATTTTTGCATAGCACCGAGCACGGAAAAGAGAAAACAGATATTCATTCACATAAACGAAGCAAATTTTTTTAAAGCCCGGACACTCCGTACGTCCACCCTAGCTAAGGTTATCAATAGACTCGACCATGTCATTTGTCGAAACAGATAAAAGACGTTGGCAAATATGATTAGACTGAATAAGTGAATCTAACGCACGTATTTTACCAACCGACGGTCGCGCGCCTTCAATACCATTTCCAATTATCACTGCGCACCTTGGACACACTTTGGGAAGCAATACATATTTGCATCGCCGCCCGAGGTCTTCATTGAACGTGTAGTGCTGACCAAAATAAAATGCTAACCTGACTCTCAATCGCTCGCCGCAAAGGACGATTTCGAAGAGGCGTTACTCTAGGTCACTTGAGATAAAAATAAAAAAGAAACCAAGCTATAGAAGCGAGCGTCGTAAAAAGGGGGACCGACATTTTTATTACTACCTCCGAACAGAAACGAGCGCCACCCACTGCATCACACAGAGTAGAGGCCGGACTCGGCCACCGCGCGTATTATCACTGGCGTCCGATGCTATGCACACTAAAATTGGTTTGCTCCTTATGTCTATACAGCCTTGATGGAGATGCGCCTCAACGGGTAATCGGTCTCTAAGCTGTAGATGAGAAATTTAGCCAGTGCAGTACAACCGCTAACCTGGGATTCTGGACGTGCATCACGCAGTAGTCATCACACGAACGCGTGCCGGTACGAAACTCATCCAGATCGAAACGGGCGGGGGTGGCGGGGACTCGAACCCAGAGGGTTCCCAGCGCAAGCTTTCGCTCCACGCTCCGAGCTGAGACGCGTTAGCCCACTCGGCCACTTCCTCCCCGCTATGCACACTGAGCTGACTGACCGCAGACATACCAAGCGCGCGCGAGGGAGGGAGAAACTTCCTCCGCCGGGAGAACACGACACATTTTGGGGATCTATTTCACGCAGCGGATAACGCGGGCCTTTTCACACTTCGATACTGGCGCCATCTAGAAGTTGCTCGTTCAACCACGTTACTATCCGCGCGCCATCTGGTGGCTGAAACGGACGAATAAATAGAGGTACCGCGCCCTCTTTAACCTATCAAGCATGTTTTGCGGTCGATTGTTTTAACACATATTTTTAATCTAGCAATTGAGAACGGAATTTCCCCCCCAAAAAATGCAGGTAGCAAAGGCGTTTGTGCTATATAAAGCTGGAGATAAATACAACCTCGAAAATTGTAGACCGATTTCTGTTTTACCAATATTTTCAAAAGGTCTAGAAAAAATAATGCATCGCAGGCTGTATAGTTTCGACGAAAGGTTTTCTATCTTAACGCCCAGTCAATACGAATTAAGGAAGGGTTTCTCTACCGAACTTGCCGTGCTAAAAGGAATTAATTTTAAACACTGAAAAAGTTATTAACGCTCGGTGTATTCACAGATTTTCAAAGGCGTTTGGCTGGATCAATCATGACACATTACCTCAAAAGCTGCATATTTATGGCATTCGTGACGTTGCTCTAGATATGATTAGAAGTTATCTTCGTTAATGATACCAGTCTGTTGAAATAAATAAAAAAAAAAAACATTTGGATCTTAGGAAACAGACTGCTGGCGTACCCGCAAGGGATCATTTTGGGACCACTTCTTTTTAATCTATACATCAATGACATCATAAATATTGATAACAATGTAAGTCTCATTATTTACGCTGATGATACCAGTATATTCTTTTCAGGCGATGATACTGATCAGCTTATAAGTACCGCAAATAATGTTCTGTAAAAGTTAAGCGCCTAGACATATTCAAATTCATTAAAAATAAATGGCAGTAACACAAAGCCGTATTATTTAGATCACGAAATACGAACTGTTTTACACGTCAATTCTTTCTCTTGGAACACACTGCATACACTCCGTGCGACGCGACCGACGCGCCGCTGCGCGGCCGTTATCTAAGGTAGGCAGTGAGAGCCTCTGCGAAACGAAACCACGCCGCGTACATTGGTACGCATTGAAGTCGGGGCGGTGCGGTTGCCCTGGGTTGACAGCATGAACTGCTGCGTGGTTAAGTGCTCCAATAGTTATGCGTTGTATCTCGTGGGGACCAAGTTTCACAGTTTTTCACCTCGCCGATGTTTTGTGGGACAGCGACAACGATAGACCCGTGCCGTACGACGCGAGAAATTTGTTCTTCCGATTATGTCTGCCGCTGTGTCGGCACGGCTGACATATTCTACACTGCCGCTTTGCGCTCTGCGTTTGTTTTCGTACCAGTAATGCCTACACATCTGAGCTCGAACTGAAATGCCATCCCACACTGGCGGTTATGCAGTGCGAAGTTCGTTGAAGGAATGCCCTCCAAAGAAGTTTCGCCCCCATCATACGTGTCGATGATATTTCCGGACCAGTAAGGCACGCAGTCTGTACTTCGTGAAGAAAAATTCGGACGGTACAAAATGTGACAATTATGAATCTAAGGAAAACTACAATGAAACTTGGAATCACTGGACTATCGATGTATGAGTATGGACGTTTATGTGGTGTGCTTTCTTTTTTGATCAGTCTCCTTTTGGATGTGGAAACGCTGACACCCCGAGTCTTGTAGACAATAATTTGTTTTTCTCGGCTTTAGAGCCACCTAATCGCAAAGTTGTCCGAACTGGAAGTACCGTCCACTGGTCCCTTCTTACGGCCAGGGTTTAAAGTTTGGGGGCTCTCAGTGGGTCTCGACCCCCCCACTGATTTTAATGGATGGACTGAGACCCTCCTCTACAGCCCCAGAATTAGTGAAATAAAAATTATATCTTGCAATAAGATAGCTTGTTTTCAGGGATGTGACATTTGGGGTTGAGCGTTGCAGGTACAGCTTGGACAGAGTCAGCAGTGGGGTTTATTTTATGTGATCCTATTACATCTCATCAAAACTCCCCCCCCCCTTTCCCCTATCCTTTTGTAGGGACCCCCCTCAATTTAAGCACTGTTCTTACCTGTAAAGCGTGCACCTCCCGGCCATGATGAGTGGTATTCTCTTCACAGCCTTTGACGGTCAAAACCGGTTCTTATTTAGTTACGCCGCCCAAAAATATTTCCACCTGGTTGAACTATGCTAACTCAATCTTTTAGGTATAATAAGTGTTTTGTCAAGTTACGGTTGTCAAAGTTCCTGTGTGCCGAGAATCAGCACCTCGCACAACCAGATTACTACAGAACAGCTGACCGCAAATGCCTTTGACGGCCAAACCGTGTATTGGCCGGCAATTTGGTTTTCTCGGCTTTGAAGCCACCTTTCGTAAAGTTGTTTTAATTGGAAGTACAGTGCACTAGTCCCTTCCAACCTGTAAAGTCTCCATCTCCCACGACGAGTGGTATTCTCTTCACAGCCCTTTTACGGTCAAAACCGTTTCCCATTCAGTTACGCCACCCAAACCAAATTTCCAACTGGTTTCCCTATGCCACCTATTTTTGGTATTATAACTGTTGTGTCAAGTTACGGTCATGTCCAAGAACCTGTGTGGCCAAATCTGCACTTCGCACAACCCGGTTATAACACAACATTTTGGGTCCAATATGTGATATTCCTGACAGCTTTATTCCTTTATTCGTTCGAACCATGACTTTCACACCTGCTGTCTTAATAAAACTTGGCCCACTTAGTGCACAAACTTAGCGAATATCTCACTCACCTTCAAATATAATCGCCCCAGCAGTAGCAGTCCTACGTTTACAGCGACGAGCGAAACAAATTTCCCACTGAGAGCAATTATGGGGCGGCCGTCTTGCTTTTTGGAAAATTGCTCAAACCCCTTTTTCGACCGCAACTAAAGAAATTACCCATAATAACGACCCAAGCACAATATATAACAAGCGGAGAACAGCTAAATGTCCTTAAATCTGCCCCAGCACTCATGCAACGCCACCCTCAACTTATCGGCTCAAAAAGCAAAAGTTCCGTCCGTGCGCGCTTCCGCCGCCACAGCTTCGCACGCGAAAAGGCGCCGCAGGCTGCTGAGCGCGCCTCACTGTCGAACGCCAGCTCCTCCGTTAGCGACGCTACGCGCGTTTTTCAAAGCGCCCCCTATAGTTCCCGCATGGAGTGTATAGATATAGTTAAAAGCGTAAAAGTTCTCAAAATCATATTTAATCAATACATGTCATGGGACGAAACTGTACATCAGAAATGTCAAAAATTATCAAGAGTTGTAGGTATTATGTACAAATATCGCCACATCATCTCAAGTTCGGTTATGCTTCTTATATATAATTCCCTCTTTTACTTCAAATTTAATTATTGCTGTTAGGTATGGGAGAATACGACCGCTACAGACATAAAACTGATACATACTCTACGAAAAAAAGCCGTTCACATTATATGTAATACTGAATATAATAGTGATACTAGTCCATTATTTAGTACATTAAATATTGTACAGATTCCTAATCAGTATTATTACAAACTTTTTCTTGCATTAAAAATATCTTTTTGCCAAAAAGAAAATGTATTCACGTCTATTTCCAACCTTAGGATGAGAGAGGTTGCCTATGAAACGATAGTCGGTGACAGGTTAGGAACGAAGTGGAAGCTCCACCCACCCCTTTCCGCTTCAGCAGAGCGAATGGTGGAGAGGAGTTCGCATACTCTCCAGCGATCGCTCTCCTAAAGTGGAAAGAGGTGGGAGGAGCTTCCACTTCGTTCTTGACTTGTCACCGACTAGTAGGTCTGTGGACACATGGTTGGTGCCGTACTCCAGAACGAACTACGGTAAACAGACGATGAAATATATAGCATCTCGTTTTTTTTAAATCGCCTGACTGAATTGAATGAACAAGTTTTCAGTGAAACCATAAAAAATGTACGTTCATGTTTCTGAGAGAGAACCCCTGGAATTTGTAAACCTGGCCAGATCGATTACTTTTCTCCCCATCCCCCCTCCCCCCTCCCTGATCAAATGTTTATTTTTGTGCTATATGTGTTCTTACGAAAAACTTTATGAATATGTGCATGATTTCCTCTTTCACTGCTGTGGGGAAGCAGAGGCTCGTCAAGCAACAACTGAGTTGGGTCATTCCATGTCAAACGCCCCAGACGTTGGGCTCGACCACCCTCGATTAAAATAAATAAAATTTATGGCTTTTTTGTTGCCATGTTTGTAGCCATATCCTGAAATAGTTTTGACGAAAAAAAATGTTATGATGATGCGAGCGTGGTTTTAACTTTTAAAAAGAGCGTGAAACTAGGCATCACTCAATAATTTATGAAAAATCCACTGTTTTTTTTATAAAACACCCAACAATATCTTTTTTTTTTAATTTGTACGGCTTTCGACTTACAATGTGGTTGGGCTTGTGCAGTTTTGTTTAATTTAAATATTGTTTTTAAAACACAATTTTCTTGAAACTTTAAACATTTTTGTTATTTTATCAAAAATATATAATTGCTCCCGGGACTTAAAATAACTTTTTACCGTCCTGCCTTGTAGGTATATAATCGATAAAAAAAATGTTTAAAACCGCTCAATTAAACATCTGGCATAAAAAACAAAATCTTGAAGTTGCAAAAAAAGGGCGTTTTGATGCATAAACAGCCGTTTATTTCACCCTGAGATGGTCCAAGTAAAAATACAAAATATGGTGGGTTTGGAAGAACAATCGATTGTCTTTTGATTCTGAAAGTGTAGTCAAAGTAATATTTGTTTAAAGCGAGAACAATTTTTGAATTCGAAATCTCGCGGCACAACCCGGCGTCGCTTCTTAAAGGGGAACTGCAAAGAAAAAAAATTTAAGCAGTGATAGAGCGCAGGTGAGCTTGTAATTAATCGACATCTTGTAAACCCCGAGATGGGGAACGATAAAAAAAAACAAAAACGGACGAGCACAACAAAACCTCAAACGCAGCTGAATTTTATTGATATGAGCATACCAATAAATACTTAAATAGACTTTCAGACAAAAGGAAAAGAGAAAGGGCAAAAAGAACTCAAACGCATAAACAAGACGGGCAATGATTCCGCCCCAGACAGCCTGAGCCACCCCCGGCTCCAACACTTTCGGAAAGGGAGCCGACCGCCCGAACAACAACCCCAAGGTCAACACACAAGGCGACTTCCGAATTGCTAAAGCCTAATCGCCATTGCCTACTTCCAAGCAAACGCTACCCGGTTTCGCCGCCTACTACAAATGGAGGGCAACCGGACTCGCCTTCTCCCATAGGAACAGATTATTGTCGCAAGAAAACAGTGCCCGCCAAGAATGGCGAAAGGGCGGTCAAGGTCAAGGGAAAAGGGTGTGCGCGTGCGCAGACGCTTACTGAAAAAAGGTCCATTTCCCCGCTCGCGATTGCACGGTCTCCTTAATTAGCCTTCTAAACAATTCTTTTTCGTTACACAGAACGGAAGTTTCATCCCAAAGAGGGGAACAAAAATTAGAAGAACTAACAGGAGTTGCCATCTCAGAACCCCGCGCCCTAGTCTTTACACACTTTTTATGTCCAGTAAGACGGTCATTCAAACAACGACCTGTAGAAACGATAAAATCTTAACTGTAACCCGCCGACAGTACACGTTTGATTTGAACGCCGAAAGCGTTACCAACACAATAAAAATAAGATTTCTTCAATGCACTGCCAATCAATGATCAGTTTAGAATGAGCACTCCATCCAGAAAGAACCCTCTTCACGGTTTCCCTCCCGTAAGACCAGCAAAGCCCCTTTTTATTAAATAGTTGCAAGTCTAAAAACTCTAACTTCCCATCTTTCGCTGACTCAGAGGTGACATTCAATTCCGGTGCAGCGGTCAAAATAAAGTCATGGATTTCAGTAGCAGAAACCTGATTCGGAGCACAAACCAAGATGTCATCAACAAACCTCCGAACCAAAATCCTTTCACCACAAAAGAGCCAACAAATATATGTTATTTTCTTGTCAAGAGTGTTAAGATAAAACTCAGTCAACACTGGAGCCACCGCCGCAGGGGAATTGTGTGAGCTTCCTTGGTTATCAGTGATCGGATGAAAGAGTGTTTGCTTGTGTGAGGGGGGCTTTGCAAACTTGAAGAGGGGGGGGGGGGGGGGGGGGGGAGAAAACCAAGAAGCGTTTGCTTGGAAGTAGGAAATGGCGATTAGGCTTTAGCAATTTGGAAGTCGCCTTGTGTGTTGACGTTGGGGTTGTTGTTGTTCGGGTGGTCGGCTCCGTTTCCGAAAGTGTTGGAACCGGGGAGTGGCTCAGGCTGTCTGGAAACTCGTTGCCCGTCTTGTTTATGCGTTTGAGTTCATTTTGCCCTTTCTCTTTTCCTTTTGTCTGAAAGTCTATTTATTGGTATGCTCATATCAATAAAATTCAGCTGCGCTTGAGATTGTGTTGTGTTCGTCCGTTTTTTTATCGTTCCCCATCTCAGGGTTTGCAAGATGCCAAAGAAAAAAGCTATTTTTTTTTAACAGCCTAATTTGGACATGCATGTCAAAAAACAATTTTTCCGCGAGAAAATTTTTTTCAGCAATATTTATTGCGTTAGACTGATTTTAGTTTGCGGCTATTTCGACCGTTTTAAATCGCGCACCACGAAGTTGGTGTTCCGTGACGTTTAGCCCCAATCGGCTGCTATACTTCTCATCGGCTAAGAGTTTGACTGACAGCTTAGATCTTGGTTGTTAAACCTTTGTTATATGTTGTAATTTCCTTTTGAGCGGCATATTTTTACGCTTAAAGGATAACCCACGTAACGAGAGTTATTATTTTTTACAAAAGGTTTACAAGACGGGCACTTCCGTTTGGATCCATACCATAACAAAACAAAAGCTTCGCCATTCTTTCATGGCCGCCGAAGTCTCTGTTCCCGCCTGTCTCATCTACCTCGGCTATACTTTGTCTCATCCTAGGATGGACTAAAGGCCAAAGCCACGGGCCGCCAGGTCCAATCCCATTCCACGCTATACTATGACACGCCAAACAGTGATTAGGGGTGGACGAATAATGCTCCGAATCCAAAAGCGCCGCATCATTTCTATAGATTCGACGCTGCAAAGAGCCTTCATGTCGTGGCTTTCTTTGCGATGTAAAATTGTCGAGTGACTTAGTGCTCTTCGATTGGAGCCACTGTCCACACATCCCATGATCAGTGATCCGAGACGCGGGATCCGATACGTGCATCGAAGCGAAATACCGGAAAATTTCTAAGGGGCTTGTGATTGGATCTGGCGGTCCGTAGCCTTTAGTCCATCGTAGGGTAAGACGAAGTATAGTCGCGTCGCCTAAGTGATCAGTGTTTCGTGTTGACCCAGGTGCTTATTGAGACTTCTTGAAGTGAACTATGTGTGTTAAGCAGCTGTCGCCAGTGTTAGTGATGGGAAGCGACACGGGGTTTTGGATTTCATAGCCCGGTTCGTAACTTTGGTTTTCCTCTTTGCTTTCTTAACGTGCTTTTTTTTTCTTGCTTGCGCCTGAAAATGCCGACCTTTTGGAGATGTCGCCTCCTGTAAAGTGCTGCGAGATGAGTGATCGCGATAGCGAGTTTTTCAGCAGCCATGTCGCCCCGAAAGATCACAAGCTGAATGCTATTTGGCTGCAGGCAATCAAGCGTTCGCGTAGCGATAATCGAGTCCAGGTAGGCTCTCGTCATTTCGCTCCGGAGGCCTTCAAGATTAGCACCGGGTGAACCGAACGTCCGCGACTGAGACAGAGCTGTTACGTAAAAGACCTGGCACAGCCAGGTGATAACGTGATAGCTGTCCGGAGAAGCCTTCGGACGTTTAAATTCTGCTTTAGACGGCAGATTTTTTTTTCTCGGTTTCCGAAGCATTTTATGTTATTATCGTAAATCTTGGCTTGTGATTACGCCTTTGTAGGTCATCTTATTCGTTTTGCTGTAAAGACGCAAACGACGGAAGTAACAAAATCGTTTGCATATTCCGCATACCTCGCAAAAGAACTTCCCCAGTCATCTTGCGAAACACGGAGTTCGCACCGTCCTGACTTCCCAGTCTTTTACTTGCTTTAGAGCAGTTTGTACCTGCTAGTAGGCATGCCTACTGAAACTGCAACTTGGGGCAGTGCCAGAGAGCAAAAAGACAAAGTTCGGAAAGCTTGGTCACCCTCCCCAATTTCCGAACTCTCAAGTGATTGTACCATAATAAATGCACCAACGACTCCTCCCAAATTAAAGAAAAAGCACTATGTTTACTACGTAAAAGAATGGTCTCAGTTCATGCATCTGTGGGCAGGTAGGAAATCTTGGCCAAATTTATTTACACCGCATGATGAGCGCTACGAACTCGCACGATATTTACAGGAAAATATCGGTGGTGACTTAAGTTTCCCTGAAATTCTGTATAACCGGTCGTTTGCAGGACCGAACCATCTACTCGAGCGGTGTGCGTCGTTGTGCAAACACGTTGCTCTGCAAACGCAGTCTAACAACACGAAGCATAAAAACAACAGATTTAGGACAACAATCCGGAGTCCATTGTTCAATTAAAACGACGTAATTTTGTTGAAAACGCCCCGCATTTTTTTACTCACGATATGCGTCGGGAATCTTCCAAAGTTTGAAGCGAGACGAAGGAAGATTAACTTTTAACAACGCTCGCTGCCACAGCTCGCGGCGTCATTTCGGACCGACTGGACCGGATCAGGTGAAGACGACGCGACTAAAAAAGTTGAACGTCAACCCCACAGCAACCAATTTGCGCTCCGTGTTAGTGTGGGTTTCTACTTCCAACCCCCGCACCACACACCACGAACTGTTCAGAACTGTTCAATTTTTTGTCGCATCGCCGTGTTGCACCAAACAGAACGAGATCGCCGAAGTCAACGCAGCGCTGTCGTGAACGTTGGCTTGTGGTTGCGCACTCGTGGGCCCAGTGACTCCCTTCGGTTTCAAAGCACACACGACGATTACGAATGATACTTTCCGTCTTCCGGGAACATCACAGGGGCACTTCTCAGGTCACGTCTTCCCTACATGTGCTCGTAAACCGCGGAGGCTTATAGCGTTCCGTCAAACCAAAATAATAGGGAGTTTTCGTAGATCGTTTTCGCCGACCCGCAAGGCCCTCCGCAACCCGCTACGATAGCGGGAACTCCACAGTCGAGGCTATCGGCGCGCAGGCGCAGTAGCAACTTCTTCGTTGCGGAACGCTTAGCGGAGGGGGCAGCGCGGTCTACGAAAACTCCCTAATACCGGTGCTACGTTCAATGTGCGTTGTTCCAAGATTTTCAACGACCAAACAAATACAACATAAGCAAACCGGCTCTAGCCTTGAACTATGCAGAGAAGGCTGATGGCGCGCATGCGCAGCTGCGGCGTTTCCTTCGGGGATAACGTAGCGGAGGAGAAAAACGATCTACTACAACTCCCTAATCCAAGAGAAAATCCAAGAGTGAGGGGCGGAGCGTACTTCTCCGCGCGGGTCGAAAGAGCGAGAGTTTCAAATGTGGAGAGGTTGTGTCTCCGACTAAATTATGTCCTGTGGCGTAAATATTGCTAAAAAAAATTCTGTTTTCGCGGAAGATTTGTTTTGTTACATGCTTGTCCCAATAAGGCTGTTAAAAAAAAAAAAAACTTTTTTTTTACTTTGCAGTTACCCTTTAACGCCTCTTCGCCGCACAGCACGCCACCTGCTACAATAGCTGACACGATTAGGTCCAAAAAAAAAAAGAATGGAGTTTACTGCCGCTCCCCCTTGTCCATCTTTCCAGCTGCAAGGGAAAAAACGGCGGGTATCGTGTAATAATCGGAGGTACCGCCAGTGCGTAGCCATAACAGGCTCGTGGTGAACTTGGCACCCGAGAGCGGCGCGAAACGCGATGCGTAAACGACGGGGGGCATCAGGCGACGTGGACCTCTCCATACCATGCCAAAGGTCCCACGGCCACCTCCGATTCATAAAATAAAATTAATGGCTCTTTCTCCGTAATGTTTTTGGTGCCTCTCTAAATTATTTTTGACGAAAAACAAATTTCATGGGGTGATGGCGGTTTGAACTCGTAAAAAGGGAGTGAAACTAGAACTCATTTAATAATTGATGAGGAGTAAGATCTTGTTTTTACGGAGGACTGGAATATTTTTGCCTAAAAACCATACAGTATTTGGATTGCTATGTAATAAGGATCATAGAATTAAATATGCTCAAAGCAATTAAAAAAAGGAAAATATGAGCATTTTACTATATTTTTGGTTTTGTTACAAACTATCTCGTTTCTGCAAGCGAGTATAAAAAGTATTATTGACAGCCCTGTAGGTATACTGTACACAAAAAATTTTTCAGACTGTACAACTAAATATCTTGCAAAAAGAAAAAAGAATAATTTTGTGCAAAATTGCGTTTCGCCGTTTAAAGAGCCGTCAATTGTGTCATATTGAATGGGTTGCAACAGCGCAAAAAGACGAAGTACAAGTAAAAGAAAACACGCAGACAGAGCGCTGTGTTTTTTTTTACTGTTCCTTCGTCTTTTTGCGCTGTTTTAACCCACGCAATACGACCATCAACCAACTCGCTCAAATTTACACTTTGTTGCATCAATTCTGCCTTGAGGTGGCCCAACCAAACATACGAAACATGGTGACTTTTACAGGAGGTTGTATTGCCTTTTGTTCTAGAAAGTTTAATCAACATAATTTTTTTCTAAAGAGGAAAAAAAGACATTTTGAAGTTGAGCTTTTGCGCCGCAACTTGGCGTCGTTTCTTGCGCCTTTTTTCTGCGCAGCACGCCACCGTCGAGCCCGGAAGCGTGCGATGGTGTCAAGGTGTGCCGTGACTTTAGGTGTGCCCACGCAGGTAAACAGCGGGACCTTGAGTTGTCGGGTACATCTTTGTGGAAAGGGGATTTTTTCCGCTCTTGTTGCTTTATGGATTTTCCAATTTCGATCGTTTTGACCGGCGGTGTCCTCCTGTGGTCTTTTACTTTATTGGTATCAGCAGATGCTTAGCGCTGCCGGGTCAGAGCATCCACTAGTAAGTTAACCGTTTCCTACGAGCACATCGCAATCACTCTCTCTTGTCAACGTCAGGACAGATGTAAACAACAACACAAAAGCCTCGTGAACGGGCAATGTCAAGCGACGAGGCGATGTGGGGTAAACGAATGCGCGCCGTTGGAGGTTCACGCCTCGTTGTGTTTAAATCGGCTTTGAAACAGCAAATTCTTGCGTCATTGAATAGTTCCGCTTTTCACCACAGTATGCGTGACGGCTAGATTTCGCGACGATATTATCGCGAATCCCTTTTAGGAGACGTTCACGTCAGCTTATGCCGACCGTCGATTAGGCATCGCGTTTCGGAGTGCGAGGAGCCGCCCTCGGATACAAGGAGCACAACGGCCGCACTGGCGGCACCTCCGATTATTACGCGATACCATGGGCGTGCCAACCGGGGCCTGAGGGGGCGCTTGCCCCCCCCCCCCCCCCCAATTGTGAAAGGGGGGGGGCAAGGCATGTGTTTTGCCCCCCCCCCCCCTCCACCCCCCCCCCCCCCCCCCCCCCCGTGAAACAGCCGCCGCTGGGCGCGGCGAACACTGGCCGGCGGCGCCCGAGGTATACCAGGAGCACCGCCCCCGGCCTGGGGTGGGGGGGTCTGGTTTGCCCCCTCACTCAAAAACAAGTTGGTACGCCACTGCACGATACCCGCCGTTTCTTCCCTTGCAGCTGAAAAGACGGACATGGGGAAGTGGCAGTAAACGTTCTTTCTTTGGACCTCATCGTGTCAGCTATCGCCGTCGGTGGCGTGCTGTGCGGCAAAGAGTCGTTAAGAAGCGACGCCGGGTTGCGGTGCGAGACTTCAACTTCAAAAATTGTTTTCTCGCTTTAAACAAAAATCACTTTGATTAAACTTTCACAATCAAAATGCAATCGATTATTCTTCCGAACCCACCATATTTTGTATTTTAGAGCGCAGCTCTTAGGGGCCCGTTCCCGGCTTAAGCGGCGTCGCCGTCGGCGTCGCCGTCGCCGTCGGCGTCGCCGTCGCCGTCGCCGTCGGCGTCGGCGTAACCAAGGTCATCACAAGGTCACGTGACCCCCAAGGTCACGTGACCCCTCCCAAGGTCATCTCAAGGTCACGTGACCCCCTGAAGGTCACGTGACCCCTCGAGGTCACGTGACCCCTTCCAAGGTCATCTCAAGGTCACGTGACCCCAAGATGACCCCACGTGACCCTTTGAAGGTCACGTGACCCCCAAGTCACGTGACCCCTCTGAGGTCACGTGACCCCCGAGGTCACGTGGTCGCCTCCCCAAGGTCACGTGGCCCCCGAGGTCACGTGACCCCCAAGGTCACGTGACCCCTTCCAAGGTCATCTCAAGGTCACGTGACCCCACGTGACCCCCAGGTCACGTGACCCCTCTGAGGTCACGTGACCTCAGAGGTCACGTGACCCCCGAGGTCACGTGACCCCTCCAGGTCACGTGACCCCAAGGTCACGTGGGGGTCACCTTTGGGGTCACGTGGCCTTGAGGTCACCCCCAGGTCACGCCTCCCCGAGGTCACGTGACCCCCTCCCCGAAGTCACGTGACACCCCACCCCGGAGCATATTAAAGAATGAGGGGAGGAGGAGGAGAAGGGGGAGGGGTCTACCCTCCCCTCAGTACCCTTCACTCCTCCTCCTCAAGAGCTGCGCTCCAATTCGGCGTTACAGGGATTTGTAAACGGCTTTCACTTTTTTTTTTAGTTTGACCACCCAATGATAAAATAAACGGATGCTTATGCGTCGAAACGCACTTTTTTGCAACTTCAGGATTCTTTTTTTTTTTTTTTACTGCGAGATATTCAGTGGAGCGCTTTAAACATTTTTTTATAGATTATATACCTGCAGGGGGAGCCGGTAAAAAAATCATTAAGTCCCGGAGCAATTAGATATTTTTAATAAAATAACAAATATATTGTTGGGCGTTTCATAAAAAGGTGGATTTTTCATAAATTAAAGAGTGATGTCTAGTTTCATCTTTCACGCTGTTTTTAGAAGTTAAAACCGCGCTCACGTCATCAAAATTGTTTTTGGTCAAAAATATTTCAGGGCATGGCTACGGATATTGCGGCCAAAGGCAATGCATTTTTTTTTTTTGTAAGTTGAAGGTGGTCGGGCGCAACGTCTGGGAAGTTTGAAAACAACCTTGCTTTTTTTTCTGTCTCCCCTTTCCAAATGGAGAGAAATAAAAAGTTTGAGTTTTAGTTTGAACTATCAAAATCGAAAGAAAAAAAAAGAGGTAGGCCGTCAATTAAATCTGTTTATAATGAAAGAAAGCGCGAAACCGGTTGAGTTTGTACAGGAGATAAGAAATATCAAGAACCAACTAGAAGTAATCAACTCTGAAAGAGATAGGAGGGCTATTGTGCGCGCGGTCCCAGTGACTACGGATGGGCGAAAGACCTTCGAAGCATGTATTGAACGACGAGAAAAGGTACGCACAGCGAAACGAGATGAAAGAAATACCCTACGAAAATACGATAACTCGCGATGAGAAAACGATCAAGCGACCGTTCGTTGAATATTATAGCGATTTGATGGGTCACAGCGTACCAAAAGATGATGGTTTTGACGCCGAGTTCTTGTCGCTTATGCCCACGATTGAAGAGGATGTTCGAGAAAGTTCAGAATTGCCGATCAGCGTCGGCGAGCTTGAAGATGCCACAGACAAATTAACTGCGGGCAAAACGCCCGGGCCGGATGGTCTCAGTGACGAATTTTTTAAAAACGTTTAAGAGGGAGGCAGCGGACGCTTTATTTGAGGTGCTCTCGGTAGCGTGTTGCATAAATAAGTTACCACCATCCTTTTTGAAAAGGCATGTTGGCCTCATTTCAATAGTCGATGACCCTGTAGAGCTATTGCCTTTTTCCTTGTACAGGCCAATAAGACTGGCTAATGTGGACAACAACATTTACACAAAAGTCCTGGCTATACCTTTGCAAAGTGTTATGAAAAAACCTTGTCGGACCGCATTAGACCTGCGGTATTAAAGTTCGCACTATTTTTTCTAACATACATATTGTAGAATATTGCGTTCTAGAATATTGCGATGCTTTTGACGGAGGAGTTGCTATGTTGCAGCTAGACCCGGAGAAGGCATTCGATCGTGTGTCGCATGAGGTTCTTTTTCGTACTTTGGAGCATGCTAATGTAAAGCTCTGTAATTCTAGATGGGTTAAAAATTGTGTACGCCAAAGGTTCGATGTCAATCATTGTAAATAAGAACGTTAGTGAAAGTGTACAGGTCCGATATTCTGTAAGGCAGGGATGTCCACCGTCTCCCTTGCTGTTTGCGATTAGGCTTGGAACCCTTTCGTTTAAAAGTGATCAACAATGATAGTATACATGGCTTTAGGTTACACCTTTGCGAAGTAAAAATATTTTCTTATGTAGAGGACGTTGCTGTTTTTTGTGTCGACCAAGGCAGCGTTCGTGAGGCAATCAGCAGTGCTTCCTCCATCTGTAAAAAAACTTGAAGTGCTATCAACTGGGACAAAAGTGTAAGTCTCTGGCATGGTAATTGGGCCACCTTACCCGGAAATTTTGTGAATGTTCAGTGGATAGATTTACCTGCGAAGTACATCGAGGTGTCACTTGAGCACTACCAGGGCAGCAAGCAACTATGGACTGAAGAGAGGGAGAGGGTTGGAGGCCAAAGCGGAGAGCTGGAAGGGTATACAGGGACTTCTCCATATTTGCACGCGCTACCGTTTGTAACTTATTTTTAACTGCGGATATTTGGTACATTTTGCGAGTGCTGTGCCAGGTACATTTCGCAAGTCTCTTCGGACGTTAAAGGGATACTTCAACGAAATTTGAAATATTCCCGTCGTGTTCAAAAATAGGTTGAAATGATCCCCAATATCCGTAAATGACAATCGCACGTTTGTATTTTGAGCCTGGTGGCTGTATTTTTCGTTATAAACGGCCCACTCTGGCAAGCGCTCGGAGAAGGCCCAGCGGAGACCACGTGACATCCAACGCAATCGTGACGTAGGTCGTCTCAAGACGAGCAAAGCTACAGCGAGGCTGACGTCGAGAGGATGGCCTAGTCGTTCCAGCCACCGAAGCGGCTGCTTTTGTACAAATTTTGAGTGACGGGTTAATCTTCTATAATCTTGTAGGGGGACAACAGCAACTTCTGTGACACACAAAAGGCATTCTCGGGAAGAGGGGAGTTCCTCCTGCCCCTTTTCTCTCGTCGTGGCCGGAGGTGAGACAACCTCCGTCACTAGCTGCCAAGGTTGCTAGACGCGCATTACAAGCGAGGCGTTAGCGACATCCACCAGGTGCTCTTTGCTAATCGTTTAATTTGTTTTAAAATTCCTTTTCGTGACTTTTTTAACAAGATATTGGTATGTTCGATTTGATGGTGCTTTTTTGAACACATATAGACTAAAAAATGAGCGCCGAAATTTCGTTGTAGTATCCCTTTAAGGCGCGGCATGCGCCTCAACGTCCAAAGACAACACAAAGTTTCTGCTGTTTTCATTTGGAATTCGAGCTGGGAGTGTACCAATCGTACCAATTTGTTCCGATCGGTTGATAATGGTGGTCTAAGACTGTCTCATTTATTTCTACAACAAATTGTGTCTAGGTTTGTGTTTTTAAATGATCAGAAATATTTATTTTTGCTTACTGTTATGCAGGTGCGACTGCAGTATGAACTCCCTGAGTTTGTGGTGTCATCTAGTAACCAAAGACGTACCAGTGTACACGGTTATTTGCGTGAAATTGTGCTTTCTTTCAGACTACCCGAGGTGCGCCTTTCCTTGAAGTATCTCAGTTCAATTACCAGAAAACGATTGTATAAAGATTTAATAGGTGTACTGTTGCCGATACCTCTCTATAGCTCATTGTACTGTGAACGTCCAGGGATAGATGTGCTTAAAATGGTGAAGAAAATGCCGATCAAATCTTCGGTGAAATCTTTCTTTAAATTGCACTGTGGCGTACTGCCTGTAAAAACATGGCTAAAAGAGAAAGGTTATTTTGTACCTTGGTCAGTGAATTGTATCCTCTGCAAAAAATCTGAGACGATAAGGTACGTATTTATTGAGTGTTGCGACGTTGTGTTCCATTGGGACATTCTTCAGCGCACACTGAAGAAGGATCTACTTTTAACTGCGCACGGCATCTGGTTTTTGTTTCTGGAAAACGAGCGAAAGTCCCTTACGATTTTGCCACGCGCGTCGCTGAGCGAGCGCGTACGTGGCCGAATGGCTACCGTGATTGGCTGTCGCGCGGAAGATCTGGGTTCGATTCCAGGCAGGGGAAATGTTCTCTTATTTATTCCTTCTACTTGGCATTCTCTCAAATTCGAGTACGTTCTTCTTTGATCGAGTTGCGAATGTTCTACGCGCCGAACGCTCTAGGCCGAATGTTCCAGAGATCAACGCGGCTACAAAAGGTGCTCCCCGTGGCAAGCTGCAGTCAGTCTTTGCCTCAGCGTTTGATCCAGCTGTCTCGCCGACTGCGACACAATTTTCCTTTTGCTTTCGGCACGAGTTCGCCCCATTAAACTTTTAGTTTCCACAGTTATTTGGTTCATTAACTCTTCATTTGTGACATTTTGGTGGAAGTGCGGGGTAACGCATGTCCGTGCCGCGCTCCCCTTCGAGGTCCTGGAATGCAAGTCTGAACCCAAGCCCCCGAGAACTCAATGAGGACCAGACCGAGATCCGATCAAGTCGCCGCAACCTTGGCCTACCCCAGAATTAGGAACCTTGCCACCCAAGACCAAGCAGCCAACGAAGCCGACGATGGACCACCAGTCGTCGCAGACACCGACCGCCGCCGCCGCCGTCTACCTGCCCGTCGCCCAGCGAACCCCGACGACCCTCCATGGCGAGACCTTCGAGGATGCGGAGGACTGGCTTCTGCACTACGAACGTGTAGCACACCATAATGGATGAACCACTGAGCAACGCCTCCAAAACCTCTACTTCTCTTTCGTACCCCGAGGCAGTGGTTCGAGAACCACGAGGCGTCACTTACGTCGTGGGACACCTGTATCGCCGGCCTGAAGGAAACATTCACGAACCAGACACGACGACAGCGAGCGGAAGACCTCCTGCAAGTACGAACTCAAGGGCCCAACGAAACGGTCACCAGCTTCGTTGAAGACGTCCTCCGCCTGAGCAGCCGCGCCGACCCTCAGTCCACCGAGGAGAAGAAGCTGCGCGTCCTAATGAGAGGAGTGAGGAGTGACATCTTCAGTGGCCTTGTCCGCAACCCACCAACTACTGTCGATGAATTCATTGCCGAGGCAACTAACATCGAGCGGGCCCTGTCAATCCGAGCCAGCCACTACAACTGACTCGCCGGCACGCCTGTTGCTTCGACGCTGGCACCTTTCCGATTCAACGAGGGCGGCACCATGCGCTGACAATCTTCGTGCAATTGTCCGCGACATCGTCCGGGAAGAGCTCCGGAAAATTCGACCCGACGCTGATCGCCCCGCCTCAATCTCCATCGCCGGGGTTGTGCGGGAAAAAGTCCATAGAGCCATCCAACCAGAGGCTCCCGTCGTCGTGGCAGCCCCCGAGGAGCCCACGTTGACTTACGCCGCAGTGGGCCGACGGCCACCGCTTCCTCCTCGCGCCTATGTCGCACCGCCCCGACGTCAGTCTCCTTCACCGCAGCACGACCAACGCCACGACGACCTGGTCCAGTATGCCTGTCCAGAGCTCCTGTCGAGACATCTCCCGGTAGCAGCGACGACGATGACGACGAGTGCTTCCTAGGCGCAGTGAACACCGACGACATGGCGCGACGTCAATGAGACGATCCTGAGTTGTGCGCGCTAATCGAGCACCTCGAAGGACGAGGGGGTACTATCCCTCGTGTCTTCTCGAGAGTCCTGCCGACCTTCTTCATTTGACAAGGTGTACTTCACGGAGAACTTCGGAGACAACAGCTCGCCATGGCTGCTGGTAATCCCTGCCGACCTTAGAGAAGAGATCTTTCAAGCCTGCCACGACGACCCAACGGCTGGGCACCTTGGCTACAGCCGGACGCTCACCAAGATTCGGGAAAAACACTACTGGCCAAGGCTACCGAAGACCGTTCACCTCTACATTCGATCATGCTACGAGTGTCGGCGACGCAAGAAACCACCGACGAAGCCGTCAGGGCTTCTGCATCCGGTTGCTCCCCCGCCTACGCTTTTCCAGCAGATCGGAATGAATTTACTTGACCCTTTTCAACCGTCAACATCGGGAAACCGCTGGATAATCGTCGCCAAATTATCTCACGCGATACGCCAGAACGAAAGCACTTCCTTCAGGGACTGCTGTTGAAGTCGCCAAGTTTTCCATCAAGTGTATTGACCTCCGGCACGGCGCCCCCAAAGTCCTCAATACAGACTGTGGATCATCGTTCATGGCTCAGCTGACGCAAGAAATTCTTTGTCTCAGTAGCACCAGCCACCGTCGAACCACTACGTACCATCCACAGACAGATGGACTAACGGAACGGCTAAACAGAACTATCGCCGACATGATCTCCATGTATGTCGACGTAGAGCTTAAGACGTGGGACGATGTGCTACCCTACGTCACGTTCGCTTACAACACGGCGGTGCAAGAGACCAGGAGTAACACCGTTTCAGCTGGTACATGACAGAAAAGTAACGACCATGCTCGACGCGAGGCTGCTTCACGAACCAGCTGACGATGGGAGCCACGACCCCCAGGTGGTGGTTTAAAGAGCTGAAGAAGTTCGCCAGCTCGCACGACTCCGGATTCAAGATCAACAAGCTGTCGACGCCACCCGGTACAACTTTCGTCGGATCAACGTTTCCTTCAAACCCGGAGACCGTGTGGGTCCTGAACTCCTGAAACTCCTGAAACGCTACTTCGGACCCTACGAAGTGCTTCGTCGACACGGGGATCTGATCTTCGAGGTCATGCCCGACGGAATACGGACTTTATCACGCCGCACTCCACGACCGGAAGTCGTCCACGTCGTGCGCCTCAAGCCGTACTACGATCGATAGGACTGTGAATCGTGTTCTGTACTACGCTCGATAAGACTGTATACTTCACCAGTTTCCGTAGTTTGCCATTATTTTTGTTTGTTTTCATGTTTTGTTTTTCGGCATGTTACATCGAGGCGATGCGCTTTTAAAAGGGGGGAGTATAGTGCCACGCGCGTGGCTGAGCGGGCGCATACGTGGCCGAATGGTGGGTATAAACGCGACAGAAATCAAAGAGATAAAAGCAAAGCTAGACGACTATCAACGGGAACGTTATCAAGGCGGGGTAGTGCGCGCAAGAGCTTTTGGGTGAAGAGCCTATACTTCGAGAGCCTTAGCGGATGAAAAGCAATTTGCTTTGTCAAAAAAAATATCAGCCATTGAGCACCACGGTATTTTCAGCCATGATAAAGACGTCATTGAACGTTCTTTTTTTGAATCCTACGAGAGATTATTTGGGGGCCGGGAAACGCCTGAGGATGTGCCAGCCATCAGGAATCTAATTCAGATAACACCCTCTCTATTGGAAGATAGTAAGGAAACTATAGAGCAACCTTTTACGCTGGATGAAATAGAACACGCGATTGACGGTTTGGTGGCCCACAAAACTCCTGGTCCAGAAGGCCTTTGTGCCGAGTTTTATCAGATGTCTAAAAAAGAACTTTCCCCCGTTTTCCTTGATGTTATACGCGAAGCCTACGAGCTTGAAGTGTTGCCGCCCTCTTTTTTGCAGTCGCATACAGTACTCATTCCCAGATCGAATGATGAGGTTAGCCGACAGCGCGTCAGTGGGTACCGACCCATTGCTCTCACTGAGCGACGTGGATTATAAAATTTTTGCGAGGCTTTTAGCCAGAAGGCTGCGAAGGGTTATTACCGACTTGGTTGGAGGGCACCAAACATGCGGCATCAGAGACAGATCGACTCAGACTAATATCCATATCGCGCGGACTATTTTAGAATGTTCGTCTAATGAGGGGAATCCGGTTGGGATGCATCGTTCATATCGATTTAGAAAAAGCCTTTGATCGTGTATGTCATAAAGTACTTTGGGAGATTCTAATCTGAGCTAATGTTGGAAAGCTTATCCTATAGGAGGGGTTAAAATGGCACATAATGGTTGCACAACGCGTTTAGTGATAAACAATTTGTTGACTCGTAAAATAAGCGTTTTTTTTTTCTGTACGGCAGGGATGCCTACTGTCCCCACTCTTGTTCCATCTTTATTTAGAGCCCTTGTGTTTGAGCATTATTCGGCCTAAGCGAGTACGAGGTGTCTATATTGTGACGTGGAAATCAAAGTTCTAGCTTACGCTGAAGACGTGGCTGTCTTTTCCAGCGACAAGGAAAATGTCACAAATACCTTAGAGTTGTGAAACATGTTTTGCGACTCAATAGGTGCTGTAGTAAATAGAAACAAATGTTCTGGTGTATGGCAAGGTGAATGGGCCACAACGCCGTCAATTTTCGAAGGAATACAATGGAGATCCGCGCCCGGTAATTACCTCGGTGCACCGCTCGAGCACATGAAAAAAAGTAATGAATATTAGACACAGGTGCTAGGCGATTTAAGAGTACGAGCAGAAAAGTGGTGCAATCGCGATATGACACGGTCTGTAATATGCTTTTGGTCGCGCAGCTGTGGTATGTGCTTCAATTATTACACTGCGCTCGAACCAGTATTCAAAAAATGCACAGGGTCTTCGCAGTGTTCATTTGAAGAAGTGTGGAGGAAGCAATGCGTCGAGACAAACTTTTTCGACGAGTCTCACAAGGTGGACTAGGGCTGGCGCACCTTTTTACTTGACAGATTGTCTCACGTTTCCTTTATTTGAGCGATTTGAGGGACCAGAAGAACCATTTTCTTCAGGACGTGTTACAGACAAGACTGGCGGAACGTTTGTCAACCTTCATTGCCTCTTCACGAATTGGTCCCCCTTGTAAAAATGGCTGACTTTGTTAAAGAGGTTGTGAGTGCTTTTGAATTTTTGACGGTGCGGTACTCGCTTGAGTACCTGTCACAGTAACCCGCAAAAAGCTGTCGCGTGACTTTATTGAGAGTTTTCTTCCTGCACCGCTGTATCGGACAGTGTATGCGCATGGGCAAGGTCAGGATGTCCTAGTCCGCGTAAAAAAAATGGGCTGCTAAATCTTTCTTTTTTAGACTGCACAGCGCCACAGTACCTGTTAAAGTGTGGATGGGAGAAAGGGGTATAACGGTGCCATGGGGTGTTAATTACCTGCTATGCAAACAATCAAAAACAATAGACTACTTCCATAAAGCCCTGCATGCAACACGGCGCGCGTTGCACTCTGGGAACTAGTTGACCAGGGGGAGAGTGGCAGGGTTTCGGTTTCGATCGACACGTCGACACGTTGTCGTTTTCCGGTCCCGAGAGCGTCATTTGTGGTCTCTAAACTAACCTAAATGGCCAGACCTCGAAGCTTTAGCACAAGCCCGAGACGTATAGCTTGTCTTAACACATGCGTGTTGTATTTTTGTACTTGAGACTTTCTGTTAGCGTTTCGAGGTATGTGGACCAGCCAGTGCTGGGAATGTCGACGCTGCGAAGCTCGGGTATCTTGCTTGTGTACGAATTAACAAGCTGCAGCAACCAATAAGTATGCACACATCGAGCTCGCGCCTTTACATTAGTGTTGTTGATCAGGAAGTTTGTTTGTTTCGTGCGTCCATAGACGAAATATTACTCGTTGCAATTACTGTTTTCTTAATACGCATGAGTACGTGAGGTAAAACTCGGAAGCGCCATTGAAAAGCTCACTTCTTATCTCTTATCTGTACTGACCCGCAGCACTGCACGAAACGAAGTCCCCACCCACTTGCATTTTATTAATATTCAACATCGCATATGCGCATAGCGTTATCCTGCAATCGTATACGCAAATTCGCACATACAAACCGTTTTAAGAAAGCAAAACTCGAGCACTTGTGTGAAAAACGTCGCATCGTTCGCTTGAAGTACGCCGGACGTGCATGAACCCCTATGCGGTGCGCCAAACGAACGAAATTATTCAAAGTGCATTTGACGGTTGCTAATGGCCATAATATTTGTTATGTGTTTGCTTTCTTCCTGCCTGAGTATGCCGAGATAATTTCAGACACACCGTTCAGGCACAGACCTTGGGCGTCAGTAAATGCTTGTCCAAAAAAGGCTTAGCGAGGAGTAGGGACGCTTGCTATAGAGCCTCCGTCGTAGCTAGCCGATCTCAGCGTTTGCGAAAACTTAATCTTCTATCAGCATAAAATTTGAGTGGGAGATACATGATGACACGAGGAAGACATCCTAGTAACTTTGGTGCAGTAGTGAGGTCGAATTTATTGCGTTTCCTTAAAAGTTTATGCGTCAACGCTGGGCTCAACTTTGATACTCCTGTGAGGATGCGGCTTGCTTTTCGCCCAATGAAGTAACAAGAAGAGGACGTTTGGCAAACAAAATACGTGTAAGGCTCCAGGTGACCAAATTTCAGTTGTTGTTCACTGTTACTAGACTTGATTATTGAAACTGAACTCAAAGGTGAGTTGACTAAGCCACGTCTTACTACGTTTGCATACGCACTCATAATATCCGGTATTTCCGGAACCAAGGAAAGTGCCCCGGTGTTCATTTTGTATCGCTCCAAAAGGAGTGTATTGTACGTTCGTGAAAAGTCAGATAATCGAAAACGCAAGCAGCGCGTTCGGTCGCGGCGCGATAGCATGAGATGGAGCTGCTCAGTCGAAACCGAAACTGAGTGGCCAACTAGTTCCCAGAGTGCACTGCGTCGTATTTCGCCGCGATGGGAGGCGTCGGTTTCGGAAGAAGTCCATTGAGCATGTGTTCATTGATAGTTGCGATCCGGCCTTTATGTCGGGTGTGCTTCAACGCACTTTGAAAAAAGAATTGTGTATAACTGCGCAGTTCATTCGTTTTCTGCCTGGAGACGCGAATGGCGGCATTCCATATGACATGATAATGGTTTTGGCCCTATTCGGTCTTTAGAAATCACGAATGATGGTACGCCATGCTGAGCCCTACCCAAAAACTGCACCTATGTGTTTCACTGATCTCGTGACCCAAGTGAAGAGTGTATACGATATGAATGGGAATGATGCTCCCGAATGGGCACCTCTATTAGACAAACTGTCTAATACAGTTTGTCTAATACAGGTGCCCCATCAAGGGCACATGTGACGGCCTTCATTTGCGCCCCATCAAGGGCGCAAATGAAGGCCGTCGGAGGCGCGCGTCGAAGCGCCGAAGCGACGACAATGCGAGCGGATCGACCATCGGAACAGCGCGCTTTTAGTCACGTAAGCGTGTCATTATAGCTAAAATGACAGCTGCACAAAACAACGGGGATACAAAACATTTTATTACACGGTAAAAATAATACACTGCTAAATAATTTGTATGAAATGGCACGAGGTATGCCTATAAGACGTTTACAAAAAAATGTGATTATTTTAAGGCGGAAAATGAAGCCACGCAATTATTGCTCTAGAATTCGTCTTTATGCAGAATTGCTTCCACAAAATGGCGAGACACGCAGTAATTGGACACAGCAAAACGGATCACTGCAATAATCAGGTAGCCGTAGTCAACGCGGAGACGGCTAGAGAAGTGTAGCTTGCAACAATGTCGGCGATTCTAACGCGTGCAGTCACTGAATTCTTCCATTGTACCCCAGCCACATGGCAAAAGTATTGCAATTTTGATCGAATGACATTATGGGGTCGGCAAATCAAGTCGCGACGCTCGTATGCCACTCAGGATCGCGAGCTGATTCAATCCCATATCATTTCATGAAAATATACTACCTTTTCTGTGTGGCAGGGGCACTATAAACTTACTATTTACAGTCGACTACTTTACTTCTCGCCAAAGGGAGAAGTAAATTACTAATTTACTTTTCCCTTAGGGGAGGAGTCAACTAATTTACATTTCCACTAGTCCTGGTGACCAGAGAGCTTTGCAGGAGTGCCTTGAGCCGCGCTTCTTAACCTGCGACAGTCTATTGGTTAGATCTTTTTCATTTATGTGTTGCATCTTTTATTCACACTACTTATCCCCATATGGAGATTTTAGTGTTGAGCCAAGAGGCTTTGTTTGTTCATTCATTATCACAGAGTCTTTCACGCTTTGACAAAGGAGTATCGGAAGACGCGCATTCCGCTGTCTCCACGTTGGGATTCATAACGGAAAACAAAGGCCACCTTCGGATTTGTCAAAACCCGAAGCGCAGGAGTTTTGGTTTTCCCCGCTTTCCCTGTTTAACGCAGCGAATGTACCTAATTCGTGTAGGAAGGTTATAAAACTAAAACCAACAACTATATATGCATTATCTACAAAAAGTATGATTTGTATTTATTTACAGAGCAAAGAATGCTTTCCTTTCTCCTCTTATAAGGTCCGTAATAGACAGGTATTTTTTAGTATTTTTTCAGCAACGGTCAATTTTCGTTGCCACTAAAGCCTTCTTTTTACTTGAACCTTCCGGAGCGAGTAATGTACAAGTCTAAGATACAAAATTTGCCTCGGCTAGGTGGTGTAGTCTGCGGCCTCATACAAGGTATGCAGCCAATCTCTATCCGTTGGAGCAGAAGGGGCGTTAACAGCGAACTATTTCCTTGACTGCGGAGGTGTTTGGAGCGGGCACATCACGCTTGTCGGAGGAGCTTCTACTACCCTCTTGACTTGTAACCGACTGTGGCAAGAAACAAGATATACTTTGCGAACAGTTTCTGGTGTTACGCGTTACATTACGAAACCAAGGCAAAAGCCGAGGAAGTACCTGGCCCCGTCACGTGATTATTGTCTAGGTCATCATCCATCGATAGCAATGGTCCAATCAGTCCTACTATGGGCTAATAGCCAGCGAAAAAAAAAACAGAAATAAAAAGAAAGAGAGCAAATAAAAGTAAGATAGACAATAAAAACAAAACTACCAGCCACAGCATCATGAGACGCCTGCCAGCTAGTGCTCCGGACTTGTACTTTGGTCACCTGATAGTGTTTGATAGTGTTTTACCTTTTCCCTTTAGGCCGCAACGCTCTCGTTGAAATTAAAACGAAGTGTTATCCGCAGATATTTTTGTTACCACAGTAGTAGGGCAGCTTTCTGTTAAGAATCACGCAACAGAAAGCCTACTCTTTGTGCAGCTATCGATGGCTTATAAACAATCGACCTAAACAAGTAACAAAAAAAAAAAAACGCTTGGAGGACGTTAAAGTTTTTTCTTTAAGAGTGGAATGCGACAGCGGGTATCGGGCCCCGTTATAAAGCCTTCTCATAAAAACCCGCGATCGCCTCCAAGCCGTGCAAGCGTGAATGCGTGACCCACACGGTAACGTCACGTGTCACGTTATACGTGACGCCAAACGTGGCTGCGCGCGTTGTATTCTGGGGATTTTTCGGTCTCACCGACGCCGACGCCAGATGTTCGGCTACACAAGCTCCTTAACGCTATCGCGTTAAAAAAACGAGGAATACGGGCATTTCAGAGGCGAATGACTCTTCATTTATAGATGAGGCACTAGGTATTTAAAACCCAACAAGCAAGTCGGATCTTGAATCCTCTCACATAGAAGCTCTCTAGAGTTAGCAAGCAGTTAACATTCACGTATTTCATGAATTAATCTTCTAGTTTATACTAGCAGGGGGCAAAGCTTATGAATTACGTGACAAAATGCAAAGACTATATTCTGCAACTAAGAAACACTCAGAATTTCGTTGTAAACGATTAAAAATTATGCATTTTATAGTATATTTCGTTTAATTATGGTGAGGGCTAAACAACATTTTAGAAGCAATGAGCGTTAATTGAAAGGATGAAACTATGGAGATTTTCCCAGACACACTTCACAAACGTTCTGACGATTAAAATAATCTATAAATTAGTATAGTAATTTTTTATTTACATCTTTTTTCTTTTTTTGGCATGGCTTAAGTTTGACTGAACGGGAACCTCATGCTTCGTGATAGTGAAAAAATGCGATTGTTGTTATACATGACCCTGATAATACATTTCACACGCATTCTCCACTAAATGCGGCTTTTGACATGTCGCTCATTGTTCGAATTTGGCTTTAAGGCGCAAATAAAAAGTCAAAGAATTTTAGAAATCTCTGGAATGCGAAATTAGAGCGCAGTTCTTGAGATATTCTGATTTAGCATATACTCTGCTAAGCAATTTTAGAAAGAAATATATATATATACATGTACAAATATAGATCACTCTCCTCACATACTAGTTGTGCACCCTCCTCCCCTGCTGTGTCCTCTTCCTCCTTCATACCCTCCTCCTTCGTTTCTTCCCATCCTACTATACCGTACCCTCCCCTCGTCCTCCTCCTCAGTACTCTCCCCTCCTCCTCTCTGTACCCTCCCCTCCTCCCACAGTTTTCCTGCTAAATTCAGCTAAAAATATTGACGCCACGTGACCTCAACACCAATTAAATTTCCAGCTAAATTTTAACGAGGAAACTAAATTCGCGTTGAGTTCGTGTGACGTCACTTTGCCGCTAAATTTAGCGGGGAAACTGAATGCGCAGTGTAGAATTATGCGACGTCACATGCCTACACACAAATTCAGTTTCTTCGCTAAATTTAGCGGGGAACAGCATTGGTGTACAAGTCTGTGACATCGCCTAATGCAATGCGCGCGGTTACGCCGATAGCGAAGGCGCCGCCGCCGCCGCTATACGCTGAAACGTGCGCCTAAGAGTTGCGCTCTAAAACACGGGCTATATTACACCAAAGATTGTTTCAAACTGCACAAACGTGTTTTGATCAGTTATGAAATAGTGGGGCAGCAGTTTTAATCACTTCTCGCTCTCTGCTCCGCAAATATGCGTTAGGATATAGCCAATCTCATATTGAGCCAGCTACGTACGCCCACAAGCAAACCGAATATCAAGCCCATTACGTAAATATAAGCTATCCGCCTTATCGATGGGATCTTTGAATGCACGAAAGCGGTTCAAGCTAAAATTGTGAACCCCTAAAGTTTAGTTTGGTAAAGTTCCCGTGTCCTGTTGTCGGGAGGTGGCGCCACTCCTGCGCGCTGGACCATGCTGCTGAACATCGTTGCAGGGTTGGACAGAAGTTCAGCCACGGGTCCGTACTCCATGACTCTCCCGTCGCCCATGACTAAGATCCTTTATAAAAAAAGGTACATAAAAATAAAGAGAATAATCATACAAATTACGAAACTGCTTACAATATATATTTCCGTATTGGCACCAATCGTAAATGCGTGACTGCTTATTGGAGGATCACGGTCCCAATAATTGTATGGCCGGAATAGCCTATCACAGATCGCAACAGCATTTTTAGAGCATCGTAAAGCCGTCAAAGAGTAGAGGCTATGGCATTACATCGTTGCATGTCTCAATCAATGGCGAACGGTGGGGATGTGCGAATCCTTTTTTCTCCAAAGCATAATGTAGCGGCAATGGGCCTAGTTATTAAAACAGCGTGCTCATGGACGGGACTCTGGCCGCAAAAAGTCCACTAGCTTCCATCTCAGAAATTACGCGACACCTCACATTAAGTGTCAAGCTACGAGTTTCAGATTTGTGTTGGAGTACAAAGGCTGCCAACGAAGAATCTTTTCCAATAGATACACAATAACGGATAAGACGATTCTAGGTATCTCATTTGAACTAATACCGCGTAAATAACCGTCAATAAAAGAACGGAATTTTGTGTCTTCAATTCAACTTTTCCGGTGTGAAATATTGTTCAACGTGTGACATGCAGAAGGCATCCAGTACATACTTGTCGTAGTCGAGCACAGTATGGATTTGGTGTGCGATGGCCATCACAGTGCACTTTCCGAAACTCTGTCGAAGTGTGGCTTGAATGAGGCGGTCTGTGTCGCCATCCACCTGCGAAGTGGCTTCGTCCAGAATAAGAACTTGCGGTCTTCGAATCAAGGCCCGGGCAAGACAAGCCAGTTGTCGCTGCCCAACGCTGCATAGGATCGTTGAGGCATATTTTCATGAGAAAAACAATACACCAAAAACATCACCCACCAAGCGCTTGGTGCGCCAAAGTCTCGACTCAGAAAACCGACGCGCGTCTTCAACCCTTGAATCGCATGATCTACACGGAATATTGTGTATTTCTCATTGAACGACCTATGAATTGAAGGCCATTGGCGTAGATGTTCTCTTTCACACTTCATTTCACCTTAAGTTCAGAGGCTGCCTACACTACGAACTGATGGGTCCAATCGGACATTGTCAAAACCCCGGCATCGTGGCGTTCGTCATGTTTTTGTGCGTTTTATGCCACCGCTGAACGAATCATGAACAGAAACAGAAGCCTAGTGACTCGCGCTTTTGGCGCTGTTTGATTGGTTGCACTAACTCGTACAGCGTCGTCTGTATCTGAACTTAGGCTGAAACGAAGTACAGTGATCATAAGCGAGATTTTGGGCTGGAAGTTTGAATAGTCACTGGAAGATTTTGGAAAGAGAGTATGGCGAGTTTCGAGCGTCTTTTTATCGTTCCTCGGTCAATGAGATTGCCCTGTTAGCAAATCAGGCACCCGAAGAACGAAGAATGAAGCAAAAATATACTAAGGTACTCCGTTTTGTTATATATCAGCGTCTTAGTCGTTTTAACAAACGACATTTTTTCAAAGCCGAATCTGTAATACCGGCATGCTGTTTTGGTATCTGGTCTCTCAATGTTTACAGTGGTGCACTTCTGGGTAAAAGTACAGCTCGCTTTAGTGACGTAGGTGAACTTCCGTAGTCATCTGTGTTCGGCATATGCTTAGTGTGTTGAGAGCGTTACCTTGCTGCCTGACGACGTAAAGGGTGCTTGATATTATCGCGTGTATGGTATTTGCTTTTTTGGTGTTCATTTGGTGTGCAGTCTTGGCTTAGCTTTAACCTCTACACTTAGACTTTACCACCTAAAGTTTCTAATTTGTGTAACAGCCATCTCATCACAAATAAACAGCACTACCACAACGACAATAGACAAAAACACAAAACACGAGGACCTAGTTCAATTGTCTTCTGCCTACCAGTGTTGCGGAATGGGCACCCCCATTCCATTCCAATTCCATTCCGGGGAATTAGAGTTTTCGATAATTCCATTCCTTTCAACTCCTAGGAATGGGGACACTGGGCCCATTCCCACTCCTGGAATGGCTGAGTCGCTCCATTCCACCCCTCCAATTCCTAAACGTTAAAAGTGTCACTTGACAGCTACATTGCGTTGCAGGGTTGGGCAGAAATAGTCAAAAATGTATTTGAAAATTCAAATACTGGGATAGATAAAAATAGTAGCTAAAATACTGATACTCAAATATATCTGTAAAAATGTATTGCGATACGTATAGGAAATACATTTTAAAAAGAGTCAAAAAATCTTTGGAAAATCAAATAGAGGAATACATTTTAGGGATGGCAGAAATATAAATACTGATAATGCAATACGTTTTTCAAATTTCTTTGAGACGCCAACTGAGATGAGGCTTTAAGTTTGAAGTGGAAGTTCTTTTATTTTTTATCCCGAAATTACTTTCCCGCAGGCTTGGCGCTTCGCCTTAAAGGTAGTGGTTCCGGACAAAGCGGAGTCTTCAATGGGTTCAAAAAACGTTCCATGAAGGATTGACCGCGGTCCCTTCTCTGGCATCCTGTCTGTCTGACCAGTGAAAACGAAAAGACTTCGACCTCTAAATAAGTTCCATCAAAACATCATCACTTCCCTGTCCAATACTAATAAGGGCACCCCTGTCAACACTGATCACATGACGTCACTACGGAATGAACTAGTATTCTTGTATCTGTAGGTGTGGCCTTGAACATGAAACTTTGCCCACGCTTCTGTAAGAAAGTACAATACATACTCTCGTTGTATGTGACCTCGTTGAAGACCATGCAGGCAGTTGCATTTGGAGTTTTCGAGAATAGGGTGGACCACCTGAAGCATCCTGGAGCACATGTCGTCTGTTCTGTTACAGTTGAAAAATCGATACGGTGGCATCTCTGTTGTGACGGCCCTACCTGCCGACCTTCCGCCTCCAACGCATGAATGCCAGTCCTCAAGTTTCGGTTAGCATCATCCAAACAGAGATCTGTGGATTGCGACCTGAGATGGCCGGCACAGGTGTGAGCACTCCGAGAAACAGCGCACTCGAGACGAGTCGCAGGAGTACGAAGTATGGGTCGGCACAGCGAGGCCACGTTTGGCCTCCTTCCTGGGTATCGGATCACCAGAGGAGCGGGTCAGGTTCACGTCGACTGGTGGCGTACCCTTGAGCCATGCAACAGGCGCAGAGGCATTCGGATTTGTGTTGAACTTCACTGATGAAAGGCGCCACCCGCCGCCCCCCTTCCCCCCCCCCCCCCTGTTTTTTGCTTTGACGCTTGTTTTTTGTATTGCTTTTTTTCTTTTTTTTTTGCATACAAGTCCGTTAAGTCTTCACGCGGGTTTGCAGTTTCCCGCTCATTTTATTTCTGAACAACTGACTCGCTGACTACTCGACTAACTCAGTATAGCTAAACGTAAAAAAAAAAAAAAAATGAAATGAATAAAAAAATTATATAAAGAACCGGGCCCATTCCATTCCCATTCCATTCCGGGAAAAAGGCATATAAATCCATTCCCATTCCATTCCCCTCAACATTTCCGCCATTCCATTCCCATTCTATTCCGGGGTCGCGAAAATGTGGCATGATTCCGAAATCATTCCAACTCCGGGGTGGCAACTCCGCAACACTGCTGCCTACCAGTGTTGCGGAGTTGCCACTCCGGAGTTGGAATGATTCCGGAATCATTCCGAATTTTCACGACCCCGGAATGGAATGGGAATGGAATGGCGGCAGCGTTGAGGGGAATGGAATGGGAATGGAATTAGATGCCTTTTGCCCGGAATGGAATGGGAATGGAATGGGGGCCCGGTTCTTCTATTTTTTTTTTTCTTTAGTGTTTACGGTCAGCGCATTTGAGCCAGTCGGCGAGCCAGTTGTTCAGAAATAAAATGAGCGGGCGGGAAACAGCTAACCCGCGTGGAGCTCTAAACTTCTACAGAAGAAATGCAAAAAAAAAATAAACAAAGAGGCGTCAAAGCAACGAGTAGAGGGGGGAGTAGGGGGGGGGGGGGGGGGTGGCGGTCGCGCCTTTCGCACAGGCGACGGGCTTTACAGCCGTTACTCGAGAGCGAGCGAAACAAGAAACTAAGCACCAAGCAAAAGAAACGAAGGCATGGGGAATACACGCGCGCACAGACTGAGATCTGAGAGCGGGAAACGACTCATAACTCCCAGAGCTCCGATAACTCGTTGACTCGCGCGCCGCCGAAAGATGATCAGTTATTGTTTTCGTATAGTTGGAGGAGCGTTGTTTAGCAGGCGGGCAAACCTGCTGCCTTCCACGTTCATTCGCGCGCACTCCTTTGAAGTGCGAACTGTGGGTTTGCTTCGACAATAAAACAAAGCAAGATTCACTTCTCTCGTCTCCTCTTGCGCTTTGCTCCTACACTTGTTTTATTATTCTGCATTTTTACGTGTAAGTCCGCCTTTTACTTGAACTTTCTTCCGATGCTTGTTTTCTGGGTTATATGTTTTACATTCAAGTGGGTTAGGGTTACAAGCAAGCTAGCAGATTCCCGCTCATTTCCTTCGACTTTAGACTCTGCCTACTTTTTTTCACCTTGTGATGGACCGCTGCGGGAGCTATGAGTCACCCCAGGCAATCCAGCACCATGAGCGGGACTACACGCAAGGCGCGTTGCTGCGCCCCAGGGTCACGCGACACTCAGAAGGCACTGGATTGGTTTCGATGGCTCTCGTGCTGTCTGGTGCGGTCCATCGTAAGGTGAAGTAGATTGTCGTCACCGCTCTTGTCGCGTGACCGCACTGACTAGACCTGCAGAAAGCCTGTTTCGTGACATGGTCTCTCGTGTTGCGCCGCAGAGGTTGCACTTTGTCAGAGGATGTGTTCCTGCTACTGTGCATGGAGTCGCTTCCAGCAGCGTACTAACCGTTTTGCTGTGCAGGTAATTGAAGAATACAGTACTTAATATAAACGCTTTCAGGCAGCTGTGCATGGACGTCACCATAACCGACCTTCAGTTTTCATTCCCTCTTGATCCATTCGCTCCACTTCATAATTACCACAGCAGGACAGGTTATTGCCATTTTGGATGTTACTGCGTCCTTCTCCCTGGCATAGGCCGTTGTGGAAGCTTGTCAACGTCTGCTTCAGTGGCTTGGCATTTCGGTAAGACAAGAGAAGGTCGGCTATGGCGGCTCAATCTGGCGCGTGTTGAAAGCGTCTATAGCTTATTTCTGCGCCACGCACAGACTGGATATTTTTATGGTCTTATCAAACAAAAAGGCTGGCCGCGTATGTCCTAGAAGACAGGCAAAAAAAAAGTTTGCCAAAGAAAATTAGTGGATTTACGTTTTGCTGTTTGTTGCGAGCCACGTGGTCGAAAGACCGACGTTTTAAACAAGCATCGACATATCAAGAGGCTTTCTCGACGTTTGCAGTACAATGTAAACAAGCACTTCGTGCCACTGCGCTTCGCTTAGTAAAATCAGTGCTTTTTTTAGGCATTTTTCATTTTGTTGCAATTGTCTATGCGTTTGATAATGTCAGCTCTATGGTGCTTATGCCGGCAACACAATGTAGCTGTCAAGAGCAAATTTTTACGTTTTGGAATTATAGGAATGGAATGGAACGATCCAGCCATTCCAGGAGTGGGAATGGGCCCAGTGTCCCCATTCCTAGGAGTTGAAAGGAATGGAATTCTTGAAAACCCTAATTCCCCGGAATGGAATTGGAATGGAATGGGGGTGCCCATTCCGCAACACTGCTGCCTACCAATGATGGATCGTGCTAAAGGCGGTTGTGTATGGTTGATTCTAAGTATTTTACTTAATATTGTTGTCGTTATTATATTGTACTATCGTCTTGGCAATGTTAGCCTTTTACAAAATAACATAAAATTAAACTCGGTAGGCATGATGCTAGAGGATTAACCTGAGATTGGCTCCTCCATCCCCAGTGTCCAGAAGGAGCCTTTGCGGATGCTTGGATACAAACTCGTCCAAGTGAGATTTTTGCAAGGCATCCCAAAGTTCTCCATCCGTGTGGGTGCCGGTCGGGTCCAAGTTGTCTCTAAGGCTTCCGCGAACAAGGATTGGGTCCTGAAACATAAAAAGCAAAACTAAAGATTTATACACCGTATTTTCAGTCTATAGTCCGCACACGGCGTAGAGTCCTCAGGGGCAAATTTGGGGTCAAAAATATAAGTTTTTGCTTAGAGAGTCCGCACCTGGTGATTAGTTGACATGCAAATCTTCTCATACGGGTCGCACCTTAAGAAATGTCTGCTTTCTGAGCTCACGAAGAAGCTTGTATTATACATAAATCATCATTAACATAATCTTTCATTCACAAAATCCGTCACGTCTCGTCATAATGGACGATCTTAAAAACAAAATTCCTGTATCGTCGGCAGACGTAGATAGTCCGAACTGCCTAAAATTTTAACTTTTAAACGTGCATAGTCTGCGGACTGTATCCCGAAAAATACGGTACTCGTCATTGTGTTGTTTCTTATATAGAAGCCTTGCAGAATAAACCTGAGCTAAAAGTAACAGCGCAAAATATATCTCACACACTCAGACCCCATGCACACCGTCAAAGGGTATCATCTCACGTCACGCTGACTATCAACTCTAGTTTGCATTTTTTCCTTCGTCCATATAACGATAAAAAAAAAGAAAAAGATGAAAAGAAAAAGATTAAAATTGTTATCAGACTTCGATGTTTTCTTTCTGCTGCTCTTCTAAACGATAGTAAAGTCTGTCGCAATTGTTAGTTTCGAGTGGAGTCTAGGTATAATAACTACTCGGAAATTGACGTAGAAGTATTGCCAACAGGTGTCTCTCTGCTTCACGAAACTTGCTGCTTCGATGATTTCTATTATGAGTGGGTGATGATTCTTGCTGACTACGGAGCAGTTTTTGAAGTTGGCTGAGCATCAGCAGTCCGGCAGTGAATGCCTAACAGTCTTGAATTGGCTACACAGACGTTGTTGTTTTTTCTTGGTCGATCGTTAACAGACCTTCCATATTGACCTATATAAAGTGTGCCATATGAAAGGTGGAAGTAATACTGTATCAGTGCTTCAAAAATTACATGTTTCAAGCCCTGCCCACATTCAGTCCATTAAGATTTGCAGCACAAGTATCAGAATACAGAAAGCGGTTCACCCGTCGCACCTATTAGCCTCAGTCGCTGAAAGCCTCCCTTCGGGCGCGCTGCCCACAAACGTGGACACAACTTTCTAGATTTTTTTTTTCTCGAAGAAGCATTGTTTGTCACGTTTGAGACAGGGCGTGCACGCCTGGTGACGCGCGGAGAACAGGACGGCTGGCGCCATCTATGAGTGGGAATGCGAACCATGAAGATTTTGGCGGGAAAACATGGACGCCTCCGCGTTCTATGGTGTCTTGGGTAAGTGGCTTCACTTCTGGGTGAAATACCTCTCGAAAGTCAGTCTGAGTGATAAATTTAAGCTTCGGATACGTTTAGGAAGATGTGTGGATGACTTTGAAGTAGGTTGCAGCATTTTATGTGAATGTAATTCAAAGCTATCATTCAGCATGTTTTGGCGTCCTGGCTCATGGACGTTGTGCCCCAATTCTTAGAACTGAGATTTGTTGGCGCATATTTGAATTTCAGTGTAGCACGCTTTTACAACCTATTGGGTTTTATTTTAACAACCAGGTCTTTGTGCCCATGCTCGAGAACGACGGAAAGTTGAAGGACAATCAGTACAAGAGTTACTTGAATGGATCGCCGACGGCAACATCTCCGATGGCGGCCTCTCTGATGACGAGTTCGGAGATCTGGAGCCTGGAACTAATGTAAGTAGCTACTAAGCAGACAGTTTATCACGTCGTAGTACTTTTTATGGCATATAATTTATATAACACCTTTCAGGAAGCCCTTGACGACCGAGAGGCAGGACAATCAATACCAGCGTCGCTTGCCGACATGCCTCTACCAGCCACCAAAAACGGTCACATTCAGTGGTTTGTGCGAGATTTCACTCCGGGCGCTCAGGACTGCACCTGTCGAATGAAGGGTGGTTCAACACCACTAGAACCACCAGTGTACTTCATGATGTACTTTTCGGAGAGTGTGTTTGAGCCACTGGCAGAACCCACTAACATCCACTACCTTCAAACAAGCGGAAAAGAGCTGGGAACAACGCCACAATAAGTCAGGGTCTTCATGGCAATGGGAGTCCTGAAGTATCCTAGAACTAGGATGTACTGGCAGGCTAGAACGAGGATTCCAATGGTGGCGGACTCCATGGCAGTGAACCGCTTTTTCAAGATCAGGTTAGCACTTCACATTACAGACTCAAACAGCCAGACTGACCCGAAAAATCTTGACAAATTCTGGAAAGTCCGCCCGATCCTCGAGGCAGTTCGCCTTCGCTGTCTTGAGGTAGAGCCAGCGAAATGAAACAGTATAGATGAGCAAATGATTGCTTTCGCTGGGAAGGTCGCGGCAAAACAGCTTGTTCGCAACACACCGAATCCCGAAGGGGTGTGGGTGTTCGTGCGGTGCAGCACAGACGGGGTAGCACACGACTTCGAGTTCTATCAGGGGAAGGGGACTGGTGTGGATCCAAGATACGCCCGCCTTGGACTGGGCTGTTCAGTCGTCATGAGGCTAGTCGAAAGTCTACCAAAAGGCCAAAACCTCTCTTGATACTTTGACAATTACTTCACTTCTGTGAGGCTCCTGCAGGAGCTGAAAACAGTGGGGATACTCGGCACCGGTACCATCCGATCCAACCGGCTACTTGGATGCACACTAAAAAGCGAGAAAGGAATACAAAAGGAAGGAAGAGGAACTATTGACAGCAAGATCTCTGAAGACGGAGACGTGGTGATCGTCCACTGGCAAGACAACGGTATAGTAAACATGTCTTCAACACGTGTCGGAGTTGGCGAGAAAGGGACGGTAAAGCGCTGGGGTGAATCAAAGAAAGAGGACGTAGAAATAGAGTGCCCTGAGGTTGTACTGGAGTACAACAAGTTCATGGGGGGAGTGGACAAACTGGACTTTATCATGTCCATGCACCCAATCCAGAGCAGGACGAGGAAGTGGACTGTCCGTGTAATTTCCCACTTCACCTCATTCGGCTTGTTCAACAGCTGGCTGGAATACATCAGAAATGCAAGCGAAGAGACTCCCGAAAAAAAAAAAAAAAAGACATGTTGGCTTTTCAGAAAGACGTTGCACAATGCCTCATCTCATCTAACAAGGCGCCCCAGAAGAAGAGAGGACGTCCTGGCATCGGAGACCATCCAACCGTCTAAGAAGCCTCATAATGCAGAAGCTTTGCCTACCAACACCGTGCGCTATGATGGACAGAGTAACTGGCCCTAACACGGGACAGCCTTCTTTGCTCACAGGTGCCGGCGCGAGGGCTGCAAAAGGAAAAGTCGGATTCGTTGCCGTAAGTGCAACGTTTTCCTGTGTCTCACAGTTAAAAACAACTGCTTCCTGGAGTTTCACACAAAGTAAAGTGAAAAATTCTTGGAGCTCCTACCAAGTAGAGTAGAGAGTAAGGCTGTCCTGTTGTAAATTAGTCAACGGGCTGCATTCTGTGTGCTTTATGAACAGATTTTTTTCAAATAAATTGTTTCAAACATTTTTGTTTTGTTTTGAAGGGACTCAAGACACAACGTGCACAATTGAGGACACGATGCAAAAGTGTGTTTTGATCGAATGTTTGGCAAATGATTTTTTTAGCAATCTAAACCACCTCCTGTGTTGATTTAATCAGGCAAATAATTTTAGGCGCCCATTTTCATACCTTGTGACCTGAAGGGGTTAAACACAAAAAAAAAAAAAAATGAAACGACCCTCGCTATTCACGAGACAGGAACAGAAACCAAAAGCCGGCAGTTATACCCAACATCCACAACGTATCCCATACCTTCAAAAATATTGGTTACCGAGCAAATAGTAATGTTGCGTTTTCGGGCCACCACAAGCTCTCTGGTTGACGTAAAAAAAGGCAACACTACAGCAAAAATCACTGCAGGCGGCCAGAAAAAGCATAAAACCACTTACATTCCTGGTTCAGATGAAGAGGTTTACTTCTTCCCCCCTGCCAGTGGCAAACTTTACATAGGAGGAATAGGTAGATGTGTGAACGACCGATTAAAAAGCAAAACAACAACATCCGAGTAGCCAATTCAAGACTTCTAGGCATTCCCTGCGGTGACTGCAGACGCTCAGCCAACTTCAAAAACTACTCCGTAATCAGCAAAGGTCATCGCCTACTCACAAGAGAAATAATTGAAGCAGCAAGTATTGTGAAGCAGAAAGACACATTGGCACGAATTAAGGCAACGAGAAGACGAAGAGTGAACTGAAAATAAAGGTCTAATGGGCGAACTTGTGCCAACCAAAAATAAGTAACAAAACAGAGTCGAGGCAGTCGAATAGGGAGCCGGCAACGGCCAGGCGGCGCCAGCAGGGTGAGAGCGCACGGTTATGCCCTGTCTCGTTGTAACTTGGCAAACGGCGAACGATAAGCCCCACATTGCGTGCCGAAGGTTTCGATATGCGCAACGTATACGACCGCAACGCACACATATTGAAGCATGACACAGCGAAAAGCCTGATAGTTCTTCGGAGTTGAGGCGCGCTCCGGTGATACGCAGTCACGTTCCGATTGGCCCGCCAGGGCCGTAGCTTCCGTTCTACTGGCATGTTACGCGATCGCGGCTTCCTGGGATACCCAGTATTTCTTGTCTCAGACACTAGGCTCAGCGGCGCCACCAGAGTAATAGCTCACGTTTGAACAATGCAACCGCCACTCCCAGGGGTACCCAGTATTTCTTGCTTCAGTCGCTAGATGGCACCAAACCAAACAGCATTGCAGGGTGCCTATACCAGGCCGCGATTCGGCGGCGAAACAGAGAGCGCGAGCGAGACTGACTCGACAAGGTCGCGGGCAGCTGCTTATCTACCGTGCGTCACTATCTCGAAAGTTCGGCAAAGAAAGTTCGAGCGTCGCGCGCTCGGGGCGAGGATGAACTGGAACTTTCGAGAACAAGAAAGCAGGGGGAAAGCCACGCCTGGTGCGAGAATGAACGCGAATCTTCCCGAAGTCCGTGACCGAGCGTTTCTTGGGCGGCAATATGTTAGCAGTCCTTCTATATCACTTTCGAGAGGGAGCTATACCTAGACCCCACTCGAATGTAACAAGGGCGTTATACTTAGAAATTGTTTGGAAGAGGACAAAATACCACGCAGAATAAGAGTTGTCTTACTTAGCAGCAGAAAGTAGACAACAAAGTGTGTTAACAGTCTTTTTCTTTAATTTCTTATTGGTGTAAAGGGAGAAGGCAAACATACACACCAGAGTTAATAGTCAGCGCGACGTGAAAGGATTCATTTTGACGGTGTGCGTATGGTCTGACTGCGTGAGTTACCGTTTGCCAACTCGCCCAAGTCTCCCTCTCAAGAATAAACCTGCACTGGAAGTAGACCCGCCTTTTATCTGAAGCAGTCAAACCTTTTTACAAAGTGGACAGCTTGAACGCAGATAATCTACAGATGCGGAAACTATAATCTTACATAAAGCACAAGGCTCCCTAAACTTAACGCCACCACGAGTTGGTTAGTATAGGCTATTCCTGAGCCTACCCGTTGAACTACTTGTGAAGTCTTGACTTTCCGATCACAACACAGTTTGGGGAAGACATTCCAACTTCTGCAGTAACCAATTTCGCTTTGGATAGCCACCAACGGATGAACATTTGGGGGGCACTGCATCTTTTTTGTTATTCAGTTTGGGGAGCACTGTATCCTTTGCAGGCGAATCAACTCAGCAATGGACGCGCTAATTGTATTTTCAGATATAAAGCTCTTTGATATTACCCGTAGAGTAAAATCTGAGAGGAGGAGAAAGGAGACTTCGAAGACACATCTCAGATTCAATTTTCGGTCCCTAAAGTTCCAAAAACGTTATCTGGTTGATTATAAACGGGGTGATTGATGCTGAAAACAAGACAAGTTCTGGGCTCATGTCATGAAGTAATCTATTTCTCGTCGGTATTTTTTTCATAATTTTCAAACCATTTCATTTGTTAAATTGATTCATTAAAACGTATGAAAACGTACCTCGCTGAAATTTAAAGAGTTCTCAGACGTTAGTTGATCATTACCTGAGGGATGACGGTGATAGCAGACCTGAGCCTCTTCAGTGGCACTTGAGTGATGTCCACGCTGTCGATTGTTATCCGGCCCTGCGAAGCCTTGAGGACTCGGAGCAGGGCTAGGACGAGCGATGATTTGCCGGCACCCGTCCGCCCTACCACTCCCACCTTCAATTTAATCAAAGATAAATAGCAGGTAATTCAAGGGCAACACTTCCATTCTAAACACTGATATCTGCTAATTGATTTCAAATCAGTTCATTTTATTAGCCGGAATGCATATACATATGTCACTTAAAGAAGCGATGGACCCAAACTAGCCATCTGGTTATGGGTTCATTTGCCCTTTCAGAACCGTAGCCTGTTAGCAAGTTTGGGTCGATTCAAATGAGGCAGCTGCGGCGTAGAGTGAGAAACACAGGTGATTAAAAACCAAATGGAAATACTACAAAACACAAAATGTAAATATTTGTACGATCATAGGAGGCAGACTAAGTTCACTAAACCCAGCTTATGACTATATGAGGATGAGAAGGCAATAGGTAGTGCTTGGAGGGCTTGGCTAAAGTTACGCAAACTTTGAGTATCGTTACTCAGGGAATTCCATACTTTCTAGTCTATCTACGTATATGGAATGACAATGTGGTAGATCAAAATACCCAAGTGAATTTCTTCTGTCAGAAATACACTTCCTTTATAAGTATTTGTTACTGGAGGTGGGTTGTTGTCGGTTACATTTAAAGGAATATCGTTACGATTTTGTGTTTGATGTTATCAATGTTACCAGCTTGGGTTGGAACGTGTTGCATAGGCAACCTAGACATTTAAGGAAATAAAAACCTTATAAATTGAGCCTTTTAGAGAACCCAATGAGGTATTCTCATGTTAGCCTTTCAGTTTCAAAAGATGCAATGTCGTCTATGTCAAACAGTTAAACAAAAGGTCCTTCACTGAGTATTCCTAGATTATTTGAAATCAATTAAACGAAGCTTCGAACTCTGAAAATAAAAATTCAATGCCTTGCTCAAGCTTTCTTTTTATGCTTAGTCTGATGAGTTTAATCAATAATTTTACTCGAAATCAACAGAACCGCACACGGCAAAAAAAAAAAAAAAAAAAATCAATTGCGGCAAATTGAATGAAAGGTAAATAACTACAACTACCGAATAAAAAACGATTTAAGAAAAATTTGTTATGTACATTTTTTCCTGAACTTTAGAGTCCGCAATTGACACAGAACATTTCTAGATCGGAGTTCTAGCAGACTCCGATGTAGTTCCAAGGACTGTCAGCGACAGTCCTTGGAAAAATGTACATCCAAAACACAACGTCGTGTTTTATATTTATTTATACTCTCACTATCATTATTTCCTGTTATTCTATAAATTTAGTGGTAAAAACAGTTAGAGTTGATATCACGCTGGAAACTCCCGCAGAAACCCACCTTCTCGTAGGACTGAACAGAGAATGTCACACCCTTCAACACATCCGGTAAGTCTCCTGGCCTGTAGGACGCCGAGTACTCTTGAAATTCTATTTGACCTTTCGTCGGCCAGCTATCGTTGACCAAGAGGGTTCTTGAACGTAAACCTTGGTTAACGTTCTCTGAAGTAGCAGTCGTACGCTCGTTTTCAACCTGTTCCTGAAAGATAAATTGGCCTCATTTTCATACTCAGCCTCGATTTAGGCTGAGACCCGTTTTCACACTGGGTCTGACAGCAGACAACATTACGATCCAACGCAGCCAATCGGGCAGCTCTAGAAGTGCAACGTCACGGTGCTCGACGTTTTTTGTTTGAGTGTTCACGACCTCCAGCTTAACAAATCACGTAAGAAAAAAAAGGGCGGGGTCACGCCACAGTTAGTGTGCGTGATTGTTTTTTGCCAGGGACAGCGAATAGACAACAACTGTAATAATATGAATAATACATTAATGCTTTATTTTTTCTTAGTGCCCACAAACAGCTATGAAGCCTTTTGTGTGATGCACTTTTTGTTCGTGTTTACAGCAACACTATTTAAAATGTTCAGAAACATGGGAAAGGACATGAATACATAATTGAGAGGCAAATGCAACTCCTACTCAAAGTTTAAGTGTGATGAAATGCACTTTTGCAAGGCTGGTTCAAATTGACAAAATCAAGTAATATATCCAATTCACAATTGCCTAGGTTATTAAAAGCAGACTGCGTACGAGATAACGGTGACAATTGACAAATTGTATTGGGGTAAAATGTTAAAAAATGGAGACTAGCTCTAGTTGGCACATGAATGTCTACACATACAAGTACCATATTTACTCGAGTAATAGCCGCACTGTTTATAAAGAAAACCTGAGGGTTCGCTTTTTCGTGGAGCACGCAGGTTGCCAACCACTGCGATCGACAGCATGATTCCAGCTGTTTACAGGACAAAGATAACGTCTTCGTGCAAAGGTACCATCTGTGAAAATTGCATTTGTATGGAGAATCGTGTTCTCGATCTGGTTATTCGCTATGTTATTTATGCGCAACGCAATGATTGGCTGTATATGTGTTCTGTAAGAAAGTAGACGCAAAGGCTTTGTTCTTAAATAGTGCGGCTATTGCTCGAGTAAATACGGTAATTTCAACTTGGGTTAAAGATGGTGAATTCCAACTAAGTGAGCTGAATACAAGTCCTGAGCGTACGAGGCTGCAGTACAGACGCACCACAGATAATGGTGAGGTGAAAGAACGTAATAACCGGGTGGTCATACCCAACTTTCTTATCGCTGAACCAACGATCTTACTTACATGCGCAGCAAATGAAAGAGTACGATAAATGTAGACGCCAAGCTCTCATACAAGAGATACACGAACTATCGCATTGCCCTTAAGCACTTAAGGGAACAGAAAAAAAAGTCCCGTGTTATTAATGAAGAAATGAATTTAGTTTTTTCTTTATTCAACGAGAAAGCGTTTTTGCACACCACTCGGAAATCGCACCAATATCATTTTGTAATAAAGTAAGATCAACAGAGTTTTAGATATTAAAAAAAAAAAAGCTTGACGTCATCAGCGAAGCGAAGGACATTCGAATGCTTGACGCATCGTACTGTATCATTTACAAACAAAATAAGCAACAATGGTTTCAGGTTCGACCCTTTAGATACACCAGAAGTCGATATAAAACACTTCGAAAATGAGTTGCCAACACGAAGGGTGTTACTACGTAAACTCAAGTAGCTCCTGAACTATTCATACAGCTTAGGGCACAGGCTATAAAAATAAATTTTGCAAAGGAGTAAAGATTGATCCACACGGTCAAAGGCCTTCGACTATGTCAAAATATACAAAATCGAGTTGGCCTCTGCTTGTGATTGTCGGTACAAAGAAATTGAGCAAAGAGCAAGGATTTGTTTCTTCGGACTTTTGTTTTAAAAACCATGCTGAACAGGACGAATCTCTTGACTGACATAACTAGAGGTCCGGTTATGCATATCTATGCCTATCTATAAAGAAAAGGGACGAAAGTTATTTACTTGTGATGGATCACCAGCTTTGAAGATAGGAACAACAATAGAAGACTTCCACAAACCAGGTAATACACCCTTCATGAGTGATTGGTTAAATATATGTTTCAAAAGGTGAGCAAATATATCAGAACACGCCTTAATAAAATTTTGTATACCAAGAATTCTCGCAGAGAACTTAGGTTTTAATTTTCTAATAGCTGTGACGTCGACAGTAAAAGCCTATAAATAGTGTGTGCTTTCCTTGAAGTTGTCTGTTCTACCAGCAGTTCTTGAACTAGAATATCAGCAACTAAAGTAACCAGAAAAGCGATTTGCTATGCCAATCGCTAAGGACAGAAAGCCAGTTGATTCTCGATTGTAAGCACAAATTTTGCGCATTGTCGCGTACGTGGTCTTTACCATAGCGCCAGTACATCCGAGGTTATTTTTTTCAGCATTCGATGAGTGCAAAGGTTTATCAGTCTTATATACTTTTTCACTAAAGCATCCGTTGGTGTCTGTTTGTCATTGATAGCATTACTTACGCCGGTGGCCGTTGTAACGAACTACTTCTCTTATTATTCGGTGATGTAGACACTAACCCCGGAATGATTGAGGCTCAGGAAGCCCAACTAGAATTTGTCCTGGCTATTGTACGGAAGAAGGGCAAAATGACGTTTTAAGCGAACTAAAAGAACTGAGAGAAGATAAGTCTCGTACTAAGTTAGCCGTGAGTGCCCAGGATTAAGGGAGTAGCGAATATGGACGCAAGGGTGTCTTGTTTGGACAATATACGCAAAGATGCAGAAAGCACAAAAATATCTTTAAAAAGCATGACAGAACAAATTCATACTTTGGAATCACGGTGTGAAGACGCGGAGAATAGAATGCGATGTTCCAATCTTGTGTTCTATGGCCATGATGACAAACTAAATGAAACGTGGGCCCAATAAAAAAAAACTGGTTCTTGACATGTGCTCTCGCAACCTGAGTCTTTCGCTACAATCTAGTTTCGTGGAAAGAGCGCACAGGCGAGGTCGCTTCAACGATAATAAAACACGCTCAATGATTGTCAAGCTTTCGTCTACCAAGCATAACGATAAAATCTTGAGCGCGTGTTACAAACTAAAAAGTACGGGTTTTGCCGTCAGCGAGTATTTTTCACCAGCAGGACGCGAGGAACGGGGAAAACGAATTGAGTTTTTCGAAACAACAAAGAAAGCAGTACAAGATGCGCTCGAAGAGTTTAATCATAGATAACAAAAAATTTTGCTTCGACTCTGCAAAAAACTGTATACATGAAGAGAAAAAGCCATAGAGCTGTTCGTACACGCCGCCGCCCACCCCAGTCTTGCCGAGTACGCAGAAACACCAAGTCGTGTTCGGTCCTTTTTACAAATATAAAAAGTGTTTTAACAAACCGCGACGACCTATTATCACTAATTGAATCGTGCACTGCCGTCCTCGTCATTCTGACAGAAACGTGGCTAGAAGCCAAAATTACTGACTCAGAAGTGTTCCCCCCAATATGAATTATACCCTATAGAGATACGACAGACTAACAAATAGAGGTGGCGGTGTCCTAATCACTATCCGCAATCATATTAGTCCGTCACAAGTTAATGTTCCGGGTAACCTTGAGATGGTATGGCTTCAACTTCACTCTCAATCTTTCGATATCTTGATTGGTGTGTGTTACAGATCACCCGATCATCACGCTAGCTTTATAACCGAACTTCATGACTTCCTCTCGTTCATCTTTAATACCCTGAAACAAAATGCGTCGGTCATCCTATTTGGCGACTTCAATTTTCCGAATATTGATTGGAACTCCCTGTCATCAGGTCATCAGTTTGATAATGAGTTCATCGAGCTAGTTCTCAAGTTTAACCTCTCCCAAATGATAACTAAACCAACAAGAGTGAGTCATCACTCTAGCACCATTCTTGACCTGTGCCTTACCACTGACCCCTCATATGTGAATAACATCACTCATCTTCCTGCTATTGGTGACCACAATGATATACACTTAAACCTGCAGTTTGACGTCGTCATCAGATCATGTCATTATACATTTATTAAAAACTACAATAAAGCTGACTCAGATACAATTAATAGAAATCTTCAACAGTTTTATGATACTTTTCATATCAGCTTTTATGAAAGAACATTTGAGGAAAATTAGAATATCTTTAAAAACAAGGTAACAACTCTGACTGGCACTTACCTTCCAACCATCAGAATTAAAACAAACAATGCAAAGCCTTGGTAGAACAAGACAATTTCCAAATTAAGTAGTAGAAAGACACGACATGTCAAGCAAGCTAAAGAAAAGACAGTACTATTGCATGGATTAATTACAACGCGTCTGCTAAGGAATATAAAAGAGAAGTGAAAAATGCAAAGAACAATTTTTTTAACTTCTACCTTCTTAACATTTTAAAGAGTACGCCTAATAAGCTCTGGAAGATCATTCATCCTAAAGAGCATAAATTCATCCACCTGACTAATATTTATTTATTTATTATTTATTACATGTACCCTCAGGGCCGTTGGCATTGAAGAGGGGAGTGGTTACAAAAATGGTGTTGAAGTAAAAGAAAGCAGTTGCTAGAAATACAAAAAATGGCGTCTATTCATACAATATTAGTTAAGGCGTTCCTGAACAGGTGGAGGTCTTCAATTGAAGCTGTTGGTACGGGAAGGCGATTCCACTCTTCTGATGTGCGTGGGAGAAATGACTGAAAAAAAGCATTAGTCCTGCACGATGGGACACCGACCTTATGGACGTGATCTAATCGAGATGAAACGTATTGGGGAGGTAATATAAGTTCGGCGCGGAGATGGGAGTGATAAAACAACTTGTGAAAGGGGCAAAGACGAAAGTTTTTACGACAAGATGACAAAGACGGTAAGTCAAGGCTGAATTTCATGAATGGAATTCCCGCATCTGATAGCAAAAGCGCCTCACTAATAAATATTTACTTTAGCTTAGTATTTACACTAGAAAAAAATGACAATATTCAAAAAGTAAGGGCGCAAACGAGCTGGTGTACATTGCAAATGGTTCCTTCCAATATTCCTCTCTTAAATCAACTTTCTCAATCTGCTATACCTTCTATCGAAATTACATTTTAGGGTATATTGAAAGCGATAGAAAATCTCAATACTTCTGCTAACTTCGGTAATGACCAAATAAATTCAAAATTACTGAAAAACACAAAACATACCTCATCCCAGTTTTTAACCCTTATTTTTCAACAGTCACTGGATGTCGGGAAGCTTCCGCCGAAAACTCGGTAGAGCTATCCCTATGTTAAAAGTGGTGACCGTAATGTTGCATCGAACATCGCCTAATATTTCTAGCCAGTATCTCATGTAAATTACTAGAGCACGTCATTTTCTCTTCTATCATGAAATACCTGGAAAATTATTATCTGCTTTTTCAAAATCAACATGGTTTTCGTAAGACATATTCGTGTGCTACCCAGCTAATACATTTCGTTTATGAGCTTCATAGTAACCTTAATAAGAGATTACAGACCGATGTGATTTTCATAGATTCTTCTAAAGCGTTAAATATAAAGTGCCCTATCAACATCTGCTACAAAAACTAACCCAACTGCGTATTCACAGTTCAATAATCACTTGGATAAAAAAATTTCCTATCTGATCGTAGACAAAATACTGTTGTAAGCGAGTCCCGTTCACCTCTTTCTCATGTAACTTCCGGTGTACCCCAAGGTAGTGTTCTGTGCCCCTTTGTGTTTTTAATATACGTTAAAGGGATGGGGAACCGAAATTTGGATTTCAGAAAAAAAAAAAAAAAAAAACAATGCAGGAGATGTAAGCGGGACGCTACAATCCCTACAACGCTACTCGTAAGGCGATATCTGGAATGGACGGCCGTATTTTGGGAAAAAGTGGTCGAGATTAAACCAGGCCGACGAGCCGCGTGACGTAAAGATATCTAGTTTTCTCCTCTCGTCGCTTCGCTCCCTCAAGGCGGCGAGGCGGAGAAGACGCGAGGCCGTTCCCTCTCCTTCTTGGAGAAACATGACGTGAATATTTCTGTTAAATGCGCCTCCTTTTCTTGAAAAATGCGGTCATCCGTTCGAGAGACCGCTGTTTGAGTGATGTTTTGGTGTTTGTAGACCTGTTGCACGCTTTTGCCGCGTGTTTTGTGAAATCCAGATTTTGGTTCAGCATCCTTTTTAACGACTTTCCTGCTAACCTAACATCTGAAATTCATGAAAAGACTGTGAGTGCGCAGGCGAGCTGGTGGATGTTGATCATAATGTAGAAAACCCGAGACTGTGGTAAAAGCAAGGAAACGGAGTCGAAGGAGAAAGACAGGGGAAAAGAACGGGTCTAGGACGTTTCGGTACCGGACAGTTCGCGACCGGACGTTTCGGTGTGGACATTTCGGTACGCGGTCGTTTCGGGACGCGGTCGTTTCGGTACCGGACATTTAGGTACGTGGTTCGTTTAGGTACCGGACATTTCGGTACCAAAAATTTCGGCGAACAGTGCATTGAGAAATTTTGATAGCGCCAGAAGGCATGTTTTTTTTTCTTTTTTCTAATTTAAATATTACTGGCCGATATACTTTATCTGCTCACATTCAAGATAACACTTTAACAAGTTTATCTTTTTTTTTATAAATACATAATATCTAATGTTATTTACGCAAACGAAAGAGCGTCGAGGCAGCAGAAAAGCGGGCGGCGATTCGGCGGCACTACAGAGCGCTAGCGAGACTGACTCGACAAGGTCGCGGGTAGCTGCTTATCTACCGTGCGTCACTATCTCGAAAGTTTGGCAAAGAAGGCTCGAGCGTCGCGCGCTCGGGGCGAGGATGAACTGGCACTTTCGAGAATAACAAAGCCGAGGGAAAGTTACTTCTGGTGCGAGAATGAACGGGAATCTTCTAGGAGACCGTGACCAAGTGTTGCTTTCTCGGCTCTGCGGGCGGCAGTATAGATGTAAATTATATACTTCTTTCTTGGCATATTTTGTATTTGCATATGTCTTAATAAAGTAAGAAGTTTGCATCGTGAAAGCTAGATGGGACGACTCTTTCCAATAGCGGGTACTTGGCAGTGTAAGCCGACATAAAAAAGTTTGTGTTTGAATATCAACGTTCACTGATAGCTACAGAAGTCATGCTTAAGTGGGTAGCATTTAAATGCAAGTCATAGAGCATGTATTTTTTTACGAAATATAAGACCGCACATACCTTGTCGCCGTTCTCTCGTTGCTTGACGTATTCGAACCCATCGAATAAAAGCTTGAGTCCTCCTCGTTTGCTCGGTAAAAAGGAAGCCATCGCCGAAGATCTAGCCCCGATGCGCGAAAACAGGCAATGACGGACAGGAAAACTAACCCTCTTATATACATGGCTTGCACCGACTTCACATCGCATTCTTTTCACCACCATGTAAGAGGAGGGGAGGGAAGCTGCTTTTGTAAAAATCTTGAGTAACGGGTTAATCTTCTATAATCTTCTGGGGGGAGAATAGCGACGTCTGTGCAAATCCGGGAGGCACAAAAGAGGATCCTAATAAGAAGGGATCTCCTTCCTTTCTTCTCTAGTGGTCATCAAAAATTTCTCTGAATGATATCACTTTATTAAAGCCATGTCTAACCAGAGGCTACACAAAACGTCGCAAGTACGAATGAAAAGAAAAGGAAGATACACTTCTTGTTTTTGGTGTATGCATGACGGGGATATATAGGTCAGCAGGGCAGGTCAAGGTCAGCGGCGCATTCAACTGAAATGACCGGTACCGAAAAGACCGGTACTGAAATTACTACGTACCGAAATGACCACGTACCGAAACGACCGAGCACCGAAACGACCGCGCACCGAAACGACCGTGTACCGAAACGACCGCGTACCGAAACGTCCGCACCGAATCGTCCGGTACCGAAATGTCCGGTACCGAAACGTCCGGTTCCCGAAAAGAACGTCTCAAACTCAGCTACTGCGTTTATTTCCTCAAAGTCTTATATACCCACAATCTAACCATCGACCACCGACGTCACAAGGTCATCCTTTGTTCTCTATACAATCCTACCCACACTGGTCTTCATTTTGTAGTCAAATCCCTAATCAGCAACGCACTGGATAAGTCGTGCGCCCATTTTATGGGTTGTGCTGTAGAAAGGCAGTGGTCAAGGTTAGAGTATGCAGGCTATGACAGTGTGTTCATAAAAAGGCAATTGGAACTACAGCAAGAGGCTAAGCAACGACCAGAAAAGGAAGCGAAAAAGCATGATGCGGTTATTCCGTATTTTCACGCAATTTCTCATAACCTTAAAGCATGCGCAAAAAAAATTTGGGATAGATGTAGCGTTTAAGTCCGACTTTAAGCTGAACCGTTTGACACCGTTTTAGACGAGCCAGAAAGTGTGTCAGAAAGCGCACCGCGATAAGTCGGTTGATTGCAAGGAAGGGGTGGTCTATGAAATACCACTGGAATGCGGTTTCAAGTATGTGGGGCAGACGGCAAGGTGTGTAAATGATAGATTGGGAGAGCACAAAAGAAATGTAAAAATAAACGAATTCAATTCAGAAATTGCTAAACACATTAGTGAGTGTAACAACTGTACGGCACATTGGTCGCAAACTGACATTCTGCACAGAGAACGCAACAACACTAAGAGGCTCATAAGAGATACAGTTCGTATCAAATCCATCGGCAATTGTATCAGCCATGCTTCGATGCAATTCGGAAGCAGTTTCAAGAAATTTCTTAAAATCTAAAAAGTTTCTTTTTTTTTTTGTAGTAGTTGTAAGTGAACGTGGGATTAGTCATATTGGGGGCAGGGGTTCAGTCGGAAGTCTTATCGGTTCTCGGTTAGATATTGCACTCCGGTTAGAAAAAAAATGGTTCCGTGTGCTTTTTTTTAATTTGTTTTGTACTGGTTGTTTTGTTCGACGTCCTAAACTTTCAGTTGGGATTGAGGTCACCGTGTACGTTGAGGTGAAGACCAGTGTCGGTAGGATTGTATAGAGAACAAAGGATGACCTTGTGACGTCGGTGGTCGGTGGTTAGATTGTGGGTATATAAGACTTTGAGGAAATAAACGCAGTAGCTGAGTTTGAGACGTTCTTTTCCACTGTCTTTCTCCTTCGACTCCGTTTCCTTGCTTTTACCACAGTCTCGGGTTTTCTACATTATGATCTGAAATTCGCCTCTTTTCTGACGATTGTGCTCTATACAGACCAATAAGTAATAATAATGATCACCTACTCTTACAGGCTAACTTACTAATAATAGAAGAATGGTACCAAAAATGGCGAATGACAGTGAATGTAAATAAAACAAAACTAGTGTCTTTCACCGGATCACAGTCCCCATCACTCTTTCCATATCAACACAACAATTGACCCCTGCACATCGTAAAGATACCTCGGTGTTCATTTTTTCTGTGTACTCTCTTGGGCAACTCATATTAATTTTATTTTATGTAAGGCTAATTCATCATTGGGATATCTTCAGCGCAACCTCAAAATGGCCTCACCTGAAATTAAACAATTATCATGCATGACATTTGCTAGATAACGTCTAGAGTATGCGTCTCCTGTATGGTCCCCATGGCAGCATTGCCTGATTATGAAATTAGAGGAAATTAAAAACAAAGGTTTAAGGTTCATTTTCACAGACTGCTCTTGTTTCACTAGCGTAACAGGTCTAAGGAGCAAAAGCTAACTTTCACTCACTCTCATTTAGGCGCATTCTTTCGCGACTAACCCTCTTTCATAAATTATACTATAACAATGCCTCTATAAGAGCATCCCTCTTCCTTCCACCTCAGAGCATATATCTCCGCCACGATAACTCCCGCAAAGTTCGCCCGATTTTTAGTTAAATTGTAGCACTTTATAATTCATATCTGCCTATGACAATCAAGGACTGGAATAAATTACCCGGTAGCGTTGTAACCGAGACTGACTCTGATAGATTTGCCTAAGAACTGATCAGTTACCTTGAACTTACAAGCATGTCTTGTGCTAATTCTTTTTTCCCTTCCTTTTTTGCTGTTCACAGTACGTACCATTAAACCATAATAATAATATTTTGTAATGTTGATAACTACTTGTTGTTCTTTAATTCACCTGTATTCCTGACTTCCTCTCCGTGAGTGTTAATTCATTTTAAGCGATGATTCTTAGTGTGTTATTGACCCCCCTAGTATAATTCCCTAACGGGCCCTCAACGAATAATAAATGAATGAATAAATGAATGAATGAAGGGAACACTTAATATAAGGTACCAGATGTTCAGTCCAGTTTTCTTATGGGTTCGATCATAGTGCAACTTGATACAAAGCAGGCGCTTTAGCTCTCTCGAAAACCAGCCAGGATACTTAAATTTACGAGCCTGTTGTTTTGGAATAAAATCCCTCATTTCATTAGATACTAATGGAGTCAACTTAGTAGTGACCAGATCAGCAATTCGGTCTGATAATACGTCAGACCAGTCTCAATGAGCGAGGCGATTGTAAAACCCGTAGTAATCAGCACTGCGATAATAAAACGGCGACAGCTGACGGCTAGCACGGCGCCTACATGACAGGCAAAACTGAACAAAGGGAGGATGATATACGTCAACACACATCAACGGTATGACAGCCGGCACAATAGACTTTATGGGAGCGCTTGACAAGCATAAATTAAGGACATCATCAGCTGTATTTTGGCAGGAGTTTAACTGAGTAAACCCATAAAAATTTGAATAAGAAAGTTAAACATATAAAATAGCGCAAAAAAGACAAGGACCAAAAGTATACAAGACAAACGCTTGTCCTGTATACTTCTTGTCCTTGTCTTTTTTGCGCTATTTTGTATGTTTTACTAAGATCAACCAACTAGCCCAACAACGTACCCTACTGAATAAGGAAGTAACCATGCCGCTTTCCTAGAAGTAACACCCTTTATATGTGACACCGTTCCAGTCGACCAATCAAGACCAGGCAGAGTAAAATTTCCATATAACTGAACCCTGATCGCCATGACGATGCACATTTTACGCTGATTGATTGACTTCATCGGATTGTATAGGGTTGGCTGCGGTTGTTCTTAATGTAAAACGAAGTATAAGATTAATCGTTTACTTTTGCTAATTAAAAAAAAATGAAAGTCGAGATATGCAAGTAAAACAAAAAGAAAGATCAAAGCCGCAAAACTTATGTAACATATCATGAGACATAGAGGACGTGTCGTATATCTAGTGTTCTGTGTTTTCGGAGTTTATTTTTCGTCAAACTCGGAGGGTGTTTTTCGGAGTATATTTTTCTGCCAAAGATTCGGAGTTTATCCGAGTTTATATTTGCTTGATTCCCAATTCTCCGAAATTCGGCGTTCAATTTCGCAGTCAGGGATGGGCAATATTTCTAATACAAGTATTTGACATACGTATTTAAAATACTTTGTGTATTTTGCATTTGTATTTAATTACAAATTGGGTAATGTATTTGACGTGTGTATTTAAATACGAAAACATGGGTATTTCAAATACAATTGTAGTTAAATACATTTTTGTGGGCAAAAATACATCCCTCAAATTTATTGTCTCCACTCATTTTGCTCATCCTAAGACGTGTCCAGAGCAGGGAGAAAACTACGTTCTGCACCGAATGCAGTGTCTCTCAATCAAGCACAAGCGTTTAGTGACTGTGATTACGGTGCTAGTCCAGGGCAAGATTAGTGACGAAATCGACGTTCACAGGCAGACTGGCTAAATTAGTGCCTGTGTGGCACGGTTCAGGGTCCAACCGTTGGAGAAAAAATGAGTGCACGACGATGGAAGGAATGAAGGTATATTACACAAAGAAAGACGAAGGAAGAGCACTAAGAGACTGATACAAATGTACAAAAGTTATCAATAGTTTCACGTATTCGTGTGCACTCGACAATCTGCTGCTCGTTCTGGGGGGTTGATGGTACAGCTCAGGTCGGTCAAGTCACTTTGCTTCTTGAAATACCCGGTGGTGGTATCTTTTCGTGTCACTGCCGGGATTTGCTGCCACTGATTTTGGTCACCATCGAATCGGTCAGATGTAGGTTCATTGGCACCCTTGTGGTTGCTCGGGTCGCTGCCGAGAGTCCCACGGCAGCGTGGCGTCAAATTTCGATGTCTCCTTTCCTCTTCTTCGGTGGTCGCCGAGCGTTCCCCGGGTCGTCGCCGGGTTCTTTTCAGTGGCTTCGGGGCACCATCCAGAAGCTGCGCCTCTCTTCGGGTCGTCGCCGAAATCCGGGCTCCGCTGCTTCGGATGATCCTTTTTTCTTCCCGCCTCTTGTCCGCTTCTTTGACCTTTAGCTTTCGGACTAGCAGTCCATACGGCAATGGCACCGGCGGCAATCTGGGCGGCAGGATGGAGTGTCCCAGCGGTGCTGGAGCGTGGCCAGCCGCTGGTGCACTTGCCCCTGAGCGATGCCGAGGTCCAATCCTTGCGCAGAATTACCGGCTGCCGTTCTTGGATGCTCGCGCTTCTCTTCTTCTTCTTTTTCGTGAAACGTGACACTGTGACAAGTTGTGATGCTTTCCAGCCTGATTTCCATCCATATTTTTGCCTGGAACATTCTAAATGCGTGGGTTGTCCAGATTTTCGTAACTGGTGCGAGTTGCAACAATAAAAAAATTCTCTAGCTAGTGCTGCGCGTCTTGGTCGTCTCGGTTTTTGTTGGTCTATACCAACATGTATTCGATAAAAAAAGTTGCTTGAAGCTCTGTGCTTTTTTCAACTATTACGTCCAAGCTGATTACATTTTCTTTTTTTGTGATTATATTTTTATTACGTTACTAGAGCCTCGCACACTAACTCCCGAGTGTGCGATGCAAAAAATTAAAATGAGATACCGAGAAATCCGTTGCAGGTGCCCTGAAGTCGCTGAACAAATTTTGTGGAATGTATTTGGAAAAGTATCTGGAGGAGACCAAATACATTTGGTTGTACTTGTATCTTGTACTTAAATGTTTTTTTGGAAATGCAATTAGATTTTAATTAAATACATTTTGACGAAGTATTTTGTATTTGTATTTCGATACATATTTGCATGTATTTTGCGCATCCCTGTTCGCAGTGTATCCTATTAAAAATAAATAAATAAATAATTAAACGGATGTCAACGTATGCCAGACAAAAAAAAAATAAAACTTGATTGTATTACTCGAAGTTTCTTCAGTTACTAATACTAATACTTTATTCGTACTTTGGAGGGGTTTATCCAGGCGCACAGGGTCGCTAAAGGCAGTGATGCCCATACCACGGAGGCTTGCAGTCCCAACCTGGGGCCCATTATCGCACACGCACGTGAAAAAAAAGGGGGGGGGGGGGCGGAGTGAAAGGGAGAAGAAAAAAAAGGGGGGGGGTGTAATGTCAGAACCCATCACACGTGCTGCACAGCCTTCAGGATAGGTCCAAGGTCGTGGCAATCAGGGGGAAATGTTTGTGTGAGTTCAGGCGGCAGCTGTCGCCACAGTGCTACAGCACGAGGTAACCACGAAGAAGCATGCCTTGCTGTTCGGGTGAGGAGGGGCTGCAGGCGGGCTGTGCGGTTGTTGAGGCGGGGAGCATCCACTAGCTCTTGGTGACCAGGAGTCAGGAGTCGACAAAGCAGACGGGTGGTGGCTGCCTGCACCCTCGATGCAAGAGGATGCCACAAGGCAAACCGCAGCAAGCCTGGGTATATGAAACGCGTAAAGCCAAAGGCGTGCTGCGGCTGTAGTATGTGTAGGCAGCACGCCGCTGCACGCTGGCAAAGCGAGCCCGGAGAGTGGTGGAGTGGGCCAGCCAGATGGCAGAGCAGTACTCTAGGCAGGGTAACACTAGGGCTGTATACAGCAGCCGAAACGCATTTGGTGGCATGCCAGTGGTGGTACGAGCAACAAATTCAAGCATGCGGCGGGACTTGGCGACTGTTCGGTGAACATGGGTTGCGAACGACAGCTGTGCGTCGAGCTCGACACCAAGCACACTCACAGAGGACACACGTCAAATTTCCCTGTCCCCAAAAGTGAGTGCGGGTGCTCCTGGGGAACGGCACAGTCCAGTAAAAGTCATTGCACAGGACTTGTCAGCGTTGACGGGCAAGTTGTGCTGCTTGGTTCATCGGTGACACATGTCAAGGTCGGCTTGGAGGGAGACATAGTCAGCGGGGCTGCGAATGGGCTGAAGTAAGGTAAGGTCATCAGCATACAGAATCGGGAAGCAGCTAAGACTCTGGGTGATACTGTCAATATATATCGTGAAAAGCGTCGGGCCGAGGACGCTTCCTTGGGGTACCCCCGCTAGGACAGCTGTGCTCGTAGAAACTGCGCCACGGTATATAACGCGTTGAGTCCGGTCACTGATGAAAGATGCAAGCCAGGAGAGCACAACACCTGAGATGCCCTTAAGCTCAATGCTACCAAGCAGAGCAGTGTGAGGCAGGGCGTCAAAAGCACGTGACAGGTCAAGCTGTATGAGTTCGCTTGGGATACGCCGATCGAGGTGGGCACTGGCTGTATGAACCAGGGCCCCGAGAGCAGTCTCACAACTGCGGTTGTGGCGGAAACCGTGCTGGGCTGGGGACAACAGTCCATGCTCCTCAAGATGGGCATGAATCTTTGCGTTCAGAATGCGCTCAAAGGTGCGGCAGACAATTGAAGTGGAGGCAATGGGCCGATATGATGACAATAGGTCAGCGCGGGCACCATGACCCGTGTGAACCGGTGTGATATAGGCAATCTTCCACGCATCGGGTGTCATGCCGGAGTCCAGAATTTTTTGGGACATAGAACAAAAGAATCGGGCCATGGAGGGAAAAGAGGATTTGAAGATCAAAGGATGGATGCCGTCGGGACCAGGACTTTGGAATGCAATGACGAGGGAGACAGCCTCTAGGACATTGTCAACGGTTATGTTCACGGTGGACAACCTGGGTGAAGCGGGTACTGTGGGCGATACAATGACGTCTGCGGGTCTGAGGACGGTACAGGACGGGTCAGGAGTAGCTCTTCACACGGAAGAAAAATGGCGGCTAAATGCTTCTGCAAGGAGAGACGGAGAAGAGACCGTGTCACCACTGAGGAGAAACGATGGACACTTGGACTGCTTTCGCTGGGAATTGACGTAAGCCCAGAAAAGCTTCGGCTCCTTAGCTGCTCTGCTGGCGATGTCCTCAACAAAGCACCGGTGAGCTATGCGAATCTGCTTCTTGACCTCCCGCTGCAGTTGCTTGGCAGCTAGGATGTCATCCCGGGAGTGGCTCTTCTTAGCACGGCGAAACAGATTGTCCTTGGACTTGCACATGGCAATTATGTCGCGTGTAATCCACGGAGCGTGGTGCTTGTGACGAAAGCGTTTAACTGGAACAGTGTCGGACGCCAGGGAGCACATTAGAGTGGTGAAGAGGTCATACATGTCGTTGATGTTTGGCTCAGATAGCACAATATCCCATGGGGTAATGGCAACAAGTCGCTGTAAATGACCGGAATCTAAATTCCTATAGGAATGAACGAGCCTGGCATGGGGGCCGCGAGTCGGGATGGATGTGGACGTGGTGAGGTGAATGGCACAGTGGTCAGACGAACTTAGGCCAACTGTGACGGCACACTCCCGGACAAGTGTGGGGTCCAATATGAAGCAAAGGTCGAGGTAGGAAGTACCACCAGCAGGGGAGACGTAGGTAGGCTCAGTGCCCAGTTGAATAAAGCCAGACGACTCCATAGTCTCAAGGAAAGAGTCTGATGCGGGGTTCTGTGGAACAGGGGTGAGGGGGTCACTCCAATCGATCTGGGCGTTGAAGTCTCCAAGAATGTAGACGTTGCGGAAAGTGCTTCGCAAGGAGATGACACGTTCAATTGACGAGTGGAGGAGGCTGTAGGATTCAGCACGCCGACCAGGCGGGCAGTAGGCGCAGACCACTAGGTATCTCTGGTGCTAGATGGTGACCTCGATGAAGAGCGATTCCAAGCTTTCTATTTCAAACTCCTGGCGCCGGCGGCACAACAGCGAGCTCGGTACCGCTACAAGCACGCCACCACCACGGGAGGTAGAGCGATCCCTGCGGAACACAAAATACTGGCCAAACGCGTCGAGCTGTCCGTCATGATTTGATGCATCCAGCCAAGTCTCACAGAGAGCGAAGATCGTGTTGGGCATTGATGCCATCGTTGTCTGGAGTTCGGGTATCTTGTTCCGAATGGATCGTGCGTTCGAGAACCAGATCATGGGACTGTTAGGAATCGAGCGCTGGGGCACAGTGGAGTTAGGAAACGCCAGGGGTGGGGGACTTGCTGGTGGGGCTGCAGGGGTCGGGTCGAACCGCCGCGTAGCGCAAGCAGCCACTGGGTCGAGGGGAGGGGTTGAGCACCGAGGAGCGGGCGTTGGGAACAGGGCATCGTCGAAGTCCGGGAGCTGGCAAGCGGCACAGTACCATTCTTCCGATGTCAACGACGGGCGTCTGTAGGAGCGGAGGGAGAGCGATTCACACTTCCTGTGCAGCCAGGCATTGCACTTGTCACATTGTAAAGCGGCGACACTGTCGTAGACGGCTCGGTCGCAGCGGGGGCAACTGGGACGAGGGCCAGGATTCAGTGACACGTCACCAGCAAGCAGGAGGAGCAGCAGAGTCTGCGGCTGACGGATCTGGATAGCGCGGATCAGCGTCCCCTTAGGCTTAGTGCTCAGCCAGTAACCGAGCGAGTCCCGAGTACAGGCGGCGTCGGGGATCCGTGCGACCAACACAGCACGGGCGCCGGTACAATCCAGGCAATCACCGTCTCCTGATGTGACGGGCGAGAGGCGACGAAGTTGGAGAATGCCCACAGTACAAACAAGAAGGCGGAGGAGCGCAAAAATGCGTGCGTCCGCCATTGTAGCCGGCGACAAAACGTTGGTTTTGGCGCTGCTGCCATTGCCATTGGCAACACTCATTTGTCGCACGACAAAAGTCCGACACAAGAGGTCTTCGATAAATGTCGATACCTTAAAATCAATAAGCTCCCTGGAAGTAGTCGCTAGGAAGGTCGTGGTCATCCCATCCTTGTCCATCAATCTAGCCCGCGGTGGAGTGGATAAGGATGTAATAGAGAAGTTTCAATTGCCCCTCTTTCCTATTTTATACAATCTTTATGGTCCTTAGCTTTCACTGTTACTCAAACATACCCTCTCCTTTTTCTAAATCACAAATCGTATGGCTCAAACTGGAAACCAAAAGAGTGACGTTTGTCGTGACCCGACTGTACAATGACCTGTTGCCCTAAATCAACCTCGACGAGACAGGCGGTAACACCACTTTTGAAAAAGAAAAAGAGTTTTTTTTAGCCATAAGACATTCAATAAAGTTCAATTTACTTGTTCATTGTTGAGGAACATGTTATTATATATGTTTCTAAAGCTTATGTGCGAATCCCGTAATGCTCTTTAATATTGCGTTTCAAGTTTTAAAAAAAATCATTTATCGCGATTTAGTCGTGGACTGTTAATAATTTCATAAACATATAAAACTATCACTTTAATCACATCGACACTTGGGAAGTGTGGGCTAATTCACGCTAGCAAATTTACATTTCCAGTGCAAATGAAATTCAGTTGTTACCACCAGAGCACGTTACAAACTTATAAGGTACAGGAAATGATGTGTTTTGAGGAACCTTTAGAAACATTTAAAACATTTAAAAATCACCACGTGGCAATCCAACTGAGAACAGATTGATGTACCGTTTAAGACGCCTATAACAAGAAAAAGTAAATCTATATTATAAAAAATTGGAAGATATTTTAGTGTTGTCATGGAAGAAAGTGCAACCTTCGAGAACCAGTGCTATTCGTCGCTTGCTGTAATGATTTACTTTAGAATATATTTGATCTTTGTCAAATGTTCAATAACTCCACAGTGTTGAATGCAAAGTAGTAACTTGTTGAGGTAAAACACCGACCTCTTTCGGGAGCCTGGTGTACTCCAGACAGCGCTCCAAGGATACAATTTGTTGAAACACATTGAACATTATTAAGCAGATAGTCGACAAGGTCAACGGAACCTAGAAAAAAAAAACACAATTAGCGAAAAATAGACAAAAAGCGTACCACGTTAAATAAACATTTTAATAACACTATAGTGACAGCTACCAACTGCTAAATGCCGACTACATGTATACTCTTGAAGTTAACGTGGAGCCAGCAAAATCAGAATTCAAAGAAAGAGCAGGTTATTGGCCAACTACAAAAGTTCAGAGGGAACGCCCGCCACCTTCCACTTTAGCCGAGTGAGCGGCGAAAAGGAGGTAGCCTCCTTTTCAGCGTTTGCTCTGTAAGGTGGGAAGGGATAGGAGTGGTTTCTACCGAATTCTTAACGTATCACTGACTATTGGCGAGGAGATAAAACTATAGGGTATGTTCTTTCCAGTTTGTTTTCCCTGTGGCTAAGTGTGTATCCAACTCAAAGCCTGTGGACTTGATTCTTTGCGTACGTCGTGAGTGCTCAGGGTGTAAGCCCTGAACCTGCAAAGACCTCTGCTGTAGCTGAATTTTCGAAACCATCAGACGACAAAGCAGTGCGAATATTTCTTGGGCGGTACGCGCACTACATACATTTTGTTCGCTATTTTACGAAAATTTCTTTACCGCTCACGTACCTGACGGAGGACAACGTGACAATTCAGTGGTGAAATGAGCAGGAACGAGCGTTCAACGAACTAAAGCAAAGACTTCAGTCGCCCCATATCCTCGGACATTTCGATCAGTCAGCAAAGACGGAAAATAACAGGGACACCAGCACCCCCGAACTCGGAGTGGTGCTCGTCCAGCGAAGAGTGGGAGCAGAGAGGGAGATCGCTTACGCAAGCAGGGTCTTATCCAAGACAGAGCGAAATTACTCAACGACCAACAAGGAGTGTCTTGCCGTCGTCTGGACGATAACAAAGTTCCATCCGTACTTGTACGGGAGCCCATTCTGTGTAGTCACAGACCACCACGCCCTCTGCTGGCTCGTGAACCTGAAGCATTCGTCAGGACGCCTCGTTCGTTGGAGATCTTCGTCTTCAAGAATTCAATCTTACCATTGTGCACTGACCACAAGCACAACGACGCCGTCTGTTTGTCTGGGGCCCCAGTTGAATCTCCTCCCACCGGCAATGAAGACGACGACGACGCTAGTTTCTTTTACGCTGTTAGTGTTACCGGCATGTGAGCACTTCATATAAACTACTGGAACTTCGAGCCGTGATCGACCACCCCGAAAGCGAAGGAAGTTCAGTTCCCCGAGTATTTTCTCAAGATATGTCAAGTTTCGTATTTCGACGAGGTTTGCTCTTCAAAAATAGCTTCGAAACCAGCAGCCCTGCGTTCCGGCTGGTTCTCTCTAGACCAGCCTTCGAGGCAAAAATTTTCAACCTTTCCACTACGACCCAAAGGCTGGACTCTTCGGCTACACTAGGACACTCGCCCGGATTCGGGACAAATAGTACTGACCAAGACTTCCTCCATTTGTACACCACATCGTGTCATGAGTGGCAACGGCGTAAGATGCCACCAACAAAGCCAGCAGTACTCTTACAACGGATATTTGCACTGACTACGCCCTTCCAGCAGCTAGGAATGAAATTGCTCGGGCCCTTCCCACCGTCGACGCGGGGCAACCGCTGGATAATCGTTGCCACAGATTATCTCACACAATATGTGGAGACTAAAGCGCTTCCGTCCGGAACAGCGGTGGAAGTCGCCGAGTTCTTCGTCGAGGCCATCCTCCTTCGTCACCACGCCCCAGAAGTCTTGATTACAGATAAGGGGCGATCTTTCATGGCACAGCTGGCGCAGGAGTTCCTTCGTGTCAGCCACAACAGCCATCGTCAAACCACCGCTTATCATCCACAGACCAACGGGCTTACGGAGCGGCTCAATAAGGTGATCGCTAACATGATCTTCATGAACGTCGACATAGAGCACAAGACATGGCACGAAGTACTGCCGTACGGCACATTTGCTTACACCAGGGCTGTTCAAGATAGCACCGGGTTTACACCGCTTGAGCTGCTGCATGGCAGAAAGGTGACGACCATGCTCGACTCGGTGCTGCCCCATGAGCCAGTGGATGACTGAAGCGACGATGGCCATCTGGTCAGTCAGAGAGCAGAGGAGGAGCCTGCTTGCCCGGCTTTGGATCCACGATCAACAACCGTGCCAACGCTCGCCGATACAACCTTCGGCGCCTTGACGCCCACTTCCGTTCCGGAGACAGAGTGTCGGTAGGGACACCGATTCGTCACAGCGGTCTCAGAAACTCCTCAAGCGATACTTCGGACTCTAAAAGATCACTCGACGCCTCAGAGATCTTAACTACAACGTTTTTCCTGAGGGAAAGCGGACACCTGCAAGGCGCTAGCTACAACCCGAGGTGGTGTACGTCGTCCACCTCGAGCCATATTCCGATCGATAGAGATGCGGACTGACTGAGAACTGTGACTTCTGAATGTTCCGTTCCGTTTTCTTGTATATTATTTTGTGCTGCATCGGCGCGATGCGGGTTTTAAAGGCTGGAGTAATTTCGCGTGCGTGGCCGAATGGCAACGCACGCGAAAGCGAGCAGTACTCCTACAGCGGCCGAATGGCAACGCACCCGACCCGCACGCAGAGGCCTCAGGTTCGAATCCTGAGGGCCGCGCAACATTCATTATTTTGTTGTAATAATAGTTTCTACAAAACCCGAGAAATTCGGAAGCAATTCAGAAAGCTTTCTAAAAAATGCAATGCTTTTTTTCTTCTTCTAAGACTTGGTTTGTTTGATGTATGACCCTGATTTTGATTGCCCCAAAAAACTGTAAAACAGACTTTTTTTTTTTAAGTGTGTCGGCCCAAAACCGTTTCCGTATTTCTTTTTCTTTTTTAGGGGGCGTTTTTTGAATCAGAAGTGGGAACTGTGTTTAGAATAGAAGTGGAAGATATCCTTTTGTTAAAGTTTGAAGGTGGACGTATATTGCCTTATTGCGTCGACCTGTAAGGTTGTCAACGTTCTTACATTGTGTGATGAAGACTGGCGCTTGAACTGTATGGACTTCATCCTTTCTATTGGTGGAGATGACCTTCAGATTGAGGCTATGTAACGGGGGTGGCCACGCTTGCCCGACCTAAGAGCCGCAAACAAAACCACGAAACTTCCAAGAGCCGCGGGGAGGAGGGGGGGGGCGAAAACTTTTGTTCAGCGAAATAAACGAAACTCGAACTACTTTTAATCTACCCGATTCAAAAGCAGTCCAACTGTATATAAGGTACCAGTAGCACGAGACTACCAAACTGCAAGCTCTCTTTCAATTTAAAACGCGTTTCATTTCTTTTTTTGGGGAAGTGTTCGTGTGACCGGGAGGGAGGCGGGTGTGTGCGTTTGTGTGTGTTTGTGTGTGTGTGTGTGTTATTTTTTTTTTTTTTGGGGGGGGGGGGTAGGGAAGGGAGGTGCGAGCCGCACTTTAACACTCGAAGAGCCGCATGCGGCTTGCTAGCCGCAGCTTGGCCACCCTCGGATAGGAAAGTGGACTAAATAAACGAGTTAGCTGAGTTTGAGACGTCGTATTGTCTATTTTCTGTCTTTTCTACGTTTTCATGTCTCTTCTCCACCCAGTCTCAGGTTAATCGAACATGGCTAGTTCGAATAATCGTGAAACCCGTGCGTCAACAAAAGGCGCTCCGCGTGTCTCTAGCCTCAATTCTTCACCAGCGCTCGATCCTGCCACTACGTCGACATTCACACTCGCCTACGACACCTGCTGTTATTCTTATTTTGTTTTGGCCTTAAGTTCGACCCATTAAACGCTTAGTTTTTTCGGCTACTTGCCACCATTTCATTCGTCATTCGTGACAATAGGACGCAACGTGGGAGAAAAAGTAAAAAAATGTGTTTGGATTATTTTTCGCCTAGTCTTTTGGCAAAGTTCATGCAAATAAAATTATTTACTCCTTCTCGTTCTCGTTCTCTCTTTTTCCCTGTTTTTCACGTTGCGCCGCCTTTCGGGACAACGTGTGATACCTGAGTATTCAGGGCCTTCACCGATCGTCTCCGTACGAAAATTGGGAGAGTCGTAAGGGATTTACCCCCTGCTTTCTTATTTAGTTTTCTTTTTACTAATCATTGCGCCCTTTTAAAATCGTACATTAGAGAAACGAGCGCCGGCGTAATGAAAAGGTTCCAAAGATTTTCTGCTAAGCTCGGCGCCACCGCGCCCTCAACGCTCACGAGATTTGTTGGCGGCACGTACATACAATAAATCGAGCGCGTTCATGACACCACCTTGGAATGCTGCCGCAAATTGACCAAACGAGGTGCTTCTTTTTTTTTTTTTTTTGAACGGTGTAAGTTTGTCAGTTGATATTTCTCTCTCTAAACTTCCACCACCTTGCCACACCTCTGCAGTAAATCGAAGCACGACATCAGGGTGTAAGATAGACGGGTGGGGAAACGGCCCATAGAAGCCTACCGCAGCGCCGTGACCGGATTGTGTACTCGTCTGCTTGCGGGTACCCTCGACTTGCGACAGATGGCGCCGCGGCGAGAGGAAAAAAAATCGGAATCGGATTTGCGTGGAACACTATGGGAGAGTGCGCAAAATAAACCGAGAGCACGACAGTCCTCCATTGAAAATCCACGAGAAACCATCTCCGTGAGTTTAGCCGGTCGCCATCGGATCGCCCACCCGGAGTGAGAGTTCGCGGTGCTCCACATAGATGGCGCCACAGAAATAGAGAAAACCGAGGGGGACACAATGCGGTCGCTCATTTGGCTCTCGTTTCCCCACCTGTCTATCTTACACCCTGCACGACACGTTGGTGAAGCTATTTTTGCCAACCATGTAACGACAGGTTTGAAATGTAAATGGGGGCGAATGTGATACGGAAAATCGACGAATTTTGCCCGAAGACTTTTGCATTGCACGTGTCATCAGCACAGGAGCTTACACGTCGCACGCAAATCGAGTGTGCCGTCGGGCGAAGTTCGTCAGTTATTCGTCGCATTATTGGCTCCATGGAGTTCATTCGGCCTTCAGTGTACATCCTGTATATTAAATCCAAAATTCGTCGACGTCCCAGGACATTGCACGTTAGTGACCACTCGCGCTGCACCATCCAGGGGCCCCAATCTGGACACTAGGTGAAAAAGTCGGCGAGAAATCTGGCGACCGTGTGTGGACGACGCAGCACTTGACCTTGGCGCCGGTCAATCAGAGCCGCCGAATTTCTCGCCGTCTTTCTTGCCAAGTATCCAAATAAGGGCCCCAGGAGTGTATCGTACAATCCTTGCCTCTACTCGACTCAGTCTGGATGTGCTTGGAGCTACTATAGTAACCGACAGCTTAAGAGTGCAGAGTAGGGCCAAGGACGCTCACGCTTAATTCTCGCTTCCTGATTGGCTCTTTGGTGGTCTTACCAGCAGAGGCAGCAATCTGACTGACTGCCGAGCGATAATGATATGCTCAAAACTCGCCACACATTGTATTTCTTAAGCTGTCAGCACAGCAGAATGTAGTACTTGGGAGACTCCTGCAATAATTAAGTGCCTCCTGTGGGGTCTCGTACGAGCGCCACCATATCTCACGGCCAGACTTCCCTGTGGCTTTGTAGACATGAACACATTTTATTATTTGTATATTTTTTGTCTCAAACATATCGTCCCGAGATTTTATAAAATACGGTGCTCGGAACGGGTATTCGACTGGTGTGTTTCGCGTTCCACACCGCCCGTGCTTCGAAGGTCGTCACGGGATGTCAGCGAAATACGACACCCGAGGTGGCGTCACGTGCTGTCAAATGTGGCAATCCTGGCGGTTGGTCGTAGAACTTCAGGCAAAAACGACGAGCGAACGATAGTGTCATTGCCGTCGCGGAGTCTCAACTCCTGGCTGCTGAAACTTCCGTAGACTATCCAGCTGAAGAGCGACCTGCAGCAGAACAGGCGTCTGCCACCTCTACCACCGCAGCTGGGACACCGCCAGGATCGCTTCCGGCGACAGCAGAGAATTTCCATGACGTCATCAGGCGGAAATGAAGGAACCACTTTTTTTAAGGAGGTAAACCCACTAGTCGGAAAAGCGTTCCAGCGCATCGTAGCGTAGACAGCTTCTTTTACGTCTAATCACAATTTCAGCTTTGCCATTCAACAACCTCCGTAGCGTTTGGGTCTCCCAAGTGCTCTGCGGACAAGTACACTAAACGGATGTCTTAAAAAATAGTATTAGAAAATCTCTCAGCTCACCGCAACTGAAGAGCTCAGGGTCAGCCCAACACTGCTGGCCCTGGTGACGTCATCTGCCTCGGAAGAAAACGTGGTGGTCAGAATAAGCGTGGTGAGCACGACCACGAAGCCCAGGAGACTGGCCATGGTCCTAGTCATGCGAAAACAGGCTGTAAAGCCGTAGACCACTCGCATGCCCTCGTCCGTGAGCCGATAGAAGTGGTTGCAGAAGCGGTCTACGACGCCGTAAGATCGGACGGTGCTCAGGGTGTCTACGGTCTCGGTGACGTGCTGGAGCAGCCTGGACACGTAGGTGCTCTCGAGGAACCGGAGGCTGTTCGATGCTCGCACGACGATGCGCTGTGAAGAGAGGGGGACTGACATCAGAGACAGTGGAGCTATGGTCACCAAGAGGTTAAGAATGGCAGGGCGTGGGTAATCACGAGCACCTTATCATTGGTCCGCAGTCAATCAGTTAGTAACATCGGCTGATAAAGACGCTAAAAAAACAAATCACTAAGCAAAAAAAAAAGAAGACACGAACAAAATAACTTACTTTTTACGTTTTTTTAGCTATCAGTCAGCCAACAAGGTAAAAAGAAGGGCGTAAGTGCAGATTGAATCATATTAACGCAGTTTAGATTCATGTCCTCAAGTTGGCAAGATTGCGCAATACGATTCTCGGCGAGGCGCTACGCCTGCAGTTTGGCCCATTTCCCACCACATTTAACGGAAATTCAGCAATTGAAATGAAAAATTAACGATTGACTGTTTTTTTCCGGTTGGTGTCGAAGACACAGTTTATTTTTAAAATTGGCGAAAGGTTTCATTGGGAGATGGTTTGTACTGAGAATCTTTCATAAAAAAGGTCCCCCCCCCCCCCCCCCCCCCCCTCAGATGAATATGAAACAATATAAACAAAACAACCCAAACCATCCTCACTTTGCTTTTCTGCCGGGAGTAGGTAAATAAGACTTCTTCCGGTGATTGTTTGTTTTCGACATTATTAGACGAATGAATGTAAAATAAAGCGAATAAATATGCACTGCGCGGCACAACATAAACAAGAAAAGACGTTGTTTTTTTTCACTTTTACTCAAACAATATATTAACAGACTCAGACGTTTACCCCTTAATGCTGCACCGAAGATACATTTTTCACAGCACTAGAAGTTTTTCTGTTAACGTCTCAATGCTGTGAGAAAAAAAAGAAACACAAAAAAAAAAACTACCGATCGCTTGTTCTGGCTAACAATGTTGAACAGTTTACATGCGCTAGTGTTTTTCTTGACTTGTAAGGCTTCATTAACTTTACGAGTGCTTCCGGTTTTATTAAAACTTTGTGATATTGTCACTAAGGGCAATGATCAGGCGTCAAACAGAGAAACAAAATGTTTGGGCGAACTTGCGACCAAAACAAAATTAAACAAGGTTAGCGCGGCAAGCGTCGATGTTCGGCGGAACAGCAGGATCGAGCGCTGGGGCGAGACTGACTCCGGCTTGCCCCGCGGAGTCCCTTATGTACACGCGTGGGCTCCTAAAACAATCAGCGTAAAATGTTCAGCTCGCAGAACATTCGGTCCTCTAACAAGCAACAGGGTTCTTGGCGATGGCCCAGACAACAGCGAGGCGTTCCTTTTTCCGTCGTAGAGTAATTACCCTCCGCCTTGGACAGTGTCCGGCTCGCATAGGCAATTACCCGCTTCGTTCCCTCCTGTATTTGAACCACCACCGCGCCAAGCGCCGTATTACTCGCGTAGGTGTGAATTTCTGTTTGTGCATGCTAGTCCAAATGGCAAAAGAAAAGAGGTGTTTGAAGTCTTCGTTTAGGCTTGTCGAACACCAGCTAGTGCTCTTCTGTCCACTGAAACTTGGCGGCGTCTTTTGTATATTATGTCAGTGGAGCAGAAAGCTTCGCAAGATCAAGAACGAAGCGCCTGTAGTAGGCAAAGAGGCCTAAAAATCTCTTACGGCCTTTTTTTTTTTTTTTTTTTGACGGCGGGAAAAATGCGGCTATGGTTCTCGTCTACTCAGTGTTAGGACGAGCATCGTTGCTGCTCACGACGTGTACTAGGAACCTGAGCTCACCATGAGCGAACCGAAATTTCGTTGGTTTGAGAGTTAGTCCGGTGGACCTGATGGCTCGAAGTACGGCGCGGAGTCGTCGTAAGTGCTCGTCGAAGTTGCCGGCGAACATCACAACGTCGTCGATGTAGACGAGGCAGCTCTGCCATTTTAAGCCTGCTAGCACGGTGTCCATGGCACGCTGGAAGGTCGCCTTGTGCTGCGTATACTCTGAAGGGCATCACTTTAAATTCGTCCAGTCTGTCGGGTGTGAGGAAGGCAGTTTTCTTCGTGTAACGTTCGTCAACCTCAATCTGACAGTAGCCATTCTTCAAGTACCGTACAGCAACCAAAAGTATCGGGAGTCGCGCAGACGGTCTAGGGTATCGTCGATACAGTGAAGCGGGTGTCTTTCTTTGTCATAGTAATGAGTCGAGGATAGCTCCACACAGAATCTCAGGGTTCCGTCCTTCCACTTTACGAGCACGACTGGTGAAGCCTATGGACTACAAGACGGCTTGATGATGTCATCGTCGAGTATTTCCTGAACCTGTTCTTGGAAGAATTACGTCTCTTTTAACTAGACACGGTACGGTGACTGGCGGACTGTGTGCACGTCGCCGTCGGTAATCATGCGATGCTTCGCCACTGGTGTTTGGCGAACTTTCGACGACCTGGCAAAACAGTCACTGTAATAATCAAGGAGATCAACCAGTTGTCGGCGCTTTGGAGCTGGGAGCTCGGAGTCGATGTCGATCTTCGGAGGCGACGTGATTTGTGCTGTGACGACGAGGCGCCGGAAGCTCCTCTACGTGGCCTACGGTGGTACCCTTAGTTAGGTGCTGCGCGGCTTCCCTCGAAATTTCGTCACAAGAAGAGTTGCGCGTACTTCTTGGAGATCCGTTACGCCTCGTGCGACGCCAATTTCTTTTTCAAGGAGTAGTTGGGCGGTGCCTTCCAGTAGAGCTTGACCGCACATGGCTGCGTCAGTTACGACGGTTACTAAAACACTCGACCGCGGCGGCAGGTTCACATGGACGACAATAACTCGGATCGCGGGTGACGTCATGTTGGTCTCCATCGGCGTAAGAACAGGCTTTCGCAGCGTCAACTGGTCTGCACCGAGGCTGATGACTGCGCCATACTCGCAGAGAAACTGCATTCCGAGGATAACGTCTCTCGCACAGACTGGCCGAACTACGAACTTCGCAGGGCACGTTGCAGCATGGATCTCGGCCAATTGGTGTGATGAGGTGCTCTCCGGCGGTTTGTATTTGAACTCCATCCCACGGCGTCGTCACTTTGCAAAGACGGCGAGAAAGCTTCGCACTTGAGACTGAGTTGTCTGCTCCGGTGTCCACGAGTGCCGATGCGTCGAGGCCTAAGATAATAATGTGTAGGCTGTTGGGCACCGTTGAAGAAGCGTCGTTGCGATGCGTGGCCTCGGGAGAGTAGGAGCGCTCCGTTGTTCTTGGAAGCTCTTTACTTCGGTCGTCTTCTGCTACGCCACCTTCTGGCGTTGCCGTATGCAGTTTTCCCAGACGAGATAGAAGGAAGGGGGGAGAGGTCAGGCTCTCCCGTTGAGAGGGGCGGAAGGACGAAAGCGCACGTCGAGGCGAAGGCGATCGGGAGCCTCGTGGTAGAGTCTGCACCGGGAACAGGGGTCGTCGGAGGTACTACTCGATGTCCCTTGATCGCTCCCCAAGGCGGGGTCGTGGTTCACTCGGCGCAAAAACTCGCGGTCCCATTTGTCGGTATGGGCACCTCCGGTATTCGTGGTCGGCCTCGCCGCAGTGATAACAGAGCGGTCGTCGATCGGCCGTATGCCACACATCCATCTTCCTAGACGCCATTTCGTGCGGACGAGCTGGGGCTACCCCTCACGACGTCGGAAAGGCTGCGGCGCTGGTAGGTCTCGTCGAGGCGGCGTAGAATACTGCCAGGCAGCTTGCGGCGGTTATTGAGCCACACCGGCGTAGGTCAAAATGGGCTCTTCAGGTGCTGTTACACTGGCAGGAGCCTCCGGTTGAAATGCCCGCTGAACTTCCTCGCGGACAACTTCGACAGAGCAGGCAAAAACTTTCCGAGCTCTTCCCGGGTGACGTCGCGAATGATCTTGCCAATGTCTGGAATTCTGAGTCCAAGATAGCCGCTTAAAGGCCCGAGGGCAGCGACGCCGTGTAGTCTCTGGAAGTGACCGGCTCGGGCTTTCAGGGCGCGCTCGATATTCGTGACCTCGGTGACGAAACCTTCGACTGTTGTCGGAGGGCTGCGTACAGGGCCGTCGAAGATATTGTCCTTCACGATCGCATGAGGATTCTTAGCTTCTTCTCCTCTGTAGTCTGAGGGTTGGCGCGGGCGCTCAGGCGCAGAACATCCTCCACGAAGCCGTTGAAGCTCACGCTAAGGTCCTGGCTGCTGGTTCGAAGTACGTCTTCACATCTCTCTTGGCGGTGTTTGTTGACAAACAGCCCCTTCAGCTCGCTCTTGGAAACGTCCCACAATGTCAAAGAGGACTCACAATTTCCGTACCAGTGCATGGCAGTCCCCTCAAGCAAATATTAAACGTTGTGTAGGCGCTGCCCGTCGGTCGAGTCAGTGTAGCGGGCAACGCACTTGTACTGATCTATCCAGACTTTGACGTCTTCTTATTGTTCGCCGTGGAACGGCGAATAATAAGAAGACTTCAAAGTCTGTGGTGGACGGTCAGGTAAACGATGGTCTGTGGTGGACGGGCAGGTAAACGATGGATCGTTTACCTGCCCGTCCTACCCCAAAGCCTTTGTGGTGGGGCGGGCAGGTAAACGATGGTAGAAGCGGCAGCGGTCCGCGACTGCTTGGCCATCGTCTTATTCTTCGGCTTGGGCTCGTCCAGCAGCAACAAAATTCAGAAGGCTGCCCTTGGGTGCGGCGGTTGGCCTGAGTTGCAGGTTTTTCAAAGAGCTTTTTTCTAGCTGGGCTTGGAATCCAACTTAGTTGACGGGTTCGCGGGGACAAATGAGGAACCTTAAGCGTAAAGTGCTCCCTGCTCCTCACCTAGAATGTGATAAATGACAAATGATAAGGCGGCGAGTAACTGGAGGAACAAATCATTTAATGGGGCGAACCTGCGCCCAAAACAAAATAGTAGAAAGTTAGCGTCGCAGGCGTGGCTGTCGGCGGAGCAGCAGGATCGATCGCTGGGGCGAAACTGACTCCGGCTGGCAGCTCGGAGCCCCTTATATACACGAGTGGGCTCCTGGAACAATCGGCGTAGAATGCTTGCTGCGCAGAACATTCGGTCCTTGAACAGGCAAAAGGGTTCTCGAATTAACCAGAACGCGACATTCACAGAAATAGCAAAAAGGTACATCGGCCCCCAGGCATCAAACCTCGGACCCTTTGCATGGGAGTCAAGCACCGTTGAAGCACGATAACCATGCATGCTGTCACGGGCGTACTTGCTCAGAGATGCGCGTGGCAATATCGAAATTACCTACACTGTTTGCGAAAAGAGGGTCTTGCTATTGAACGCTTCAACCATACTGGCACGTGATATTTAATGTTGACAGTCGTCACAAAATTGCGTTAACGTATCTGACCGAAGATGAAAGAAATAATTCCTGTCGTCTTGCTTCCTAAAGCAGTTCACAACAGAGGAGAACGATGCCACCGCAATGACCACTTAACACCTCATCTACCATCGAGAATGTCGCCAGAATTTTCCAACCCGTGATTTCCGCTCGGCTCTAAGCACCAAATTGATGGCACGTACGGGACGCTGGTGTGTTAACCAATGCAAGGTGACGCCGAGACGGATGAATAGCCGCAACAGCTTTGTTGAACAGTGGTTAAAAAACAAACAAAAAAACGTAAATAATTCTTAACGTGCCTTTCAATTGCTCTAGGCTTACCATTCCCAACCCGAGTAAGATGGCGGCGACGAACCCCACGGCCAGAATCAGCGGCACCTGGCTGCCGATGACAAACAACCGTGCTAGCATGAGCAGGGTGTTCTGGATGCTTTGTTTTCCGGTCAGGTACAGTCGGGTGTCGATAGCCTCGACGTCGACCGTGAAGCGGTTCAGCAGCCTTCCACGCGGATGGGCGTCAAAGAAGGACACCGGACTGTTGAGCACGTGGCTCAGCATGGATTGGTGCAGGCTGAGGGACAACTAACGGCAGCCGATGGCCAGCAGCGCACCTCCAGTGATCCGGAATAGCCCTGAAGAAAAAGTAATTCCACGTTGACAGTGTGGTTGACCTCCGAAATGTTCACGACCGATATTTTGTATTTAGTTAAATATGTATAAGTGTGTATTTCACCACTTATAATATGCGAGGAAAATATGAGAGCGAAAGAAATAGAGGAAAGCACAAGAAATGTGCAATTAGTAGTTCTTGGGAAGCACGGTGATGTGATTGGCCTAAGCCATTTTGGCGCACGTTTCGGAGCAACCAAAATAGTGTTTTGGAGCAGCAATCGCGGCCTTTGGAGCAACCAAAACAGTGTTTTGGAGCAGCAAAGGTGTCGTTTGCAGCAGCCAAGACAGTGTTTCGGAGCAGCAAAAGTGGATTTTGGAGATATGCTTAGGAAAATAAAAATATTCGTTTTAAGTGCTGTACAAACGAGGGACACTTTGTGTTGTGTTGTGTTCCGATGTGACGTGTTGTGACGGAACTCGCTGCTTCTGTTTTTACTGGTCAGACATCCCACAAGTGTACAGCGCCACATAACACACGCCTGCTCAATTACAGTACTCAGTTTAGTTTCGGTTTTGAAAAGCGACCTAAATTGGTCCTTTAACGCAGGCTTGGCGCCGATTATCCATATTTTGGCGAAATGTAGCAGGATGTAGCAGGGTTAGCCCCTTGGCGCAGTTTAGCACAATTGGCGCAGCAATCACATCACCGGAAGCACGTCTATAGACATTTTCAAAACAAAGTGTGTTTCATTTTATTGTACAAACTGTGGTTACGTGGTAAATACCGTTCAACCACCTCTTTTGTTTTGTTGTGAGATGTGAACGTACCGAGATTCGAGTTCAAAAGTTGTTTAAAATAGTTGTAAGGTTTGAACTCGCAGTTTGTAGTTTTATAAGATTGAAGTCCGAGTTTAGTGGGCTCACATTTTCTTGAGGATGAATATAAACACATTTTAGGCTTTCTATTTTTTCTTGAGGTATCAAGCTCAAAATATTTATATTTCTTAAATTTCTTTCACATTCAAGAACACCAAGTTTCAAGTCTTTAAACCTCTCAGAAGTCCGATTTCTACATTTACAACCTGCACAGGTTTCAAGAAAAAGCTGCCTAAGTCATTGCGGCCATCAGCATATGTCCATAGCATGCATCTCTGTGGTACTTATAAGTCTAATACGTGCATCTCAATGGTCAGTCTTTTTTGTGCATCTCTATGGAACTTTAGGATAGCAATAATAATTTGATCCCTTGATCGCTTGACGATGACATATCGTTGCCAGCAGTGTTTTAGCGTACTCGCCACTGATTCTTAGCAATCTAGGGGCTGAGAAAATATAAAGTAGCTTATGACTAAGAGATGTTTGGAAAACAATGTATAGTAGAATTAATTTATGTTGAAATTGTTTTATGGTTAGAAGATAGTGGATCTTTAGAACTCCTTAGGTTTATTTGCACAAAGTTTAACAAAATACTTTTTAAATATTAAAAATATTGAATTTTGTATTTGAGCGAGTTAGACAGTCTAAAAATGGCCAAAGGTTTAACGTAATAAGTTTAAAAGGTTGTGCAGTTTCTCAACGTCTTATGGTCGAGAGTTGGAGACGTTTCGAATCTTTAGAATCCTATTGTTCGACCTTTTAACTTCAAGTTAAAAAAAAAAAGGCGTTTACATATCTGCAATGCAAAATTAGAGGGCTAGCTCTGTACTTATTTTGACTTTGAAATTTACCATGGTAAACAATTTGAGAAAAAAAGACAGATATATGTACAAATATAGATCACTCTCTTCACATAGAGGTTCTGCCCCTGCTCCTCTTCCGCGTTCTCTTCCTCCTTGGAACCCTCCTCCTCCGTGCCCTTTCCTCCTACTCCTAAGTACCGAGCTCCCCTCCCCCTCCTCCATACCCTCCCCTCCTTTCCCGTTCCCTCCCTATCTCCTCCTCCGTACCCTCCCCTCCTCCTCCTCCATACCCTCCGCTGCTCCCACAATTTACGCGCTAAATTTAGTTCGAAAATTGACACCACATGTCCTCAACACCAATTCAGTTCCCCCGCTATGTTTAGCGGGAAAAATGCCGTCACATAACTTCTCACGCCACTTATGAACAAATTTAGTTTCTTCGCTAGATCCAGCGGGGAAATTGGTGCCACGTGATCTCAACACTAATACAGTTTCCCCACTAAATTCAGCGGGGAAAATGACGTCACATGACTTCGTGGCACGTCAGCAATGAACACATACAGTTTCTCAGCTTGATTTAGTGGGAATATTGATATCAAGTTACCTCAACACCAATTCAATTCCCCTCCTTATTTAGCGGCGCGGTTATAGGGAGGCTCTAGTGAGGGTGGGTGCAACTCAAAACCTAGAGAGCGTTTGCAATTCAATGGCGGCGCCTGAGAGAGAGGATTCGGGAAAGGATATGCGCCAATGTTGCCTACACGAGAGCAGACGCCGGCTTTGTTGCAACTCCGTTGCTCCATGTTTGTGAGGGTAAAAGCGCTAAAAACAACGGACAAGTAAAAGAAACGTACAACACAGAGCGCTACTTGAACTGAAGTTTATTCTCAGGAAACACACATATATATACACCGTGAAATCGCGACATGTACTTCAGAAATGCGACATCACCCAATCAGTGTTCGTCTGTTCGCTATCTATACTTTAAGAAAGATTTCAAAAACGCACCTCAGCGCCAAACAGGGCTATAAATGGAGCGCTGACAGACGTTCCTTCAACGCACTCAGATATCTATAGCCCTGTTTGGCGCTGAGGTGGCGTTTTTGAAATCTTTTTTAAAGTAGATAGCGAACAGACGAACACTGATTGGGTGATGTCGCATTTCTGAAGTACATGTCGCGATTTCACGGTGTATATATATGTGTGTTTCCTGAGAATAAACTTCAGTTGCAAGTAGCGCTCTGTGTTGTACGTTTCATTTACTTGTCCGTTGTTTTTAGCGCTTTTACCCTCACAAACATGGATCACCAACTAGCCCAAGTGCATACGCTTCTACCGTTGCTCCATGCGCCTTTCCTCCTCTCGCCTCCCACTGCAAGCAACGAACGCCTTGGCGCAGCCTCTCTCGCTTCCTTCTCGCTCCTGGAATCGCAAACGTCGAGAGGAGAAAGCAGGGTTGCCAGACAAGCAGCAACGTCCAAGATGGCAGAATTTACCATTTTTCGCGTTAAAAAACACTTAACCTATCACAACAAAACTGGTGGACATGGAAAAGTAATCATTTATACCTTGTGTAAATTATTCAAGCACCTTAATGGGCTCTTATGACCTCAGTTAGGATATAAAACGACCCTTTGCCCCATAGACTCGCAGCAAAATTTAGCACTTAAATGGCGTACATGTCCCGTGATCCCCGATCTAGCGGTTACACCCACCCTCACTTGAGCCTCCCTACGCGGTTACGCCAACGATGACGGCGACGCCGCGAAACACGGGAAAGAGCGCATAAGAGCTGCGCTCAAAGACGTTCGCGGCCCCACTTGTTTTATACCGTTCAGGATCTTACCATCGCACATGCATAAGACTACCAGGCCCCTGACCCAGAAAGGATCCTGTGGATCGCTGGTGGACATTGGAGAGCTGGCGTCGGTCCACTGCTTGATCCACAGTTGCTGCCACGCGAGGACTGCCGCACTGGCCACGAAGAAGGTGACCGCCAGGGGCATCCAGATACCCGAAAGCCTCAATAGGGACCACGAAACTTCTAATGAACCCTGCAAGCGAAGTGATTGTCATATGGTATCTTTCGTCGCTTGGTACTTACTAGGAACCGCAAATTTTTTTTCAAGAAGCTTCCGCGTTAAACGTCGTATTTGCAGGTTGTTATAAACGTCAAGAGTGTTAGCCGCCGCCTATAATGATGGCCTCTTACTGAGGTATGTCGAAGGTTTGGAGATATTTCAAAAATATTGTCAAGAAAAGTCAAGGCAAGCCTATCCTTTCCAGACACAAAACAATAATAAGCGAAAATGCAAGAAATTTTAAATGTATCCCATAGTTGCTTGCAATATGAAAAAGAGTACTTCTGCACCTCAAACGGACGTGTCATTTTAACGTGGTAATCGCTTTTGACATATTCTGCCTTACCCTTCACAAACCATCTCAATGTCTGGCTTCCATGATTAATGTCGTACTAGTCCTTATAGAGCTAGTCTCACCATAAAGGAGGACGTTCGTTCATCTTGAGTCATCCTCCCACTTGAAATCTCTTGTTGCGACGTGGGCTTATCCATGCTAAATCGGAGGGAAGGATACCCATAAAATTATGTTGGAATACTTTAGTTTGGTAAGACATTCTAATCAATTGGCAAAGAAATATTAAAAGCAAATGACATCAACTGAAAGACGCATGAACCATGCAAGCTCCGCGATACGAACATTAATAGAGGGTGGTTTGTTGGGAATCGTGCGGACACTGACGACGCAAAGAAAAGGGTGATATATCTTCATTCTGTGCGGTCTTTATAAATTTGTTTTCTGTCAAGTAGAAAGAAGGATTGTGCACCCACCTTCATTCCCCTTACTCTCTAAGAAGACCAAGGTGTGGCTAACTGTTTGCCATCTCAGTGAAGCATAGGGAGAAAAAGAACTTATTTTGTTCCACTGTTTAGCCCTATTTTGCTTCCGATTACCCGTTGCATCATGAAATCAACTGTAGAAAAGCATTAGCTGCAGCAATGTATCATCATCTAATGAAGCTAGAGTTTAAAATGAAAACGAATCCTCCTGGCCTGGCATATGTTTATGCTTCTGGCTTCGTGGTTCGTCGTACGGCATTCTTATCGGCGAATACCGCCATCTCATAGGCCACAGAGCGATAATAAAGTGTTCTGGGCTCTTCATGCCTTTTGTTTCGTAAGCTGTCTGCGACTATAGTTGTATATTTCTGAACTATGTTCGTACTTCAGTGCACGCAAAAATATTACGCACCTTCCAGGATCGCCTGACAGTGATCTCTTGGGAGACACGCCCAGCCGAAGTGTTTCTGGGGCTCGTTCGTCTTGGATTAGATCGGTAATGCTTTGATGCGTAATCACCGTTTTGCCGTCCATCAACAGTAGCTTATCCATGTTCTTGAGTATGTTGCCCTGGTTGCTTACCAGGATTCGAGTCTGTAACGTATGGTCGCATCAAAGTAATTGTAATTCTGTTGCGCGTATGTTTATACAGTGGAAAGCTATTCAGCCACAATGGGCGTCGAGCACCTCCTTTGTGTAGATGCAAAACGTGGCCAGCGCGCTACCACTGCTAGCCCGGGGTCTCCAACGTGTATCGCTCAGTAGTGATACTTGATCACACGCCAGCACGATGCTCGTCGAGCAAGCAGGGGTAGGGAATGAACCCAGGGGACTTGGGTCCTGTAGCGTGAGCTTTCGCTAAGGATACTCCGAGCTGTTGTGCGTTAACACACTCGCGGCCATTGATCCCCCTGGTCGCAAAATCAATTGTCACGGGTTTTGAGTTCTTTCCGCTTAATTTATTTTAGCGCGCAGCTCTTAGGCACCCGTTTCCGGCTTGAGCGGCGTCGGCGTAACCACGCGGTGCATTATGGGTAAATTTTTCCCGCTAAGCTTAGCGGAAAATTTTCAAAGCTAAATCTAGAGGAAAACATTTTCCCACTAAATTTAGCGGAAAAACTTTCCCCGCTAAATTTAGTAAACAAATTTCCCCGCTAAATTTAGCAGAAAACATTTTCCCGGCAAGTCAAGCGGAAAAATTTCCCCACTAAATCTAGCGGAAAAATTTTCCCGCTAAATCTAGGGAAAAAATGTTCCCGCTAAATCTAGGGGAAAAATTTCCCCGCTAAATCTAGCGGAAAACATTTTCCGCTAAATTTAGCGGAAACGTTTTCCCGCGAAATTTAGCGAAAAAAATTTCCTTGCTAAGTTTAGCAGAAAAATTCCCCGCTAAATTTAACGGAAAATGTTCCCCTAAATGGGAAGCGAGCAGGAGAGAAGAGGGGGCATAGCCCCCTCTCCGTATCTTCCCCCCCTCCTGCTCAAGAGCTGCGCTCTAATTCGGCATTACAGGGAGTTGTAAACGGCTTTTATATTTTTGTACCTACTTTCACCTACCAAAGAAAAAAAAAAACGTACAAATACAGGTAAAAAAAAAAGAAGAAACTCGATTTGAAAGTTTCGTCGTACATCGAAGCAAAAGAGATGTTCCAGACACACTTTATTTCCTTTCGCTATTTTTATTCCCATTTTCTAAATTGGATCGTTGCAGCAATGAATATATAATTTGATTAGTAAGGTGGCCGTAATAGGTAGCGTAAATGCGGTTGCTTTTATAAAGAAACACGCTTGTGTACGTATGATACAAAAAAACGTATACATGCATATCCTACGTTTCTTGTACGTATTGGGGCATTTTTTCGTGGCTTTTTGGTTTGGATAGGGCTCAAAATGAATAAACTGGGAGGTACATGATGTTAATAATAAGAAAATAATGAGCGTGCCCTTAAGTAAAGGAGTCATTAAATGGTGCGCAAACGCAAAGACGATTGACTGTAAAAGCCTAGACATAAAAAAAGCGATTCAAGTACAGGACTATTCAAAGGCTGGCTGAAACACCGAAGAGTTTTAGGTGATTTCGTTTCCTTACCCTGTTCTTTAGAAGCCCGGTGTTTCCCACAACTTGCGTGAATACCCTTGCGGCCACCGTAGGATCTAAAGCACTCAGCGAGTCGTCAATCAGGCATATGGTGGATCGGGAATACGCCGCCCGTGCTAGTGAAATGCGCTGCTTTTGCCCGCCGCTTAATGTTTCACCCTATTAAGAAAAAGAAATAAAAATTCAGCTGGATTTTAGTCGACCGTCCAAACTGTCATATGAACAATTGCGTCTTATGAGACACGCGGCGGACGCTGGTGTCGCCTCGAGGTCTTGAGATGGCCTTCATGGCACGCGCAGTGCTGTCTTTTCAAAGCGTCGCCTCGTGCTCATTTGCCTAATCTTTTTTGCAAAGCTTTTGATTGCTGATCAAGTAGCTTTCGAACCATTGTGGCGTACACTCGTCCTTCTTTCCTACATGTTATTTTTTAATGTTGTTTTCTAAAGCTTTAGGTAGCTGGTCCAGTCTTTTCGAAGAGTCGCGGCGTGGTCTCGACCTCCTCTTCTACCACTTTTTTTTTTTTTTCGTTTCGAATATTTTTTGTTAGCTGACCAAGCCTTTCAAACCGTTTCGACGTCGTCTTGTCTTTCTTCTCATTGCCTCCTGTTTTCCTGATGTTATTTTATAAACCTCTTTGCTGTTGGCCTAGTCTTTTCTAAGCGTTGCTGTTTAGCCTCATCCTCTTCTCCTGCTTATTATGTCTTTATGTTGATGTTGTCTCGGAAGGTCAGTGGCCTCTGGGACACCCTGGTCCTTTCCATTATGGCACTCGAGGCACGTAACGAACGATCGCTAGCTTTGGTTTTCTTAAGAATGCAATTATTACTTTAGCTTCAGTAAGGATGTAATTCTGGATTAAAAGCTTATAGCTTAATAATTTCAGGCAAGTTCTTTTTGCAGACAGATCCACTACGTGTTACGATAAATGGGCTGTAGCACCTGAGATCCATGGGAAAAACCACACGTTAGAAGCACCAAATAGAAACAGGTATCATGTGTTCGATTTACTTTCAGGATTTTAAAGGTCATTCTATTTTCGTAGCCGGTTATAAAACATAAAAAAAACTGCATGTACTCAAGTGACGGAAGGAACTGGTAGATTAGCCTATCACATACTAGCTTCCAAAAACTATATAACACTACCAGAATTGTTTTTATCTAAAGCGAAAGAGTACTAAACAAAATCTCCACATCACTATAAATAAAATATGATAAATTGTTCGGTCCTCGCTTATTGGTTTCAGCTAGTTGTAGTGACTGACGAAAAAAAACGTTCTGATATTGTATTTGCTTTATTATAAAGGTAAGCAGTGTTTTTTTAGGACATTTATAAGAGAAATAAGATGACCTATTAACAATGGTCGGATGGAATGAATGCCTCGCGGATAACAGGACCGTAGTTCTTCATTTTGACGTAACCTACCGGGCACCAGAACAGGGCCCAGATGGAGCACGAATGTTGTGGCAAAGTTCGGCGGGAATTTCTGTTCTCGCTGACTTGACACGTATCTCCACCAAACTGTGACGCTGCAGATAAAATATCTGGCCCTTGCTCCTTTTTGTTAGGAAACGATTAAAAGTGCGTCACTATGGCTTTGTTTGCTATCCAGGTAGCAGGTTTAGAATTGAACGACAAACCGCTCCCTCAAAGCTCTCTTATCGCCGTAATTGGTACGTGTTTTTCACCCGTCCAAACGCGCCTCTTCCCCAGCGCTCGTTCTGCTAAGGTAAAAAGAATTCAGGATTCCTTTTTTTTTTTTTGGGGGGGGGGGGGGGGGGGGGAGGAGCTTGTGCTGCTATTCTTAACCTGCAACAGACTCTCTGTTTCGAAGGCTTCTCTAGCTAGTGTGTAATCACTCACCTTTTCCCCTACTTCAGTGAGGTCTCCTGCAGGAAACTTGTTGATATCGTTGAGCAGCTCGCAGGCCTCCAGGACTCGGTCGTAGCGCACCGAATCGAACTTCTCCCCGAAGAGAATGTTGTCGCGGACGGTCATGTTGTACACGCAGGCCACTTGCGGGACGTAACTGATGCGGCCCTGCGTCAGTAGTGCAGCGTCTAGAATGCGCGTCATTCTGACGTTACTACGCTCCAAAGAATCGAGCGCGTCTAATTTTATTTCGCAAAGTGCTCGGGAAAGCAAATCGGTGCAATACACGCAGAGATGTCATAGAATCAAAGCTCTGCTTCAACGTAACTTCATCTGCCCCCTCTATGCCAACGTAACTTCATCGCATTCCGACGTTGCCGAGACGCGATTGGGCTCGAGCCCGACACCGAGCGTACTTCGACGCATTGATTGAACATAAGGGCCCACCGAACGCTTACGCAGCACTCGTGCCCAATCAGTGTCCGCCCCTCAGACTCACTGTAATGACGTCATGGTTCTAAGGCACAAGCTTTGATTAGTTTAGACGCTGTTGGCTAGGCAGACGAAACAATTGAAAGTGTGTTCAGACATAAAAAAAAGATTACAGGAAGATTCATCGGTGGATTGTTAATGAATGCGTTAGCATGACCCTTGGGAAAGGCTGCACACGTCCCGCATTGAGAAACGCTAACGCTGACCCCTTCAGTTTTTTTCTTTTGGATTTCTCTTTTGCTTCATCCATTTTTCGCTGCCTCTTTTTCGCCCCGTTACGGGGTCAGTATTAGGGCTCCTTAAAGGAGACGCGTGTGGCGTCTGCCAAAGGTCATGCAAACGGATTCCTTAAGGATCCACCGATGGAGCTTTCTGTTTTTTTTTTCGCAACTTTTTTGTACTCTCTGCCTGTCAGACTAAGTCGATGCCCCTGGATCCCGTGATCCATGTCACTCGTGGAAAGAACCACATCCAGACCACTCGGAGAAGGAACCGGATCCATACCATTCGCGGAGGGAACGCATCCATTGTTTTAACTTCACACACACAAACATACACATATGCATTCAATAATTGAAAGTAGAAATAGACAAAACCTTCCAAATCAAAACCAATACAAAAAATAAAATAAAAATTGGGTTTGTCCATGGAAAAATTATCGCTAAGCCTTTTATCTCAAAATCATCAAAAAATCGTTGTGAAAACCCAAGATGGGGGAGAGAGGGGCTGCCGAGCGCACGCCACCATCTCTTTAGTTGCTCGTTTTTCGCGGTCACAGCCAAGGGCGACGCCGCTTTGCGGGAGAGTTACTGCTTTCACATCAAAAAAAAAAAAAAAAAAAATACTTGTAGGTCATGGACACTGCATTAACTGAAAACAGACGAAATCCCAAATTCAAAGGTATTGACCGAAGTCGTGCTTTAAGAGCGCCGATCAGAGCTGTGCACGGGCACTCTTCACTTATTCTGAAGTACACACCACATAGTTTTCTCAATGTTTACAAATTCAGAGCCCAGCTTGTGATGTCCACAGTCGAGCATGCGCATGTTCGCCCGGTCGGAAGACAAGCGAATCACGTGTCATACGCAAGAAAGCTGAAAGTGGACTGAGGTGGCGAAACGGCGAGTTTGTTTATGACTTATAAGATTAAAAGTGCTGACAAAGATAAGAAGAAAAAAAAAATAAAAGCAAACAGGGCGAACGCTTATTCTAAACTGAACATTTATTCTTGTCCGGAAAACTGAAGGAGCACGCGCTGTTCACATCAAATGCAACGATGACCTTGACAATTTGTAGACAACTCGGAGGCCAACTAAGTTTTGACAAAAATGGCTGTGTCACCCCCAGTAGATTGCAGATACTACGACGATTCATTTTTTAATCAAACATATCAAAGTTATAATTCACATTTTTCCTTGGTACATTTTAATACCAGGAGCATAAACAATAAAGAAGACAATCTAAATTTGTTTTTTGAATCATTATGTATAAATTTTGATGCGTTGCTTTGTACGGAAACGTGGATCCCTGAAAAATCTGAGCCCCCTCATTTCAGTGGCTATAAATGCGCCAGCCTGGGCAGGAAAAATAAAAGGGGAGGCGGGGTTGCGATTTATTTAAGAGAAGACATTTTTTGCCATGTGTTAGACAAGTTTTCCGCTATCTCGAAAGACGTCGAGTCTCTTGTTGTTGACGCCGGAAGTGTTATTGTTTGTGTTGTTTATAGACCACCGACTGGAGACAAATTTGTGTTTATATCTTACTGCGAGGACTTGCTTGGGTTTCTTGGCTCAACAGCTAAGCCATTTTTTATAATGGGTGATATAAATATCGATTTACTTAGAGAAGAAAAGCATGCGTTGGAATTACAAAATGTCTTGTGCACCTTCGGATGTATTAATACGGTAACACTGCCCACCAGGGTGACCTCAGATACCGCTACTTGTCTTGACGTGTGTATAACTAATTTAAACACTCATGAGGTATCTTCTGGCATTTTTACACACGACTTAAGTGACCATTTACCTATTTTCTGTTTTGCACCATTCCTTAAAAAAAAGCAAACTCAACGTAGAGGTTACAGTTACAGGAAAATAGACGAAGATTCCCTGATAAAGTTTCGTGACCTAATCACTGCCATCGATTGGAACAGTGAGTATGTTGAACACGACCCAAGTATCGCGTAGGCCAGCTTTTCGAAAAAACTTAAAATAAGTTATGACACTGCCTTCCCACTTAAACTGACGAACAAAAGAAAAGGTAGATTGCGCAAACCTTGGATGACCAATGAGTTATACGCTCGGATTAAAGAAAAAAATAAGAAATACCATGCTTTTCTTAAAAGCAGAGATCAAGATCTTTTAGCAGCCTACAAAAAGTACAGAAATAAGCTAACAACTGATTTGAAAAATACAAAACAAGATTATTATCAACGCCTATTTGTTCGCGTCCAGAATGAGCCCAGAAAAGTATGGGAAGCGGTAAATACCCTCACAAACAGTAGCAATCGCACCACAGAAATACAATCTGTGATTGTGGATGGCAAGCGTGTGAGCGGTTTGGACTTATCTAACGCAATGAACGAGCATTTTGTAAAAGTTGGCCAGTGTACTGCAGATACGCAAGCATATTACAACACACCTATGACGACGTCCTTAACAAACTCGATAATGTTATCACCAGTCACCCCACAGGAAGTAGAACTACTAATAACAAAAATAAAAAATAATGTAGCTGCTGGCATCGATGACATTAAACCAGTTCCTATTAAATACGTTTACCAAGATATTAGCAACGTCTTATCGCACATCATAAATTGCATGTTAGAAACTGGTATATTTCCTGAGCAACTTAAAATTGCTAAAGTTACACCTGTCTACAAAGGGGGCGGAGAACACTTACAAAATTTTCGACCAATTTCGGTCTTGCCTATATTCTCTAAATTATTTGAGGGCGTCATACAAAGCAGAATAGACCAATTTCTATCTAAGTATCATGTGATTAACAAATCGCAATATGGATTTCAGAAAGGTAAATCCACTGAGCAAGCACTCGTAGAGGCAAAGGACAAAATAATATACAATATCGAGAATAAACTATATACGCTGGGAATTTTTTTAGACCTAAGTAAAGCGTATGACACTATACAACACGACATACTGTTCAGAAAACTACATACATATGGAATACGTGGAATAGCTTTGGCTCTCATAAAAAATTATCTTGAAAATCGATTCCAATTTGTTAAAAATAATAACATTGTCTCAAGTACAATGGCAATCAAATGCGGAGTCCCACAAGGTTCAATCTTAGGTCCCCTTCTTTTTCTTCTATATATAAACGATATTACAGCAATCACGGGATCTCATGAGCTTATTTTGTATGCGGATGACACCAGCGTATTTTTTGCAGACTCATCCAAAGCCCAGTTAGAACTATTGACAAATAGCTTTCTTGCCGACCTAGCTACATGGCTTCAAGCAAACAAGCTAAATTTAAATACGAAAAAAACGAAGTATATACTATTTGCACCTAAAAACAAACGCGACAGTATAAACTTAGTTATACATTTTAAAGATGAAATTATAGAACAAGTCCACTAACAAAAATTTTTGGGAGTTTGGTTTAATCAAGAGCTAAGTTGGAACACACACGTGAATAAATTAAGTTCCGAGCTTTCACGGTCGATTGGATGTCTATATAAAATAGGGAACCTTATACCAACATGGCTAAAGAAAAACTTATATTATTCGCTCTTTTACTCTAAGCTCTGTTATTGTCTTCTAGTGTGGGGCACGACATCGACCACAAACTATAACTCGTTGCTCACACTGCAGAAAAAAATGTTGCGCTTACTTGAAAATTATAAGGGTAAAATACAAGACCTGCATACTGCACCACTTTTTAAAAAATATGGCATTCTTAAGGTGAATCAGATATATTATTTTAAATTATTACAACTGATTCACAGACAAAAACTATATGTGACGGATTTAAGTGACGTAACCCATGCATACCCTCTTCGACACACATATAGGCGGCCCCCTCAGACCCGTACAAATTATGGAACACAAACAATGGAATATCAAGTCAGTAAAGCTCTAGTAGCATTAAAGACCACATAAATTTTAATAACAATTTTAGTAAATTTAAAAGGGATCTCAGGACACTCATGGTGGGCAGTGATAACCCCTTATTATTTGAATTTGCATGTAATAACTAGTTGTTTTTCTGGTATATTCAAAAAATGAATATAGTGTTTAATACTAAGCGTTAACTTTGTAAACTGTGTGCTGCTGGAAAGCGCTGCTTTGGGGACAGGGACCTTTGTCAGGCTTTGAGCCTTTAGTCTCTGTCTCCATTTCGGTTGATTCCGGAAAAAATAAACATTCATTCATTCATTCATTCATTTAAGGACAACTAAAGCAAACAACCTCCGAAAAAAAAAAAGAACGCTGAATCACTCAGTGACGTCAGTCATCACCACGTGTCAATAAAATCTCTTTTTGATGCAGAACAATTGACGCCTGACTGACGCAGCGTTCAGTGCGCCCTTTCCTTATCGCATGCGCTTCAAGCACTTCCCTCTCAGCTTTTTCACGGGCCCTCCTCATTATCATGGGGGAAGTCCGTGAAAGTGGCGCTGGCCTGATGCTCTTTTATTGTGAAACGTCTCTACGAGGCTGTTTCTAGAAAGACGGCCCAAATGAATCTTACCGAGGTCGTAATGGTGCCTTCTACACAGTGCATATCTCCCAAGATGGCTGCCAGGAGCGAAGATTTGCCGCTGCCAACGAAACCAGCCAGTCCCACGAGCGACCCCGGCGCTATTTCCAGGGAAACAGATTTGAGCGTTGGATCGCTTAGGCATTTTTCCCTTTTGGTCCAGACGAAAGAGCAGTCGCTTAGAAGGATCTCGCCTGCGAGGAAAGCAATGGGCCGCGTATATAGCTTTCGAGCTAGCGCTCATCAACCAGGCAAAAAATGCTAAGCAACCGGGCTGTCGACGGACGCGCGGTGTCTCATATACAGCCCAAGATAGCTACTGTGCATAAACAGAGAGCGTTCAACAGCCTTTGTGAACAAAGCTGACGTCACACAGACGGCAAATTTTGGAACAGCCTAGAGTCCTAGAATTATTAAAATAGCCTAGAGCCTAGAATCACGGTATAATTTGAATAGCTAGAGCCGGGTCACAGCATTCAGTGTCACTATAGAATAGCTTATATAAACTAGCCCGCGGCTGGGACGCGATGCCTGTGCGGCTGTGGGGCTATCGACACGACGTCTGCGCAGACTCCTCACCTTACGTGAATCTAACTTCTGCCTTATCTCTCCAACTGCACCAACCTCACTACTCTGGAATGTGATTTTTAGGCGTTCCATACCAATATTAAAGTAACTTGACATCCGTCCCTACCCGTATAACAACATCGTGAGGTGCGTGGACATGTCAGAACGTAGCCTCATGGCTATGTAAGTGTTATTGAAGGCGACGACAATGGATACAAGAATTCTCACTGCAGCGTATAGGTGTTCTGCATTAGTTAAAAACTCACGAGCCGCGACTACCAAAGTTTAATAACAAAAAAACATAAAATTATTTCGAGGAAAATTGCGAAAAGACAGCTTAACAGTAATAAAAGAAAAGAGACATTCTAGAGGGACGTGAACCAGTTTTAATATACAACTGTATAAGTATGATCATAGCCGGGTAAGGATTTGTGTTGTAGGAGAGGCCACACCTCCTCCGGCTATTTTCTCTTTTTTCGTTCCTTAAGAACAACACCAGTTCTAGTCAGTGCATATAGTGTTTCATAATTACAGTCCCTGACAAATTAAGAAACACAGTGTGTAGTGACTTTCGAAAATATAAATATTGCTCTGCAGCCAATCAAAATTCGGGATTGGTAAAAAAAAAAAATAGGCAAAAACGAGTAAAAAAAAAAGCGCAAACAATAAAGTCCCTTCCCGTGTTTTTTCAACTGTTATTGACGACAGAACGCGAGAATCGTGAATATAAAATTTGAACAAATCAATCGAAGGACGTCGCGTCGAAAACAAAAAGAACACGTAAATACCTATACTACATTTCAATTCAAGCCCCCGGTTTGATGAAATGAATTAGATAGCACGAAATGTATAGATAGTCACGGCTATTGTCGTCTTGGTGGGTTTGCTTAGCAGCACCAATCACACACAAAACATAAGCGACTAATCGCGGCACATTAACCGTGCGTGATTGACTGATATCCCGATTCACACGATCAGAAAGTTATACCTTAAAGGGATACGGAATCGAAACTTAAAATATAGAGAAAACATCAAGAAATGAGTTCAATATGATCAGCTAAGCCTGTAATGAATAATCGCACGGTCGTATTTTGAGCAGATGGCTATATTTTATGCTCTAAATGCCGCGATTTTGGCGAGCGCTTCAAAATCAGCCATGGAGAGCGCGATGCATCTCGGGAGATCCGGGAGACGTCTTGACGTCATCATGCCTCGGACGACCAAGCGTACCGTAGTGACGAGTTTTGCCACTTGGAGGCGTCAACGCGTTACAATCTCGCTTTGTCGAAGTACCCAAGGGCTGTAGAGATCGCGGGGCCAGCACGCGCACCAAACCTGAGAACAACCGAAGCACGCGTTTGCACGTCGCGCGAGAGCTGAAACCAAAGTGGCTCACTTCGTTTTGGCTCTTTCCACCAAGACGCCTCGGTATTGCGTTCAGGCCTAGGCAATCTATACCAGTGAGCGGACATACCGCTGCGGCGCTGCTTTCAGAGGCATGTTGTCGTCACGACATTCCATTGAAGCTTCATAACCAACTACCAGGTGGTTTTTGATTATCGTTTAATTCACTTCAAAATATGTTTTCTTGCGTTTTCTAGCGCAATATTTATGTTTCTGTGGTTGTGCTGCTACCTGCGTCGTGTTGAAACAAAGAAATGAGCTCCAGAAGTTGGTTTCCGTACCCCTTTAAACTAAGGGACCTTTATGGTCGCCGATGAATCAGTTCCCAATCCTCCACGCGTGGCGCGTATGGGTTCACGACCCACAGAGCCCGGGCTCTATGGGTCGTGAAGGGACCTCGTTAAAGGTATGTGGAGAGCAAGTCGTCTGCTTCCTGCGCAGGAGTGGCCGTGACGTCAGAACGACGTCGAGCTCTGATTGGCCGATCGAAAAATAGTGGGTAGACCTCAATGCTCGATGCCTTGAGATCTACCCGCTATTTTTCTTTTAATCAGCCAATCAAAGCTCGGTGTCGTTCTGACGTCACCACCACTTCTGGGCAGGAAGCAGACGACTTGCTCTTCGCATACCTTTATACGGAGCCCGTGTGAAATCGAATATATCAAACGCGCAACAAACGACTAGAGTCGTAAGGATGGTCTTTTTGGTTCTGCCTGATCGTCGTCAGGGGGACTTTGTGTGAAACGAAGTATGGCACACCTGTCCCGTGTAAAGCTTTTGATTCCGCGGAGCTTTCTTCCTGCTCTTCCTCCGAGCACAACTTTGCGATTCTGCCGATGCTCAGCGACACCTACGAAAGAAAGTAATAGTTCGAAAGTTAGCGTGTTACTGGATTCGGCGAGGCTAATGCTTTGTGGCGGGGTCGTGTGCTTGTTTACTTACGTGCGTGCATGCATGTGCGTGCGCGTGTGTGAGCGTGTGCATGTATGTTTTCGCACGGGTGCACGGGAGGGCACTCTGACGCAGAGCAGCGACAGAGTTACTTTACGACTGCCAGTTTGTTCTTCTTTTTTTTCTTTCTTTTTTTTTTTTTGGGGGGGGGGGGGGTAAGATTTTGATTAAGAATAGAGAAACCTTAAAATAGGTCGGTGAACACTTAAAAATACTAATTTAGGATAGCATCGCCAGCTGTGAAACACTGAGTAATGCTGTTTCTGAGTAAAATTTAAAAAAAAGGAAGAAAGTGCCGAATTCGTGTTTGCGCTAACGGCGCTAACAGTGTTGCTCAGTGGGTGTACGCATACACCAACGTTACTAGAACACTCAGTTGGGAAACACACTTTTGAAAGCTGGGCCGCTGGCGTCCAGCGAGACCGCGCTAAATACGACAACAGCGCCACCCTTTCGCGACAAGTTGAAACACGAAAGTTGCCTTATATGACTATTGCAAGAGTCACTGAATGTTCCCAAAGTACCAAAACTTCCAGCCTCGAGGTACCAAGATGGCGGCTCAATATTTTTTCTTTGCTGCGGTCACCTTGAGCTTTTAGAAAGCATGTTTTTGCGTAAAAACAAATGAAAAAAAAAACTATTCTCTAGGAAATTGTGGTTTAGTACAAAATAACAGGGGCGTGATGTTTTCTAAAACCTTTAGTTTACGAGGTTTTGCGCTACAATTAATATCGTTTTTATACAACCATGTCTCTCCGGTAATTTCAGATAGCGCTTCCCGACCTGGGCGCATCCTAACCTCGGTTATAATTCGCGGCACCTCCGCTTAGGAGACGGGGACCGGCGTCCCTGAGACCCCTTTCACCGTATATGTTTCGGCGCCAAAATGGCCGATTAAAACCGAAATAGAACAGTCACAGCTTACGCTATTGAATGCGATAGTCGATCCCGAACCAATACAAGCAGCCGTGCCGTTCTCCGAGCGGCCGCTACGGGAGAAATGGCGGCGTTGCGGTTGCCATTAGCTCGGTTCTCGAGTACGGATTGGCGCCACTTTTTCTGAGCAGGCTCTGAGGCAGTTTCCATCCCGAGTTGCTTTAGTAATTTTGGAATGCACGTACGGATACGTATGTACTTACATACTTTCGCGTACTTATGTAGCATGTACAGTGAATGGCACTGTTCATGCTAACACGTCATTAGCATGTTTTCCTACCTTAAGGGGACATAAAGGCAATTTCAAAACTTTTTAAAAATAATGTGGTTTTGGACGTATTAGGGTCCTAGCATGCCGTTCAAGGTTTTTTTTAGACCTCTTTGACTCTTATTTCCGTGCCTGCAAATAAATATGCAAAACCAAATCAATCATTCGGACGTGACGTCAAGGAGCAGAGTTCGTTTTGGTATGATTTAGTGGATTCCCAGCGCGGTTCCTGCGGTTGGCTCTAGTGCACGGTGGACAACGCCGCGCTCGCAGACGAGTTTGAGCTCCCGTTCAGCAGCCTCACGCCGACTAAACGGGAGATGCTTCTCAGGACTCGAAACTCTAGATTGGCGCTTTACGAGGACGCCCCAGGCTTGCCACGGATACCATGGTCACCGTACCTCGGTCGCCGCCGTTGCCACCTCAGAGAGGGCGACTCTCTCCACTCTAGCCAAGAGTGCGTCATTCGTTTGAACCAATCGCCTAACGAGAAGCCCGTTGTCGTCATGCATCGACGTCACGCAGCGCACTTTAGTTCACATTTCTGCCGTGGTCTCGAAGGTTCTCGGGCATCGTTTCCGGAGCAATTTTAACACGCCTGTTTAATTCATGGGTGCGGCACTTAAACTTCTGTACGGGCTAGAACTAGTTCAACCGTGTCTGACACCTGCGTGACGCTCGTTTTAATCGACAAATAAAACTTCCAAATTGCCTTTATGGTCCCTTTAATTGAATACTTTCAGTGCATGAGTAATTTTAATGAGAATATTTCAATCAAATAAAAAAAATTGACTGCTTGCTCGTCTTAATTGGCTCGCGCTGTATATTTTACATAAATGTTATGTAAAAATGGCGTACACAGTAAACTTCAAAACATCTATAAAGGGGTTTTACAGGTCTTTCATGTTAAATACACCTCTCCAACACGCTATACTGTTTCACCCTAGGTGTAATGTCTTTGATAGAACTATTCAGCCGGTCAGAGAGGTGACTTTTCATCTCTTGGCGGTTTCGGAAATATTGAGGGGAAATATTACTCATTTTACAGGGGAGAATGTGGTTTTGCTTGAAAACACCTTTTTTTTTCAAGTTTGCTAAGATAAACTCCATTGAAATAATAGAAAATCGTCCCACTAAGCTTTGAGTATATGACGTGTTCTTCAGAACGTTGAAAGAGGGAGGGGAGGGGGGGGGGGCAAGTAAAAGAAGAAAGGGGGGAAGGATTATTCACAGAATTAGAAGTGGCTACCATTTCTCATAGTTTCGTTTTTGAATATGATAAACCGCGGAGAAATCCCATCGCCATCGCTAGCAACAAGAAGACATGGCGGTCAAACGGACGGACGGATTAGAGCCAGCCGTCTCAAAGTTAAGGTAAGGTTTGATTTTTTTTTTTCAAATTTTTGTAGCAAGTATACGATTTGGAATTTTTAATAAGAGCAATATGAGAACTTCCAATCTTTAAGTGCCAGTTTTGTAAACAAAGCTGTACTAGAATGTACGAAATGGGAAATTATTGGAACTGCCATTCGTATTGTAGGAATTAAAAAGGAAAAGGTCTTCCCGAGGTAAATTGGGCGCATTCGCCATAATTAATCCAGTGATTCCCCTTAACGTGAGTAAGACCTCGTTCAAGTTTCAGCAACGAAGCTGTGCTGGTGGTTATGTTTGCGGCTCAAACCTAAAATATCCAAATGAGCGAAAACAATGGCGTTTACCTACGTGACGCCGAGATACGACTGCTAGTTACTAGGACTCGTATGCTGCGTGCCGAGCCACTAGTTGGTTTGGTAGCCACGCGAAATAAGCAGGAGTGTTCGGTCGTATCTAGGCGTAAACCCCCGCTACTACTTCAAAAAAAAAAAATAATTCAATGCATAAAAAAAAAACGCTAAAAAACGCTAGAGAAGCGAAGGCAAGGCGCACTTTTAAGTGGGGTTGATTTTAAAACAACCATATATAACCATTAATAATCCCCAAGTCATCACGTATTGCGACACAGTCTGTATTTGAAATATTTCTATTTATCTGTAGTTAAGGCTGACGTACATATTTATGCATGTTTTCCTTTTAGTTTTAATCCAAAGGTCTCATTAATTTCTCTCGCCACTTTATTTTTATAATGCGTCAAAATCTTGGTGTCATTGAAGGCAGGGTTGCACGTGCACCTGCTACAATGAACAAGTTGTCCGGACGGAGTAGATCTTGTGGAAGCTAGAGTCACTAAATAAAGCTACGCTTTTCAGAGTACCGCATTTTTTTTTTCCGCACTTTGCCGACAATACAGTCGCTCTATTCAACAATATTCTGGTTCGCTGCGGCATCATTGGACAGCGGCAGTCACGTGAGTCGCTATCATCATCATCGCGTTTTTTGTAACGCCATCATCTTGGGTCCATCGATCCGCTGCCTCCTGCTGTTTACTGCGCGCTCATGCTGATGTCCATCGCTAAGCATGCACTTTTTCCTTCTTACGTCGAGATACAAACAGCACGACCTTGATTCGCTGCCACAGTTGCGGCTACGGCAGCTGACGCAGGCGACGGCTACAGCTCGACTTGGCTCAGCTACAGTCACTCCTCCATCTGCGCGTGGACCCAAGATGGCGGCGCCTGACGCGCTTCAGACGAGTAGTTTGGGAGGTTCGGTACTCTGAAAGCGTAGCTTTATTTAGTGACTCTAGTGGAAGCTGCATGCTCAAGGACACAATCGTTCACACATCTATCCGTCTGACATCCCACATGGCATTGATATAGGACAAACAACCCCTTTGGTGCAATCAGTGAACTTGTTTTGGTGTTTAATGCTCCACGAGTCTATATTTGACTCTTAGTTAACGATTTGGCGCAACAATCTCGCCATCTTTAAGGTGCAGAAAAAACAATCGATACAGTGTAGCGTTGAACAACTCTTTTTAGGTTGTGGATTACAGTGTGCATGTAACGGACGACTATAACTCCTGAACCATGTAACTGCAAGCTCTGAAACTTTGGCATCTCGTCCAAACCGCTAGCGCTACTTTTCGGTGAAAACAAAGCGTTTGGCGTTGCAAATATATATATATATATATAGTCCGGCCTTCCTGACGAAGGCCGGACTCCGGCCGAAACGGCGAAGATTAAATCGTCCGTTGTTGCTGTTTTCACTAAGGGTTTTTTCTTCTCAGTTATATATATATATATATTACGCTAAGGGAAAAGCACAATTTTTGTTTTTTTTGTAAGACGTTTGGTCCACGTTTTTTTGGTAGTCCTTTAGTGCTAAAGTCCAGTTCTGAATGGGGATACACAGGCGAAATCAAGGTCACTACAAATAAGTTTTTTTTTATATGACCTACTGAATTTATGTTTCATCTCAAAGCAGGAAAGCTGTTCATAGTTGGACAGCTTCTCGCAGTTGAAAGTGAAAACCTCTCATAAATTTAAAAATGAAATGTACTGAGGCCTTAGCTTTTGAATTGTGTAATTATTAATTTTTTTAATAACTTGCTTTTAAATAAAGTTCTATTGGAAGTTACTCAAATGTCAAAACTGCATTCCATTTTTGACATTCCAGTACCTGTTCTTGTCATTTATGCTGCTTCCGGAGCAGAGACGCACTCACCTCAAGCGGCCTGCCTTGCATTGTGTTCCACGGAGACGGCCTAAAAGTTTTCGAACGCCTGTTTGTTGTTTGTCCATGTGGAGTCAATGAAACTTCTCACAGCAATCAACATCACCTAAAACCTAGCAGCTCTGATGGTAGCTTTCTGTATTTGCAATACTAAGTGTATGCTAACGGGTGCTTCAATACGACATCTGTTGTTGAAAAGTTATTTTTCAGGCTAAATGTAGCGAACCTGAAACGTCCTGCCATCATGTTTATAAACAAGTACAGTGATTGTGGATGACAGACGTTCTTGCCAGTTTAAGGGTTTCCTTTTAATCTTTAGCTGAGGTGAGACTTGTCTGATGGGTAATTGTTTCTTGCAGGAGGCGGGTTTCTTATGGATTTTTCTATTCATTGTGCTTATTCTTTGTGGTTTGTATAATTTTTATTTTTAATTAATATTAGGGTAATCTTTGTGGAAGGTAGTACCATAGTGCAGATTCATGTTGGATTATTCGTAATTAAATTTAAAAAAAAAGACTTTTGTTACCGCTGATTTTAAGGGCGTTTTCATACCCTCCGACGCAATCCACATGTTTTAAGTGTTCTGTTTTGTAATAGCGGCATCCGGGTCGTCCAATAATGTATGTAACTTTCAGCAAAGAAGTCTCAACATTTTCTTCAATAGCCCCCCCCCCCCCCCCTTTTCCCCCGCCTCTTAAAATTCTTTTTTTATGATTGGCTATGGGACCTGAAATTTAGAGACATGACTACTGTAAGTTACAACTAGGGTGTGCATTTTCCGGTTTTAACCGAAAAACACCAATAAACATCCGTCGGTGACGAAAATATAAAATCGGTTAAAACCGAAAAACATCGGTGGTTGGATATTTTCGCCCTGGTTGAAACCGAAAAACACCGGTCGTTGCTAGTTTCCGACCTAGCGAAACCCTTTCCCCGTAGAGGTTCGTCGAACGTGTTATCTTGTGGATCCTGCATTCTTCCAGTGTTTATACATGGCTTGCAGGTGGCGTCAGTCCGCCCTCCTTTCTGGGGGTCAAAAGCGTCTAGTGAACGCAGTAGAAGCTAAGCTCTCATACGCCTTTCCTCTATTGAGTCTCCCATGGCCCCTTTTGTGGAAAAATTAACGCAGTGGAGGGTAGGCTCTCACGTGCCTTTTCCTCATTGTGTCTGGCCGAGTGATGTCGGCGCAAGCCATGCATTCAGAGGTTGCTGTGGTTCCTGGAAGACACTGCCAACGTCCGTGTCGTACTGGAGCGTGCGTTTGCATAATTGCGGGTTGCGAACCGCAAAGAACGTGCTGCCATAAGGGCAGCACGTTCCTTGCGTGTAGATGCAAGCATGAAATTATGCTTGCATCTACTATAATAACCAAGTGTGAGAAATAGTTGCTTCCTAGAGAAGAGTGTATGAACTATGTGAATAAAATTGGAAATCTTTGTCTGTGATCAATCGCTTTTTTTTCACCGATAATCACCAATTTTAGCCTCGGCGTGAGACGTTCCACCGAAATAACACCGGTGTTTTTAAAATAAATAAACACCGAAAAACATCCGCCGATTTTTCACACAAATAAACACCGGAAAGTACACACCCTAGTTACAACTTAAGTAATGTCAGACGACCCACATACAGCAACCGCAGAACAGAACTATGTGCAAAGCATGCTGATAACGTCGGCATGGTGTGGGCAGCACACCTAAAATCAATCGTAAGATCACACTTACGTGTATTTCTCACACAATCTGGTGATGAAGCAGGGGACGTCTTTCTGCGATCGTATATAGTGTAACAAAAAAATAGTGAGTGTACAGGCGAATTGATTATAGTTATTCGTTTTGTGTAACAGCCGAGACTGTGTTGAGAAAAAAACAAGCAAAAAAACTTCCAAGTCGTAGAAAAGGACACAGTGGGGAATGTGTCAGTCAAAATTAAGAAAATGAAACAGGACAGGTTATTGGTGAGACATGGCTAACCAAAAGTGTCGCTGTGGGAGGCATTGTCACAACTTAATCACCTACTACGATATGGGACGTTGAGTGAAGAAGAAATTACAAACCATGCTTCGCATCCTCATGAATTGAGCCAGGATGATCGTCAGCAAGTCATTGATAGAAATAATGTAAATGACCGAAAACGACAGGGCGGCGTCGAGTGTTCGACTTGGGTCCAGGATTGTCAAGGAACCGAAGAGTATGATGAGCATCTAGAAAAAAAGGTAAAATAGATGTCAGGGCTTATACTCCGAATGTGCTAAATTAAGATAATGTTGAGCTACAGCTATGCATGTTAAGAGATTTAGGTCGTAGCGAGCACCGAGTGATCTGCAGCCAACAGGGTTGCGTCCTCAGCCGGCAGCAATGCCGAAGAACAAATCACAATGCAAGAAGCGTGTTCATAATACGCACGCCACGCCAGGAGTTCCTTAAGCTCTCAGTGACAATTACAAAATCAAGGGGCAGAATTTCGTATACGTTTAATTTACATTTTGCGCATAAAGAATTTGGTAATTGAAAATTTAAGCGAAGTATATTCGTTATGACGTTTAATAAGATCATTTCTAGAATGAAACTTTCCTTGTAATATTGTCGTGGTCTGATAATATCAACTACCGGTTCAAAAGTTAGTTTATGTTACATACCAATTAAGTGATTTCTTTCTGGAAATAAATAAAAACGCATTTGTGCTCTTATAGAAATTTCAAAAGGTGTGTCAAAGTTCTATACAAGTATATAGGTAAGCCTGAAAACTATTGCAGGGCACTATAAACTTATCAATGGCGGAAGCCCAGGAGAAAACACAAATAACTTTATAAGAAAGAACAACAGCTCTGCTCCGTTCTTGTTATGTGCGCTATACATTAACATATATTCACGATTTGTTCTTATTGGGGGGGGGGGGGGGGGGGGAGAACATTCGTCAGAGGGGTTCTTTGAAAACAAATTCTGGACTAAAATATCAAAAAATTTCACGATTACAGAACACATAAAAATCCCGCGTTCGTCTATAAACAGCTAGGGTCTCGCCTTTTCCGTAAATACCAATAAAAATATTACCACCAAGCCTGCTTAAAAACAATTCAGAGAAGCCGGAAAAAGAAAAGAATCTAAATTAAACTTCTTAAAAAAAAAAAAGAAAACAAATTCGAGTTTTACAGAAATAATATTTTGCAGACAGCTTTAGTTTATGTCGACCCCCCTGCACCGAATCCTCGCGGCTTCCTTTTTCTCAAACCGTCGTCGCAGTGCAAATGCCTCACACAAAAGAAACGCTGTTTGCTGCAGACATGTTGACAGATGTATCTGCGGGCACGCCTGAGTAATCTTCGAAGAATGATTTCTTCTTACATTTATATGTTTCGGATATGTATGCAGACAGTTTTTGCGTGTAACCCGTGTTACAGGACCACTGCCACAGAAGGAAGAAACACTTCTCAAAGAGTGTCTTTAAACTGCCTTTTGTATGATGTATTAGCAATTGTGGCCTCCTTTTTGGGGAACTACAGTCTTCGTCTGGATTTCTTCTCTCAACTGTACCGCAATGTTTTCCAAGTTTTACGGTCACGCGTCATTACCCTGTGAGGATGGAGAGTCCTACGTCCTTATCCCTATTTTCTTCAAGCTCGACTAAACGCCGATTTTTCCATAAGGAAAAAAAACTAAACAAACACAACAACAGAGACTGGGAACAATAAAACTAGAATAACGGACAAATGCACTCACCGTCTCGCAACGGAGTGTGTATTTGTCCCTTATTTTATCTTTCCCAGTTCCGGATTATTTTTTTACGGAGTTAATACACCAGTTAGCCAGCGCATTTCGCTTTACTTCGCTGATTTTTTGCTCGACACACATCAACCGGAAAAGGAAAACAACAAAATTTGTGGGAAAGGACATACCCTGAAAACCACCGCTAAATTTGAACAAAAATAAATTCTCAAAACAAGGAACTCTATTTTTGTTCTATAGAGGGTAACATGCATCTTGCAACGTCTACGCTCGCGCATTACCACAGAGCTGGATGCGCTGTACAGCGAATCAATGAAGCCGTCAAGTAGGTTGATCAGAAATATGGGAAGCATCTCCTTCCTTCTGAACCTGTCCACTGCATCCGTGCAGGCGTCTTCCCAAGCGTACATCTTGACCAGTCGCACCGAAGACAGAAGGTCCGAGAGACGTTTCAAGCGTTCGTCGCGGTACACCATGATTCGCCGCTGAAGTAGAAAAAGAAGAGAAAGAAGCCGAACAATTAGGTGTGCAACGCGCGGGGCATATTTAAAGAGGGTTGTAGAGATGAGTAGATCAATGTTTTTGTCAGTAGCCATAATGAAGCAGGGCCTGAGCATGACGTCACTGTTAGTGAATTTCCAACCTACCCTGAGCGGCAGACGCGCTAAAGCTCAACAAGAAGCGCTGGAAACCAGCAGACGCCATCGTGTTGGCCTCACCACGCGATAGGCCTTTCGCCCTGACGCATTAAATAAACTGTGGCGCCCTCATTTTGGCTAGTACAAACTGGTCTGACTTGGCCTCGCACTAACTTGTACACCTTTGCTGAGCTTTTATCTTTCTCTGTAGTGCACTGCTCGAAAAAGGAGAAGCACCTTTCGACGTCCAAAATCGGCTAGGTTCAACGCCGTAAAACAATCGAAAGTGCCAGAGTCACGCCACCACCGCTATGGTACGCGTCTCTTATCTCTTCGTGGTTACGACGGACCATCTGGCGTCCCGACAGTTTTTTTTCCCCCTTTTTTTCTTTAGAACGCGTGAAACGGCATGTTTTGGCTCAAGCTCGTAGCGTCCTAGCTTTGACTCATGCTTTGACGGTGTTCGTATTTTTGTTGTTTCTTTGTATTTTCCTCGTGATATCGCGGTCCGCACCAGAGCAGGCACGTTTCTACATCTGTGACAGTTTGAGACGCTCATGTTTGTGCTACCTAAAACAAATCCTAACAAGTCGCTTTTCGCAGAGTCCCCTGGCAAGTGCAGGAGTCCTATGGGCACTGAGAGAGCGATTGAAAATACGGAATGCGACGTACAGCGGAAACGCTACCTAAAATATCTGATCTTGCCCGCCAGGGGCGCTGTTCGAAACTTGAGCGCTGCAGGCCGATTGAGTCCGAAAAGGCCTTGAGTCGGCCATTTCGCTGAACATGATTAAAACATTGACCAAGCCAATCACTGCGATATATAGGGTGTGATCAAAATCAGGGCTCGTTTTAAAATCAGCCGGAAAATCAGTGTCTTCGCACAGCAATGTCAATATTTATTCATAAGCGTATTTTAATGGTGGATTTTGCCTTGTGAAATTAGAGGCGTTGATCCCTCTCGGGAAAGGTTAGATCAACACTTTTCACGAGGTCAACGGCAGACTGCCGTGCTGGCAAAGCCATCTCCCGATAGGGAAATGACGCAAAAAGGAATTTTATGACGTCCTCGTCGATAGCCAACAACGCCGTCGTCTTGTAACTGCACCTATCAGGAGATATCGCCACAAGCAAGACTGTGGAATAACTTTGTCGTTTTGAGCCGTCGTCACTTTTAACATCGCAATCTGTTACCGGAGTAAAGGTTTCGTACCTTCATATTAAAAAGCTATCTGCGTTCAGCGTTCCTCTGTTTGTGTTCTCGTGTGATAGACCCCGCGGGACTCTAAGTTCGGTTTCAATTGTGCCCTCTCAGCGTAACCGGCAACGACGGTAACTCAGAACCAGTTTCTTCGTGTAGCTGTGCACACTGTGCGTGTGTGTTCAAAGACGGTCTGCTAATATTACGGAACGACACACACAATACTCAGCGATTGATAAAACAATTATCGAAATTCAGCTCGGCCTACTGAAAATGAACCAATTGCGGCTTTTTTTTTTTTTTTTTTTTTTTTGTGCAAACGCAAAAAAAAAAGGGGGGGGGGGGGGTTCTGGCCGCGATTGCGTCTGTGGCGCGATCATCAGGCTAGTAAACAATACATTGATTAAAAACGACTAAGGCAATGCTTGCTGCCCATCGGCTGCCACCCATGATGTGCACGAGAAATGCCTCTACCAGGAGTGATACCACGGCGCCACTGTCTCGTCGCAGTGCTCCCATATAGTATACACAAACCCAAATGGCGTTCTGGAGCCTCGCCACCGGAATGATCAGGAGAAGCGATCCGAGCATCCATGCTGCGCAGCAGAGCGCCGGGTCGGTTCCCACGCGAGCGGCCAGGAGGTAGACTATCAGCGGCATGATGAGGACGCCGACCACTTGCGTGGAAATGTGTGTGATGCTCATGGACAGCTGCATGCAGTCGACACCGAGGACAGAGACCAGGTAGCCAGACGGGTTGGCGCATCGGCTCGTCTGGGAGAGCCGGGTGATCTGCGCACGTGGACCGTAAGGTCGCATTCACAACGCTCATGTGTCGTACGGACAAAATAGCACGGCGTTCGCTGCAAACACGATGACAGGATTGTCTGCGGAGACGCCTGAAGTACGTTCCAAGCGTTTCATATTCATGTAAGAATAATACATATCTGCAGACAGTTCTTCATTGACTCATGTGACAGGACCGTCATTTACGAGGAAGAAACAAGACTCAGACAGTGCCCCCAGACTGTCTTTCTGTACGCTGTATTAAAGGCGTGAGCGGGGCTTTAGACATTAGCGCCCGTACACTGCGGTGCCCGGAACACGTCTTGGACTAGTTCCTGTACCGCCCACGCATCCAAGGCGGTTTCGATTTGAAATGTTGTCACAGGAGCCGGGCGTGTCACACTGCCGGACAGGTCGCAACCCCGGTGGTCGGTCGTAAACAGGCTGACGATAAAAAAAAAAAGAAAAGGTAAGGGGACCCGAGGGTCACTGTCGGTGCAGCGTCCCATCTCCCACGCCTGTTTTAGTTTCCGCCGACTATGGGACTGCAAGTTAAGCAGCAGTAGAGCAGGCGCCTGCCGCCTCCAACTCTGTGTGCAACCGCCAGGATCGTGGCAGGCAGCAGCCTGACACTTTTATGACGTCATCGGGCGAAAATTGAGGGGCGATCCTCGAGGCCGCGGTAGACCCACTAGTCCGAGACTATAGCACCAAGGCGCCATAATTTTTATATACCACACGCACCCGGCCCCATGATTATATCCACCCCTGCTGCATTTAGCAAAGACAATGCATTCCTCTCGTTGCTCCTAAGTATCTGGTCTTTCTTGTATAAAACTCTAGCCATATACATATTCCGTGTAGAAACTATAGACACTGAAAAGAAAAAAATAATTTTATTACTAAACTATATCTTTCACTCTTGTTGAGACACGCTTACTGTACCTGGTAGTCATGGCTCAGGGAGCCGGTATTGATCGCTTCTAAATTTAGTTCCGGTTGTTTCACTCGCGGTATTATTCGGGAGTCTGCAAACGTACCTTTCTGAATATCGCCGCCTGCAACATGCTGCGAACGCGAAGTCCCAACAAAAAAACCAAGTGGAGCTGTTGGCAGGCCATGAAGGATTCAGCAGCCGTGGTGGCCACGAATAACAACGATAATTGGCCCCGCTCCGCGTCACAGCTGGTGGCGGTAAGGCTTCTGAAAAACAAACCGGCAAGTGTCGTTAGGTCGACTTTGCCTAAAAGAAAGATTCTTTGATTAGGTAGGCGCAATTGAATTCAGCTTTTATTTAAAACAAATATGCTTATCGCTTGTATTGCTCAAAATTTGTAACACCGCCGGAATCTGCAACACCGCTGTCTAGTATTAAACTACGCGTTATAAGCGAAAATTCGCGAAATTAGCAACATTGGTGCCTCCATTTTGATACAACTGCAGGTTTTTTATGTTTTGTTTTTTATTCTCATCCTGGAAACTTCTAGACACTTGAAATAAGAAACTGTGAAATACATATCAGAATTCATCGAAGCAGGTTCTTTATGCGAATCTCTTCGTGTTACCCCCCATAGATGATTTTAGGCTAGACCAAGCGGCTCAAAAGTTTCCAGTTTTAATGCTTTGGATGATAGCTCACAAATTCACAAATTTTATTGTCATCGAGCGTTCGAATCAAACAAAAAAACTTACCACCGTAAACAGTATGAGCGCGAACGTCGGAGCCTATGACGACAAAGTGAAGAGGGGAAAGGGGGATGCAAGACGGTGCGGTTACTCCAATGTGTCACCCTCGTAGCTTCCATCTCCAGTCTATACTTTTATCAGCCTTGAGATAGCTCAGCACGTATCGAAGGCCAGGCGCTCCAGCTTTCCCGCTCATACTGTTCACGACAGTGCCCATAAAGGTATTTTATTATTCCTCATTTAGCCCCGAGTTACGTTCGTGATTTGAGATTTCTCGAAGGGCGATAACCGACATTGCCCTATATCTTAAAAGCGTGACCGATCAAGAATCGAATGACGACAGTATGTAAGGATACGAAATTGCAAAGGCTATGAGAGGCACCTAAAAGTTTCAAGGCTAAGCAGGCGTGAAAACTGATAAATAGGCACATTCACGTTTGCTCACGCCGCTAAAGAAATAGGTGGCTAAAGGCCGGGTGCACCAACGACGCTTACCTTAACCCAAAGCGGCTGTTTCCTAAGCCGGCTCAACGTCCAAAACAGAGCTCGGCTAATTTCCGTTTGCACCAACATTAATTCGGGTTTACAGTCGGGCCTGCAGCCAATCGCTGGCTTTGCGTGGGGAGTGTAGGGACAAACAGAGCGAAGCTAGGGAACGCTCAGAGGGACAAATACGATTGGCGGAGAGCCATCATGTGATGTAAACAAACGCTTTTTCCCTAGTGGACGGTGTCGGTGACTGTTTTTCGCTGGGTTTCTTTGGTGAGTAGCGAATTAAACATTCCCGAATTTTCTCCTGTTTGAGTTAACCTTTCACAAAGACCGTTCAGAACCCTTCCTGGCTGGTCTGAGGCCCTCGAAACAGCGATTGCCCTACGACCAAAAGCCCACCCGTATATATAAAGGCAGGCCCGCTGGCGGCGGCCCCCTCGTTTCTAGGGATTTGTGAGGTGGAGGCGAGAAGGGCCCTTGGCGTTGAGTGCAAATCCACGTTGAGTGCAAATCCAGCTTGCCTATGCTTTTTTATTGTGAGAACTGTAGCCGCAAGTGCCTCATACTGACAAATGTGGCGGCCGTGGCCGCGGTTGCTTGCGTGGACGACTGCCTGGTTGTCACAGTGCACCGTGGTTGGCCGAGAGGCGAGCAGGGGATCGAGAAGGACTGCTAAGAGTTCCCGGTGGCAGACGGGGGTGAGTGAGGCGTAACGACGGCTAGGTTGCCTGCCGGAAGGCACAGTCCGAACCCCGTATTACCTGAATCGGCGTAAACGTCGTGACCATGGATGACAATGGACAAGAGTTCTTTCTGGGGCAACGTGGTGTAGGTAGTGGCAAACAAGCGTGTCCAGGCAAGATGAGGCGGCTTGCCGGTAGCTGCTGTCAGATATACTGGGCGAAGGGCATGGCACTGGGCGATAAATAAGGAAAAAATAAAAGCACTAAAGTCCAGCTAACCGCTGATAAGTCTTCTGGTTCTGGGAGGTTTAGAGGACGCGGAGAGCTCGCAAAAAGTCGTGTTTGTGGGTAGGGGTCTGGCCGATGGTCGCTGAGTATGAACCGAGGACGAAGCCGAAAAACTTGATGGTAGTCTGCGTGGGGACCTGGGTATTTCTCTCGTTGATTTTTATCCCCTCTTGCTTTAGTTGCAGTTGAGGTGGGCGGGCCTCTGTTGCCTAATATGTATCGTCGGGATCAGCGAGAAGGAAGTTATTAAGGAGCACCAGGCTCGGTGCCCCCCAACTCGAGCCTCGCGGGTGATGGTAATAGCGAAACTCTGCATATAGAGGGGCGCTGGCCGCACGCCGAAAGGCAAGACGCGGTTGCGATAATAGCGGCCATCGAGCCTGAACGGAGTCCGGTGGCGGGCCGCCAAGGCAAGGCCGGACTGGTAGAAAATGTAGCGTAAGTCTAACTTTGTAAAGTAAGGGCTATGCGGGAGAAGGCACTGGTGCAGGGAAAAAGGTACGGGTGGTAAGCGGCAGCGGGGACTTGCGGTTACGATGTAAGGTGACTACAGTCGAGGGCGAAGCGGATTTTGGTGAGGTTCTTGGGGACCAACTGGATGGATGGGTTCGCAGGCCGTCTCTTCGATACCCCCTGCCTGGAGCATGGACGGACCGCGTCGCGAAGAACAGGTAGTTGGATCGACGGAGGGGGGCGCGCTTTGAAGGCGCCGTAGCACTTGGCGGAAAAGTTAAGCGCCGCTGGGTTAAACGGGGGTTATAGCCAAAGTATTTCGCGATTGTGTCTCAGATTACTACGGGGGGAGAGGTGGGGGGGGGGGGGGGGGGGACTCTCTCACCGGACAGTGGGGTGGCCCTGTTGAATAGATCGCGGAACTGTCGTCGTCGTCCTGTTCTAAGTTGTCGTCGGAGTGACGGTCGGCGGCATTTTGGTGAGCAGGATCCTGGCGTTCGAACCACCGCAGGATTCGCTCCGCTTCGAGCGCAAGGCGTCTTTTCGAAGTCGTTGCCAGAAGGGTCGCCGTCAGAGGAAGGCTCCGACGGCGGCCAAGAAATCGGGGCTGCACCGGGTCCGAGGGGTTGCTGCCAGAGGAAGGCTGAGGCGGGGACACACGGGATCCACGAGTGTTGTTGTCCGATGGGCTAGCCCGTCGGAACGGGGTATTGGTGGCGAGCTCGGGCACGCACATAAAGGTGGTAGGGAGAGAAGGCCAGTTTAACACATGGTTTGGGCGAGGTCTTCGGAGGAGATAACGTCCTGGAGATGGGCGAGGGTCGGGACACCATCAACGGGGGTGGTCACAGGTCAGGCATCGCCGACGAGAAGGTCGAGGGTGATGGGTATGCCATTTGGGGGAACGAGGTGGTCCAAGTGTTCACAGTATGCGATAAAGAAGCCGTTGGACTTTAGGGCTCTAAATTTCACCGAACGCTAGAAGGACGCTCTACTATAGACATCGCTGAAGGTTGAAAAAACATCTTCGAGAGTAAGTGTTAGGGAAGATGACTAGGAGAGTCAAGAGTTTGGCGTGAAACCAAACAGAACGGCTTTGTACCATCGTAGGACATCTGTTGCATCCCCAAACGAACTTGAGATTGACAATAGGTTGTTCGAAGGTAGCTATGCAGCCTGAGGAATTTTCGTTGGATGTGTTCTTCCGCAGTCGAAGATTACTTTCTTACTTTATAGTATACGTCCCAGTACGTCAATATCTTGAAAACTGGAACCATGGTGAGCGGTTTGAGGAGCCTTGGATCCCCAACTTGATAACTCGAACCCGAGTCGTTTGGTAAGCGTTTAATTGAGAGAATACACAAAACGTTCACCGGACTCTTTACTGTTACGTCTTTATATCCTTTACCGCAATCATGTCGAATAATCTTAATGAACTAAAATAATCTCCATTTACCTGAATGGTTTTATAATAACTCAGACAACTACCTGAGAGTTGGAAGCTAGGCTGTTGGGGTCCAGAAAATAAGTTATAACTAGGGCTCCGTGTTTTCGGATAAATCCGAAAAACTCCGAAATACACCCGCCGGTAAAGTTCTTGGCAATTCGGATTTATCCGATAAACTCCGAATTGTTGTGTGCCTGCCCATGCCACCCCCCCCCCCCCCCCCCCCAAAAAAACAAAACAAAACAATAAAAACAAGTTTTTTTTCTGTTTGTTTTTCTACATTTTCGGCAGCGCAAGCTCAATGATCCTGGGAAAATGACACCATAATTATCTTTCAAGCCTCGGACCGTTGTCAAAAGGGGGTCTTACGGCTTGTCTCGTCAAGCTAGGTTCAGGGGAACAGGTCATCGTACCATTCGTGTCACGACAAAAGCCACTCTTGTGGTTTCCAGTTTGTGCCATGAGATTTGGGATTTAGAGAAAGGAGAGAACATGTTTCTGGGGGTAACAGTGAAAGCTATGGACCATAGAGATTGTATAAAATAGGGAAGAGGGGCAGTTGAAACTTCTCTATTACATCCACCTCGAGCGGCAGCGGGATAGATTGATGGGATGACTACGGGCTTCCTTGCGGCTATCTCCGACAGTGTATTGATTTTAAGGTATCAACGTTTATCGAAGCCACATTGGTGTGCAACTTTTGTCGTGGGACAAATTAGTATTGCCAATGACACCTACGTCAAATTCAGCTGAAGAAATCTTAATTGATACAAGCGCGTTTTATTTTTTATCTGGCATAAATTTGCATCCGGTTATTATTTATTATTTTTAACAGGAAACACTGCGAAATTAATCTCGGAATTTTAAAGAATTGGGGATTTATGAAAAATAAACTCCGATAAACACTGAATTTCCGCTAAAAAATAAACTCCGAAAAACATCCTCCGAATTTCACGAAAAATAAACTCCGAAAACACGGAGCCCTAGTTATAACATGTAAGTTGTAGAAAAATACTGATATTTCAAAGTTTTAAGTCGTATTTTAGCTCATTGAACCCTGTTGTCTAGGTCAGTGAAGCACTGGGAATATGGACAATAGGTTATGTCAAAAGGTGACTAGAACAATTCAGGAGAAAGTACTTGTGGCTGGTCTTGCTGAGACATTTATAGGTGAATAATCTTCCTTTATGCAAAGCAGCATGTTGTGTCGGTTATCTTCATATCTGTCTTTCTCACTTCTTGTCTTTCCATTTGAATTACCAACTCGTTCAAGTTACCTTTTCATACAAACACATTTAATGAGAAAAAGTAAGCGGTTAAAGTACGGGCGAGCTGTGTATGGCAAGGGCAAGTTGGCTGGTTAGTGACCTTGTGGCTGTGTGTATATAACAAGGTGGGACTGAATAAATCTTTTAGCTGCGTTTGGGACGTCTCTTCCTTGTTTCTGTCCCTTCTACGTCTAAGTTTCTACTTAAGACGTCTCTTCTTCCTCGTTTCTGCCACCTTTACGTTTCAGTTTCTATTTCATACACCAGTCTCGGGTTAAGTTGCAACATGGTAAACAGATTTGTTGAAATAGAGAAAAGTGGTAAGCTGCGCAAGTTGGTACTGGTTGTACATAATGAGAAAAAAAAAAAAAACTGGCTCACTAACACGAGGACAGGGGCAGGTACGGAACACATCTTCCTCCTCGTGCTCATTTTTCTGTGCGTACACATAGTCGTTCCTGTCCGCGTTTTTTGCGCGGAACACATCGTCGTCCTTGCATTTCAGTTATTTATTTTTCATCATGTTCAACCAGTACCGATTCGCGCAGCTATTGCTTGTTTGCCTTCTGAGTTCAGTCCCTTTCCCCGTCCTCGTCGTTTTGTGCGCTATTATTTTTTTCATAAACTCAAAATCTGCACCTGTCTAGTGCATATATAAATCATTAAGGTTAATCCTTTTTATAGCTTATTGTATATAAACTTTACAAAAGCCGTTATTAAGAATTATAACTCTAGGCTTCCCTTGATGGTTCCTCCTATTGCAAACCCTTAAAGTAGTGAACTTCATGACCCACGCTATGGAAATTCTACGTATCAGGCTATTTTTCGTAATACTGGAGGTTTTCCTTACAACACGCTGCTTGGTAAAAATTACAGTGACCTGACACATTAAAGTCAAAATAAAGAAGCAACACACCCACAACACATTCTTGAACACAGTATTTTGTGTTACAGATAATGTTGAATGGCTTCGTTAATTTACTTTTCCATGTCTGTGGTTAGCTGTCTTTCTTAGGTTTGTTCATTTGGTCTCACCGCCAGCCGCCACCCGTGCACAAAGTGCAGCTCATATAAAATTGCTTTACTTAATTTATTTTTCCATGTCGTTGGTTAGCTGTATTTTTTAGTTTTGTTCACTAGGTTTCTACCGCCAGCAACCACCCTTGCACAAACTGCAACTGATATAAAAACACTCTACTTCTGTTATAAAAAAGGGGGATTCAAGCCCTGCCATTTAGACAAAGAAAAGCCCACATTCCTTAAAGTAAATGCATCTGGCTGTTTGCAACGACCAAATATCAGGAGCACCTATGCGCAGTGAGATATCACTTAGGGCAACTTTGACCATTCATATTGTCAGTATTCCATCTGGAATAGAAACGGCAGTGCACTTACGTCTGTCTTTTCAGAAAATTTTATATGATCTATTTCTTTATAAGTCATCTGCCTGTTTGCAACATATCAGGATTGCAACATTTTCATGTGTACATGATGTTTAAAAACTTCAATGATTACTTTCTTTTATTTTACGAATCACCTATCTGTCTAAAGATGTAAGTAAGAAAATTTAATGATGCAGTTTTATTTCTGTAAAATATTTCTCCTTATCCCCTTTCGCCGTAATCCACCAAGTTGTGTCGCCAGATTGAAAACTTTGTTTTATTAGTACAATACGCTAGGACCAATGACTGATTACGACATGGGAATGACGGCCTGTCCGTGATAGCCCTGGGAACTCCAGTTCGCTTTGAGGGCAAGTTGGATCACCAGATAGAACTCCCTGTTGCAATAGCACCGTCTATAAGGCCAATAGTTGACTATGCTTTGGGGACAACGACCTTTTCTTGGTAGTTATCAGCATTTCAGTGCCGTCCGAAGCTAAATTGGTTCAACAGATAGAAAAGTCTGTAGAAATAGCAATGTCGGTATTCAATGACTGTCTACTATTTGGGTACGACGGCCATTCCGTGATAGTTCCCAGCACTTCAGAGTTGTCTGGGGACAAGTTAGGTCACCGAATAAAAAAGTGATACAATAGGACCGCCTAAGAGTAATAGTTGACTACGATCTGAGGACCACGATGATCCCGTGGTTGTCCCCAGCACTTCGGTGCCCTTTGGAAGTACCGCAATGGCCTGCGGAGGTTTCTCAGTATCTTCCAGACTCAGGTTACGAGACCGGTTCACGTATGTGCAGCCTCTACAGGCCCTTAACAGGCATACACTGATGTTTTTTTCACACTGTGGCTGTTGCAGCTGAGTATAGAATGATAAAAAATTCCAGAAATCACTGGCCAAAAATAATAACCTTGCTCACACACAAAAAAATACACACACACACACACTTTAAAAATGGCATCGCACAACCTAGCATCCTTGCTCTCTGCGGGGCAATAAATGTATAAACTATAAACTGAACAGAACAAAATAACAAACACTTAAATACGAGGGTGCTACAAAATTTTTCACTCTGGCTGTAAAATTTATTGTGATCAAAACTTTTCCAAACACAAGCCTGTCATGAGTCATTGCACAGGCAAAGTCTTGGCTGATTTGCAAATGATTTGTTACATCATCCATTGTAACTCGTCTATCCAACAGAATGAGTTCACGTGCACGCTCAATGTCGTCATCATTCGTGAACACGCATAGCCGTCGAATCCTTCTGTATGGCTAAAATTCGTGCATAGTTCCTAAGACTTCGGTATCTATGGAAACACACTTCTTTGCGAAAATAAATTACTTCATACTGTCCACAAAGTTTTCAATAAATATCGGCACCAGACACTCCGACCACGAAAACAATGACACCTCCACTTGCACAAATTACACATGGGTACACTTCTTTTTTCACGCCCTCAGTCACAGCGTGACTGAGGGCGTCACAAGTAAACTGACTTAACACATTTAAACCTGTACAGAAGTTATTGGAGAGACAGCAACTTTGTATAAAAAGCGCTGACAAGACAGTGGGATCAGCAGAAGTTTTAAGATAACGGAAGTGTGAATAATTTTTAATCTCTCTCTTATGAAATCAATTCCCTTAGCATCTGTATTCTGGCTCCAACCACAGGTATTTCTGGTTTTGTTGTTTTCACTAGCCAATTTTATTAATAAAATACATGTAGTGTATACATCAAGACATTGCTTGCTTGGTCTTAGTGTTATATTAGATATGTGATGCATATTTGCATAAATTAAAACTGATCTATGTTTACTTTAATATGAATATGAAAGTCAAATTCAAACGGGTTGTTTAATCTTCAGAGAGTTGTTAGTTTGTCAGCTATGAAATCAGAAGGTTTGTATCTCTGCTGCAGAGGGAAAACTTGCCTACATCACGACTGCTAACTTAGGGTCTTTAAGAGGCATTCTTCTAATCTGACATTGTTATTTATACGTACTAGATCGGTCTATTCGGTACTGTTAGCTCATGGAATGGCGAATAATTACTTTTAGGTTAGTCGGTTCAAAAAGTGAGCTGTTATAGGCTCCGCGTTCCTTCCTTGTTTTAGAGAGTCAATATTGTTGCGCAAAGTTGTCACATGTGGTAAAGTTTTAAGTCTTTGTGACAGATGCGTGTCTAGTTCCTTTGATTATTTTATGTTATTCTAATTCCTATGCTTGACTGTTGAGGATTTTGTTTTATATGCATTTGCTAGATCTGTATTTTAGCGAATAATTACCTGCTGTCCGTTAGGCCTCTATATTGTATGTCGTTTCCTTTCGTTTATCTCACCTGTTATATCTCTAATCTCAATCCTGAAGACCAACACTGGAATCATCATCTAGGCTTAAGTTATTTATGACCTACACACTTTCCTAAAATAAATCTTTCAGATTCCCAAATCAGATATCATGTAAGCACATTTCATGTTTTAGAGCGCAGCCCTTAGGCGCCCGTTTCCGGCTTGAGCGGCGTCGGCGTAACCGCGCGGTGCATTATAGAAGCGCCCCATAATGCAACGCGCGGGACCGTCGTGGCGTCACTAATCTCCTGGTGACGTCACTCGTGACGTCACCAAGGTCACTGGTGACGTCACGAGGGCGACGTTTCGGCATCCTGCCGAAACGTCACCATGACGAAACGTCACCGCGCTGCATTATGGGACTTTTCACATAATGCACCTCGGTGACGCACGCGTTGCATTATGTACTTTAAGCTCCCCAGTATGAACCTAATTTTCACTTTTATAGCATTCACAGATTTCCCATTTACAACAAACTGATATATTCGCTTGATGGTTCCTGTCTACTGGATTCAAAATAGGAAGAAAACGCCTATGGTATTTCTAAAATTACATTTTCTAAGTGATTAGGAAATGAATAGTAGCTAGAAGAGGTGTAAAATACTAACAACTGTTAGCTTATGGACAAGCAGAACACAAGAAAGAGTTGAAACACACAAAAAAAAAGAAGAAAAAAAAAGGGTAAGCACTGACAATGTTTACATTCTAGTGCTCTATCGCTGTTACCTTCCGTTTTTCATTTGAAGTTTCTATCTACTTGGACACACATATCAATGGGCAGAATAGGCAGCTGTCTAGTACAGCAGAATTTGGGATTGGTGGTGAAATGTGGTGAATGAGTCGAGGAAAGTTAGTGATTCATACAAATGAACTTCTAAATCGAAGAAACACGGACTCAGAGAAAAAGCAGAGAACGAAGGAGACGCTGACCAATGACAACTAAAAATATTGATGGCGACTACATGCCCTCAAGTAACAATTCGTCGACGTCATCCTGACTGATTTGTTTTGTATTCCCCTGCCCAGCTGTAGGGTACTTCACCATCAAACGGTCCTCTTTCTGCTTGAAACGGGTCAAAAATGACCCGCTCCCAATCAAGTCTGAAGTTCTGCACTTGTCGTCATTCGACGGCATCATAAACAGTAGCAACTTTGGCCTCATACGAGTTGTTATGGAAGTGGCCATTTGTGACCCTCTAAAACGTTTCCTAGAACAGGGGTGCGAAAATCCGTGCGCCTGTACGTTTATATGACCGTAGGGGGAGGCGGGAGGCTGCACCTTCAAAGCGTATCATATGGCGTCAAAATGCTAAGTCCTCCTCTGCTACGTCCTATCTGCTAAAATGAGACAAATAGCCCAGCTTGCGCTTCTGGTCTAGCAGTTACAAAACGATTCAGGAACCACACTAAATCTTTGTGTTGTTATATTTATGGGAACCCTTTTTGGGTCAGAACCAGTGACGCCAGTGCAAGTAAGGTACCGCACTGCTTGCAGAAATTAAATGTAGAAGAGTATGTCTGTAGTATCGGCCCCCTAACACATGAGTACATAAAAATGATCTCCCACACAAGTACACGCGAAATAAATAAAATACATAAAGCTAAAGTTCAATCTGTATAAAGCAGAGCATCCACTTGTCGACCAGAAAACTTGTGAAACGATTATGTTGATTACGATGCCCAACCAGCATCTTGAATATCAACCTGGGAGTTTTTGGGCTCGTTGAAAACACAGTTCATGAGAATGGCCTTAGTGCCACTTTTTTTTTTTCCAATCTCGGTACGTTTTTACTGTGTTCAACTACCACCAGCTCGCTTGCGCCCAAACTTTCTGTCTAATGTTCGATTGGCAAAGCTGGAGAAACACGCCAATGTCTTACCAGCTCCAAATTAACTGGGAATTCGGTTTCGACCAGTTCATACACCATGTTATAAAGAACTGCTGTGGCCCCAATTCCAGAAGGTTCAGCTCTTGGGCTGAACTTGAAATCAGGAAAACAGCATTTCTGCACATCCTACTGCCTTCCAAGTTGTGGATATGATTGTGTCAAACATCATTTTAAGTATAGATAATTGAAGGGCATTGTTGCCGGGATGTAGAAAAAAAATCTCTAATTGGGTGTGATGGTCACTGCATGCAGCGGTTCGAGGGGGGTCTGAAAATACTATCATAAAGATGAAAATATCATCCATGTCTCACCTTTTTTCGGCAATTGTATCAGGCGCCAAAACTAGCTTCATGAATAATGATAATAATATCGGGAGAAGGGGAGCAATGGGGACAAAAGACGAACAAAAATCACCAAACACAGCTAGGGGACTGGTGCGCGACTGAAAAATCCGTCTGGTCCTGGTATCGAACCAGGAAATTTTCTATTTTCAGTGGAACGCCCTATCGACTAAGCTAACCACGAGTTAGACGTCGGCAGAGCGAACCGGTTTTATCAGCTGCCAGAACGGCCTGCATTTTGAGGTTATGATGATACTGCAAATTACTGCAAAGGGGCAAGCAATCTGGGCAAAAATAGCGACACTAATTGCTGGAGGAAAGAAACAAGAGAGACGAAGGTCAAACAGAAACCTGCAAACATAGCTAGGTGACTGGTTCGCGACCGAAAAGTTGGTAGGGCGCTCCAGTGGAAATGGAGAGGTCCCTGGTTTGATACCAGGGGCAGATGGATTTCTTCGGTCGAGCCCCAGTGAGCTAGCCGTGTTAGAAGATTTGTGTTTGTCCTTCGTTCGCTTGTTTACATTCTCCGGGAATTATTATCGTCATTCTTGTCCAACTGGCTTGCATGTTTGCATTAATTTGCATTATCACCTTAGCGGCATGATGTCGTGTGAACAAGCTAAAAAACCCTATCTCCCAGGAAAATATAATTTTCCCGAGACCTGATCGCTTTCAACATCTGCTTTGAAAACCCATTTGTTGAAAACAATGCTGCCACCCACTGACCAGGCCACCATGCCAGAATGCTTTGATTGAAATGTTGGCGGCTGTTGCGTATGGCCCGCGGCAGGGTTAAACGCCATTATGAGTGCGCCCCCCCCCCCCCCCCCCCCCCCCCGGACCATTTTCTGCAATGTCTGCACCTGGCCGTTTGTTTTCGCCGAGCGCCTCTCACGGGTTCAGGTCATCCGACTCAGCGAGCCTGGCGTCATCGTCGCTTCGGAAGCACGCCGGCCCAGCGAACGAACCAGACGGGCGCCGTAATATAACATTTGAGCGACGTAAACAACGGCTAAGGTTTCACGACCGAACCACCAGGGCACGATCCGGGGCGATGAAATCATCCGGACGCCTTCATTCAACGCGTAGACACGAAGGGCCGAAAGTCAGCACGTCACGTCTCGGCCCCGGACGGTGTTTTGACCAGCTGCGTGAATTCCAACGAGCCGGTGTTTTGGTGAGACTCTCGGCGCCGTCTAGACCGACAGTGAAGTGTTTACGGCGGCTGAGTGTGCGTAACAATGGAATGTGGGGCGGGATTTGAACGGGACACCTTTCTGTGATTGGCCGACCAACCGCCGATGTGGGGGTCCCTACCTAGGGACCTAGGGAGAACCACGTGTTTAAAATGAGCGAACTTCGACCAGCAAATCCTTCTCTGTTCTTGAACCAACTGTTCATTATGTAAATAAACAGTGTACTTTTCGATAGAGAGCGCGGCTCATCGTTGTTCCCGCTAAGCTCTAGCCCGGTGCCTGGCTCGAGTCGACCCTCCACCACCACGGACACCGCTCGGTCCCAACACGGCCCAACATTTTCCGCAGAAAGATGGACTAGTAGCCGCTCTACCGGAATTGAGCTTGCCATGCTCTACTGTTTGTGACTGCATTGAAATGCGTGTCTAGTCAACCGCGCAAATGACACCTTGTAATGCCTTGATTGTGTCAATCCTTTTGATAATAGATCTAAGTAGTCTCTGTTTTAGTTATGGGAAAAGAAAGTAACTACCCATATCTCAAAACGATACCACGTCTGGATCCCTTGATGATTGCACACTGTCAATTTAACACCCATATGTCTGTTTATTTGATTATTTCTAATAGAGAACAACCTGTAGCTCGTTCGTGAGTGATAACAGGAAGATTTAAGTTCTCTAAGCGTATTTTTGTTGTCTATCTGGTTGAACAAATAGACGGCTTCGGGGTTTGAAGTGCATAAACTCTCACTAGTTCATCGCATTGTGTCAACGAGAAAGGTCGTTTCTTCGCACCACCCGCCGTAGCCTGCAGTGTTGCAGTGCTGAACGGATCTCGCATCGTAGTTGCTATGATTTGTCATCGCAACCAAGGAAAGGTATAAAGCCCAATATCTCTAGAAGGTGAGATCCACCAGAAAAGTTACGATTGTCTAACGACACAATTTTTCGAAGCCATTATTGTATTCGTGAGGCACTAAAACTTCGCTGAAGGTTGTCCCGAAGCTCTAAGAAGGAAAAACATGACATTTTTTACGGTTTTATTTTTCAAACGAGTCCTTCACTATAACCTGATATGAACGGCAGGTGGGTTCAAAATGAGCTGATAGTCCAGATCATACACTGCTGCTATTCAGATGACCGATCGGAATGAAGGATATGCGTTAAAAGCGAAAATAAACCAGGTTGTAGGTAGCAAAACGTTACTGATATGCGCAAATAAATACACATCATTACTAGCGCTGAAAAAAACAAAACCAACGGGAAGACTGACGTGAGCCGTACAGTTGTGTTCCTTCTCCGGTTAGGGCTAGAGCACACAGAGTAGAGAGCTACTTTGAAAACAGAGGTTGATAAACACTTCACATTACAATCTATTGTAACCTTTCACTATCAACGGTAATTTTGTCGAGACGTTAACATTGTTGTTGCCTTTATGCTCTTTTTGCAACAAGATCTGTTCACCATGTATGCGGCAGCAGGTCCGTCACGATGTTTCAAATCCTTTGTTAAAAAACACAAAAAGCTAAACGCCTAATTTAGACATTGATTTTAGGTGTGGCTTAGAACCAGGTGTAGCCATAAGCGACTTTGGTGCAGGAGAACGAAAACAAAACTCAGCTTTGGTTTCGGGCTAAGCTCCGATTGGTGCTAAGCGGTGTTGGTGCAACCGGCCCTAAAATATGTTACTGATTCCTTCAACCCCTCGGCGCCACTGTCAGGGTGCCACTTTGCAACCTGAATCTAACATATCCTACTTAGATTTGTAGAAGTGAATTGAGAGCGGCGTATTTGATTAGCTTGACCCATCTCGCGAACTATAGATCACGCGGTCACTGCAGTCTACAGAGCATGGTGATTGAACGTACGCAACGGGATGGCTTTCCTCGCAAAATCGATCTCGTGCAAAAACGCAGACTGCGCCATGACCGTCATTACAGCGTCTCTCTTTTCCAGTCTCTAGGCGCAGCATTTATTTCTAAAGTTTGGAGCTTTTATATTATACCAAGTCTGAGTAGATTACAGGAATGAGCTCTTGGTGTTCTGTGGGATAATAATGACGAGTGGTGATTGTGGCAAATTTGCCCTATTCCTCGTCTGCCCTGAACTTGCTCGCGAAAGCAGAGGCAAGGCCTCGCGTATTTCGAATAAAGAAATCGAACAAAAAGGCCCTGACTTCGCTCAAAATACCGTTATGTGTAGGTTCATACAACCAGATGTTGGTAAGGTTCCGTGGGCGTTTGATGTCTTAGCTGTAGATGAGAAATATAACCAGTGGAGTCTTTAACGTGCGCCACGCAGTACTGGTTCACGACTGCACGCCGGTACGATTCTCCTCCAGATCGAAAAGGACAGGGGTGGGGATTGAGCCCAGAATCCTTGGATTCTGCAGTGCGAGCTTTCACTACACATTCTCCGAGCTGGCGTATGTTAGCCTCTGATCCCCCTTATTCGTTCAAAGCAAAAAAAAAAAAAAAAAAAAAAAGTACTAAGAAAAACGTTTGGAAATGGATCTTTCTAAACTTTTTACTCACTCGAGCACGGGGACTCTGGCTATCAGACAAGCGTAGTAGCCAAACGTAGACACGAGTGCCCAGAAGCAATCAAGCCAGACGACACGGCAGATTGCGGCTAGAAGGTCACGCTTCTGCACAGAACTCCTGCAAAGGTTTACACAAATTAAAAAAAAAGGCCTGCACTTACTTTCTTGTGACTCTAAATGTCTAACGGTTTCTTTGCTGATGGCTACTGACACCTCATAATCACAGACATAATAGGATTATTTGCGCAAGTCATTACCAACTTTTTCATCCTCACCCGGCCCATAGTCCGCACACGAAACAATCCTCCTACACAAAAAGATTTGAAAATACTTCTTTATTAAGGCACAGTAAAAGCCTGTATAATACAGAAGCCATTATTAATATAACTTATTATTCCCGAAATTCAGGACGTGTCGTCACAGTGGCCATATTTGAAAAACAAATCCTAGTCTAGTCCGCACCTGTCCGCATTGCGTAAAATTTTGACTTTTAAACATGTGTTGTCCGTTAACTATAGTTCAAGAAATGCGTTGAGGGATTACTTATCGAGAACGCCGAAGAACAAATCACTAAGAATTTGGCGCAGAGATGATAAGTCGCACCTTGTGCTTCTTAGGCCGTTAGTAACTCCACTAATCTCGCGATAAAGCACCGGCGAATTGGATCTTAGAATTGCCATACATATGAACACTCTACCAAAACCCTCAACACCCTAAAGCATGTTCCTCGTTGTCACGAATAGCTTACTCGATGATAGTGTTGTTAAAGTTTCTTATTTTATTGTTACTTGAAGGCTAATGCAATCGCAGGGTCACACAATCGGGACTAATTGCGGAGCGAACAGTTGAGTCAGAACTAACATCCTCTTCTTTGTAAAAGTCTAATGACACAGAAATGTGGTTTCTCGATAATATCGCCGCGTACGTTGTCCAGTAGACAGCGCACTTGACTATCACGCGGACATTCGGAGTTCGACTCCAGCCAAGGGTTATTGCTTTTGCCTTTCGGGGGTCCTCTAGAATGTTCTTGCAGAGTTGATGTTGATAGCACTCGTACAAAAACATCTATATTCAGTTCATCACTAAGCTGATTCTGCGATAGAAGGTACGTCCTCGTTGGACGAGTCATACGTTTGTCTTTCGATAAGTGACCACAATCCCGCCCATATCTTCGCGCTGAAAGCCGGGTCGGGTGACAAAGGGGAGGCAGATGATTGGTCCAGTGACATTTCAGCTGTTAGTTGGTCTACTATTTTCCATCTGTGGTAATTCAGTAATTCATTGTAGTTTACTGTCGCGTAGGTTCTGGAGAACCATACGATTAGAGACAGGAAAAGAAAGGACGGGGGTTGAAGTTTTTTTGCGAATCGGGTTTTGTACTTTTCTGTTTAGACATCACGCTTTCGATATTACGGAGAGTTCATTTGATCGCTCCTCTCACCTGAGGAGGCTAAACTCCAAGACAGCTCTGCAATCTTATGTCAGAAACGGAAGGTATGACAGTCGTGTATTACAATACTCTAGTTTCTGAAAGAAACCCCGACACTGCCACTTTTCATGTGCGTAAAACTTTTTTTATATGTCCTAAAATTTTAATTCTGGCCTGGTGGTGTTTTTGTTTTCAGGCTTCATTTGTTTGTGAGCCCAAACTATACATTTGCACCATTGCGTTGCAGTCGACGGCCTAGAAACCATGAGAAGCTCTACGCATCGCCACCGTAAGTAAAACACACCTTGTAAGTTTATGATATAAAGTAAATCAAGACGCATACTTTTTCTTTGTCAGGAGCGAATACAGGCGGTCGAGCATCAGGGAACAACGCAATCGTTCACTCAGTGTAGGTAAGTTGTCGTCTCCTGTCTTCGACGTCATCACCATCTTTTTCAAGTGCCTATAAAATACAATAGGACGAACCAAAATTATTACTTGTTATAGTTTTTTTAGTGCGTATACGAACTAAACTTGCATACGACGAGCCCACATTAAAAAAAAACAAACAAAGAAGATGCAAGGTTAGGTGAGATTACCGAAAATTCAATTAGTGTGATGGTGAGCTATGGGACATTTAGCAAAACGATGTTAAGCTTGTTTGTCTTATACCCCATTTGCACGGTCAGCATAAAGGCACCTTTAACGCAGGTTCCTTTGCTATCGGCGAATCAGCCCGTGCTCTTGGGTCGCGAGCACGCGCCACGCGCGGAAGATCGTTAATTGATTGGCCGCAGAGAATAGAGGCCCCTTGGCTAAAGGTACCTTTACAGTCGTGTGATGGGGTATTACAATGCTTGGATTGGGGCTAGTTGGTTTGTCATTCCGATGTATACTGCGCTGCAAATTTACACTTAAAGGGAAGCTGAAGCGGTTTTAAATACGAGAAAAAACACCTGAGCCTAGTTAACGAGACCTCAGCCATCACGAATATCGTATTCGTTTGGTCATTTTCTGCGCGGATTAACCGGAACAGCGCCTTCAAAGTAGCGCCGAAGCCACGCCTCTCCGAAGCAGAGGGAAAGGGGAGAGAGGAGGAAGCCCGTCAGCCGCCGTCACAAAAGGACCGGGTGGGGGACCCCGCCGCGGCTGGCCGCGCTTTCCTCGTAGGCTGCTCTAGTGTCTTTTTGAGCCGTCGTTGTTCTGCCGCTGCATAGCGCTTGCTTTTATCCGTTGACCGGTCATGCTATTGACTCAATCGCCTTACGTGCTAATTGTTCTCTTGTTTGTTCACGTGTTCGCAGAATTCTCGTGGCACCAAACCAAATGACTCGTGCTGTTGCACGGTGCCGTACTCGTGTGTAGCCGCCAGCTTTCATGAACAGCGCTCGTCGTAGTTGTTCTTTCCGCTTACCGTCTTTTCCACTTCGTCACCGAGATTTTAAAGGGGTAGGTGGGTTTGAGCAAGTACACCGTTTTTTGTTCGAAACGGGTTTCGGACGGCGCATATGAAAACTATGTATGTACATATGGGTTTTGATCTGAAGAAGGCTCGCTTGAACCCGACGCTCTGCCGACCATCTTTGAAGGTAAGAAGGCAATTCAGCGCATTAAAAGTCACAAGCAAAGAGGAAACGTAACTGGGTAGGAATTGTAGGTCGACTGTTCTAGAAAAAAGCTGTTACGTTATTAGAAGTGTGCAGTATGCTAGAAAAGCCGCGATCATATAGCCGAACAGCGGGTTTCTACTGGCTCTCTTGTGTTAACCGCATTATTAGTGTGTTAGTGTTGGTTTCTTATATTGTTGAAGTGACTATATTTTCCGGACCGACTCCGGCCCGGGAAGTCTGGGAAAAAAAAGAAAACAATCTTGGGTAGCCCAAGATTATTTTCTTCTGCTTTTAATCTACTCGGCTACCCAGTCACTTGGGAGAGGAGGGCTTGCTCTAATAAGTAGTCATGCAATTCATAATGCGACTTTCACGGTGCAACTTGTTTTAACATAAACTTTTGTTTTAAAGTTGCTGACATTATTTGAGGCCACATATATTTTAAACGTAAACATAAATTTTGTTAAATTTTCCTTTCAAAAGTTCATATTCTCTTCAGGAGGGCTTTGTGGAAATACGACGCATGTGACCTTCTGTTCTGAATTGAGTTCTTTTTTTTACAAGTTACGCAGTGTTTTTTGTGTAAAGTTTGTGTAATGCAACAAGTCTTTGTGCCGTAGAAATGCGATCGGACGATGATAATGCCTGGTGGCGGTGTGATGCAGTAAACAAAGCTTGGTAGAAGTATGCGAATGTAGAGACCCAGGAAGCTTTCACGAATTCGACGTCGAATTAAGGGGTGCGGGCACACATCTCCGCTTTTTCTAAAGCTATAATGGCGCCATAGTTTGTGGCAAACAAACTAAACGCAGCAGTGGGTACCGCTATCACAAGGATGGACCTTTTGCGCAGTTATTCGCATAGTGCGCAAGGACATGGCGGTGGCAGAACGGCGACCCTATCTTATCACCCGTCTCATCTCAGGGGAAGCTTTCCCGTCACCCGAAGCCGATTATACTATCCCTTCAAACAACCTCAGCTTTGATGAACAATGCAGCCTGCACGCTCACGCGTCCCGCAGCTGGCAAGCACGAAGGCCGATGTGTGCAGAATTCTTGTCCTCTGACGACCGTTTTGGGGAGGGTCACGCTAATCCGGCTTGAGGTGTCCTGTCAATAGCACTCCGTTTATTGTCAACATTTTAGGTTACAATAAATAGCTGTAAGTACGTTCCTGAAGGTACAAAGCCAGCCATCTTGCGTCCGCGCAAGCGGTTCCTCGTCTGTGTTTATTACTGCGGGGGTTCATTTTCCTACCTTGCCAACGGCTGGAGCGCGTGCTTTGTCACGTCGAGGGTCGTCTGGACACATTCCTCTTTCGGATCCACCGAAAGATTTCGAAAAATCAGAAGCCGAACCCGATTTACGAGAGCAGAAGACCCGGCGCCCGGCTACTTCCGCAAGCGACGGAGCAAGCGAGAATCGAGATGGTCCTTTTATGACGTAGAGGCGCGTCACGCGTGGCTAGCCAATGGCGTGCCGCTGCGGCGATCGCTTCTGATCTCTTCGCTTTTTTTTCGCGTTTGAGGATTATTTTGGGTCAAATAGTTGTGATATTTGGACTCAGCAGGCACAAACACATCAGAATCAACCATTAACTCATTTTTTTCGAAAAGCTCTTCAGCTTCCCTTTAACACATAAAGACGTAAACTACGAGATGATATGAAAGACAGTTAAGAGCGCGACGTACTTGTGAATGCGCAGACTAACAACAGTTTATTTTTCGTTTCTTTTTCTTTATTCTTTACACCTTTCTTTTGAAGGGTGAAGATTGCCTGATAATTTACGGAATTTAAAATTAATGTCTTTGCGGGCAATTGTAGACAAGGCGGGACTGAAGTTTGGATGACGCGTATATGCCTGAGAAGTCGTGGAAAAGACTGGGACGATTAATGTCTTTTCAGCCATTTGTAGACAGATGACGTTGGTGGTGTTTGTGCTTATTCTCTTGCCACCCTGCAGCTGATGCTTGCCCTGTTGTGCTGGGGGATCTTTTTAAGCAGTTCTATTTCTATTTGCTCTGAAAGATCACAATTACGCACGTGCCATACCTTCCGGAAGCCATGTGAAAGGCTCCCATAATTTCGCGCTTGGTCCTGTTTTGTGATCTATCTCAGATGGTTGTGGTTCCAAGGAGAGCTTCGCAGGTGCATCTTGCAGAGTGTGCTGCTAGGCTACCAGATGCCTGCAGCTGCGCGCAGGCGTATTTGTGCTCCCTCAGTCTCTCATTGATACGTCTTGGCGTTTGTCTTATGTATGATTTTCCACACCTTAGTGGTATCTTGTATACAACACCTTCAGTGCAGTCAACCAACTTGTGTTTGTGTTTCACTTTACACGATGCTTGGCCTCTTGTGTTGTTTTCCGGTTCGTTCACCTTCTTGCATAAGCCTTTTAGTTTAAAAGGGGCGGATAAAGCCACTCTTACTTCATGTTTTTCTGCTATATTTTTCATCCTATGGGAAAAATTGTGGATGTATGGCAGCACAACCACTGTTTTTTGGTCAGTAGTCTTCTTTGTTTTTATCTTTGCCTGTGAGTGTGCCTTATTGAAAAAGATCGTTTACCGGAATCACATTTCCTGTAAAAAATCAATTTTACTGGATTATGGAACTTTTTTCACTTCCAGTAAAGCCGCAATTCACAGGAACTTATTGTGTTTTCATTTTTCTTTCGGACGTCAACGGAAGGCACTTAGGAAGAAGCCTTTGAACCGTGGGTGGTATATGTTTACCAGATGCTGGACGATTCGGTAACAATTAAAGTGGTTAGTCCATATAGACCTGAAGGTTCCGTGCATTTATTTAACAGGGTCGATACAAAGCAAAAGCCACCAGACCAAAGAGGAACAACCGAGTTCTTTGTCGCAAAAAAACATTTTTCAAGGTACTCACAATGCCGCTGGATAAATTCCTAGATGTGCGGTAGTTCAACTTGTGGGATTTCCCTTGCTGCTACCCGTCTCGGAGAATGACACAGCACACCGGTTCAACAACACGTACACATTTAATGACCGCTATTGCCTGCGCCGCAATCCCAACAGCCCCCGCGCAAAAAGAAAAAAATTGGCTTGCTCTTTATGTTTATACAGCCTTGATGGAGTTGCGCTTTAACGGGTAATCGGTCTTTTCGTTCCACGAACGCGCGGAACGAAAATCCGCCGCCGTTGAATCATGGGCACAGTCACATTCACGATGTCGTCCCTGTTGTCGCCGCTGGTACACCAGGCGGAAGCATACACACTGTCAGTAGCACGCTCAGCGGAAACCACGAACGCGCAAAACGAACATGCGCCGCCATTAAGAAACCTTGGGCACAGTCTTTTTCGCTCGCTGGATGCTTCTGAAGCCGGACGGACAAAGAGGCGTAACACAGGTAACTAATAATATTTTTTTCATCTGCACACCTAGCTGCTCTGGAAGGTACAGGTAGCACACATGGAACGCGAAGCCGAGACTGAGCGTTCCTTGTTGCTTGTTGTTTGTTGACGGACAAAGAAACCGGTTTTCTTCGAAAGTGCCAGCAAAACGAGCCTCTCGCATTTTCCCCACGAACCAAATGCGAGGGAGAGAGGGTGCGTGGGGACTCGTCCTTGGTGCGTTCTATAGGCACCAAAATTACACACCCAGTCCCCGGCTCGTCTCAGCTTCTCCCTCCCCTCACGTCGACTTCGAGTGAAGTTCGGTAAACAGGGAAGCGAGTCGTTTCGTGTAAGATTTCTAGCAAAACCGTGTCGTCTGGCAAACGAAAGTGGCGTCAGGTGACATTCCAGCGAAATCTGGAAACCCGCTACCGGTGACATTCCAGCGAAATCTGTGTGCCGGCAAATGATCTAGCAAATACTGGTAAACTACGCTGGTTTCGGATGAAAACGGCTGAAACTGCCCACTTTTTGGATCGTCAAAACAGTTCGCTGCACGCACTCCTTGCAGGATTGCAAGGAGCGCTTGCAGCTCGCACTCCTGCGAACTCGCACTCATGAGAATATTGCCGCCCAATTGGTCTCGTACCTGCTCTGGCCCAGACTTTTGCCTGTGGCAAATGGCAAGTCGCCGGTGATCGCTGCCCACCTTTTTGGATCGCCAAAACAGTTCGCTGCACGCACTTCTTGCAGGATTGCAACGTCGTCTCGAGCTAAAACACGCACTCACAAGATGCCGCTGCATTGGTGGCCGCCATTACAAACTCAGTTCCCCTGCCCGTCTTGGCTTCCGTGCCTATAGCCGTTCCCCTTGCGTCGGCTTCCGGTGCGTCGGCTTCCGGTAGGATTCCAGCGACGGGTAATCGAAAGTGGTTCTGGTAAAACTTCGAGCGAAAGTGGCTGCCGGTAATATTTCCACCGAAGACCGGTAAACTATGCTAGTTTCTGGTGAAAATGAGTGTAAATTAACCCGTTTCCGCCGAATGTCACTGAAAGTTTTTGCCGGATTTTTTCAACAGGGATATGTTTATGCATTTTTCTTCTATGGCCACCATTAGCGATCCTGGATAACTACTTGCTTGTAGTCATCTTATCTGTATTTGTAGGCCCTCCGACACTCTGTAGAAACACCAATTTCTTACGGCTTGCCAGACACATCCTGAGGCGACGCTCCTCTTCCCTAACTTTGAGTGTCCTGAGTCGTACGGGAGTATTCTCTTTCCCCCTCTCGTCTTATACACCCAGCACGTGCGTCTTCCTCCGAATATCATGTTGATATCTAAAAACTGTAGGTTGCATCTGTGTAGTAATTCTAATATGAATTCCAGTCCTCTGTGTACTTCCTTGAACTTCTCCATGATTTGTGTGCCCATCTCCTTCGTCATTTTGTTCATCGGAAAGCATACCAAAAAATCATCTACGTACCTGAAACGCCTCACTACTCCGATCTCCTCGAAAAACTGATGTAATGTCCTATTGCCTCGTGCGAGGTATATGTCGCATAATGCTGGTGCTATGCATGAATGCGTGAACCTATGCATGCGCCTTCTTTCTGTGAGTGCACTTTCCCTTCTTGCATGACGTGTAGGGAGCATAAATAGGTTCGTATGAGACCTAGGAAATTCTTTGTGCTAATCCCACTCTGATTTTGAAATGCTGCTGTGCCGTATGCGTCGATGCATTCTTCCACTGCCTCTAGTGCTCGTTCCTGTGGAATGCTGTAATACATGTCCTTTACGTCCCCTGAAAATGCGGTGATGGGCTGTGTTCCTTCCAAAAATTGAATCACCTCCTCTGAGTTGCGTACTAAGAACGGATCGTTTACTTGGAGGAGTAACAGATGTTTCTGCAGTTCCTTGCAATCACATGATGCCAAGTTCCTTTGTCTTCCACTATCACTCTGAATGGGATGTCTTCCTTGTGCGTCTTTACCGCAAAGAATGGATGCAGACATAGTTCCTTGCTTTCTTTAACTTTCTTTGCGATCGAGTTGAGGCCTAACTCTTCACACTGTCGCGCTGCTTGTGCTCTTGCGTTTTTCCTGCTTCTTTCGGTCATGTCTTTCCGGTCCTTGAAGATTTTTTCCAGGGATTCTTGGGCTTTCCTTTCGTACGTCCCTTGTACCAAGATGACAAATTCGCCTGTCTTGTCAGGCAGCAGGAAGCAGCAGTTGTTTCTTCTAAGTCATAGTAACGTAATGTTGGTGTCCAAGCCTGCTTGCCTGGCAATTCGTCGCCTGTTGGAAACCTGGATGCCCTCATATAAGCACCCCTCAATCTCTTTTTCCGGAACTTTCCTTACGACGTCAGGTGCCATGCCGATCAATTCTACTGTGTTTCCCTTAGGCTGTACTGCGTATTCGGGACCCTTCCCTAATGCAGTGATGTGATTGCTGCGCCAATTACGCCAAAGTGCGCCAAGGGGCTAACCCTGCTACATCCTGCTGCATTTTGCCAAAATATGGGTAATCTGCGCCAAGCCTGCGCCAAAGGACCAATTTTGGTCGCCTTTGAAAACCGAAACTAAACTGAGTACCGTAATTGAGCCCACATGAGCTAGGTGGTGCAAGCAGCCATCCGACGCAAAGTACCCTGCATCAATCATTCATCCGGTCTTGCATGATTTTTCCCGCCGTCTCGTCTCGCGTCTTTTTAGAAAAAATTTCAATGATAGACGTGGGCCAGTGCGGACGCTCCGACACTAGCGTGCTGGGTACCAGCCATGCCGTCATGCTGTGAAACGAAACGATGTTTTTGCGCGGCGGGGGTTACTTTATGGGCTCAAGCACTCGCTCCTGAAAGCAACGGCCGTGGCCACAATATATTTGGTCCCTGCCTGCCAGCCACAATGGTCGCGCGGCGTCGGGTGTTGCCATCCCCACGTCACTGCAGCTATATATATGACACTTTCCAAACTGAAACGTAAGGACTGCCGCATGTTCATCAACAATCCTGTTCTTGTTTATACGCTACTACAAACATCCCTTTAGCTCAAAGACAGTATGTGCCGGAATAATGTTTCTCTTTCTCAGTGGGAGGTAAGTATATGTGGGTCGCTGCGGCCCCCGTAGATATTTTCAGATAACTTTCACAACCCATAGGGGGCGCACTGGTGCTTATCAAAATTGCGGTCATCAGGATGATCGTCGTAAAACAGCGGTATACTAGGCTGGGTCTGCGCGCGACGCGTAAGTAATTCTAGTTATGCTATATACGCGCAGTATCGAAGCCTCACTTTTTTTTTTACGTCAGTAAAGTGTAGGCAAGCCATTTTATTATGAGGCCAATCATCCAGGAGCAAGGGAATGCGATTCTCACACCGCGGTACCACCATCGCTTAAAGTGGCTTCTCTATGGACCCCGTAGGGACTCCGTGCAGACCCTGTATGGCTTCTCTGCAGACTCCATAAAGGAGCCCGTGTAGACCCTGTATGGGTTCCCTGTGGACCCTGATGGCTTCCATGTGAACCCCGTACATACTCCCTATAGACCTTGTATGGCTTCTTTGGAGACCCGTAAGGACCCTACACTCTTTACATGACTTTTACAGAGCACGTTTGTGCGTAAAAACAAATTGGAAAAAGCTCTTTTTGTAGAGACCTTTATTGGAGATCAGTACAAATGACAAGAGCGTGAAGTTTGCATACACTTTCAGCTTACAGGGTTTTCCGGCAAAATTAATATTTTTTTTTTTACAGCCATGCCTCACCGGCGACTTCAGGTAGCGCGTCCCGACTTGGGCGCGTCCTAACTTCGGTGGCAATTCGCGGCGCGTCCGCCTTGGAGACGGAAGTTGGCGTCCCTGAAACCCCTCTTCTACCGTATATGTTTCGGCGCCAAAATGGCTGATTAAAGCCAAAGCAGAACAGTCACACGCTGTCGAATATCGATAGTCCCAAACCAGCACACCAGGTCGTGCAGTTATCCGAGTGGCCGCTGCGGGTGGAATGGTGGCGTTGCGATCGCAATTAGTTTGGTTTTTGAGTACAAATCGGTGCCGCTTTTTCAGAGCAAGCTCTTTAGCAGTTTCCCAACTGACTTGATCTAGAAACGTTGGTCGGTGCGGACCCCGTAGCAGACCCCCGCAGACTGAGAGGCTTCTCTGCGGACCCTGTAGGGACTCCCTGTAGACCTTGTATGGCATTTCTGCAGACCCCAGAGGACCCTGTGTAGACCTTGTTTGGCTTCCCCGTGGACTTCCTAGGGACTCCTTGTAGACTTTGTATGGGTTTTCTGCAGGCACCCTATAGACACCGTAAAGACCCTTTGTAGACACCCTATAGAGTCCCTATGGACTCTATATGGCATCTTGCCATAGAGGGGGTACAGGACGACCACACATCATCCATAGAATAGGACGTCCGTAGAACGTCCGTTGGCCAATATTCTATAGGGCAGCCATAGGACGACTTCACGGAGGCAACAGAGGTCGTGCTCTGTCTATAGATGCCTTTTGTTCTGCCTATGGACGCTGCTCTATAGAACGTCCTAGAAGTGTCCATACATATTCTTGTAAGGGTGCTTTGTCAAAGTATTGATTGCCTAGGTTTCTATCGGTAGGCTTTCTCTCGAGAAGCACCCCGGTACGTGAAAAATCGGCCGCTAAAGATGGTGGTGAAGAAAAGTGAGATAAAGCAAAGAAGGCAATGTCCGCATGCTGAACCCGCACAGCGTGCGTATTTGTCTCGAGTTCATTCGTTGCACAAAGCACTCCAAGAACTTTTTGACCCTGACCCGCGATGTCTTGCATCAATGCGCTGAGGTTTTTTTTTTTTCTTTTCTGTGATTAGCTTGTACCTCGCCTGCCGGACTGGCAAGCACGTGCCGCTGGACTGTTTTCTTTTTTTTTTTTGTCGTATGTTGGACAGGTACATTTTGCATACAATTTTAGGAATTAACTTGGAGACGGAGCAGAGTGGCATGGTTTCGATCGAACAGCCATCTCCGCTCGCGCGACAATTTCGCATTGCACGGCAGTAGTTAGGTGTTTCATCAGTTAGAGACTACTTCCATTTATTATATTACTAGTCAACCTAATGATGTGATAATAGAGAGTTTTGGTAGATCGTGTTTTCGGGTCACGCTATTTGTGGCGGGAGCTCGCGCTACCCCTTCAATGCATGCTCTGAAGCGCGCGCCTGTAGCTGTAGCGGGCCTTTGAAAACGATCTACTAAAGCTCTCTATTTACTACTAAGCTGGTCATTTTCAAATAAATTTTAATAAGGGCAGTTTCGTCCGATATATTCGTATTATTTAACTGAAGCATTGTGAAATGTGTTATGTCATTGGCATTTCAGTTACATGTTGAAAGACTCCCAGGTGGTCTATCTTGACAATAATTGGTTGATTGCGGCGAGCAATGTGTCCTTTGTCTGTCCACCACCTAAAATTAAAAATTTTTTTTCTAAGAATATCTGCTCCAAAAGCCACTTCCGATGCTCCAAAGAACTGTTTTAGCTGCTCCAAAAGCCAGTTTTGCTGTTCCAAAACTCTGTTTTGGCTGCTCCAGAAGGTGCTCCAAAACGGCTTAGGCCAATCACCTCACTGCTAATGTCTCGGAGATCATTTCTGGAATTCAGGTTGGTCATGTTGATTATTCTTTCATTTCCGTTTCCTAGTAATGAAAGGAAAATAACTGAATTTCAAGGAACGGAAAGACATGACCGAAAGAAGCAGGAAAAACGCAAGAGCACAAGCAGCGCGACATTGTGAAGAGTTAGGCCTCAACTCGATCGCAAAAAAAGTTAAAGAAAGCAAGGAACTATGTCTGCACCCATTCTTTGCGGTAAAGACGCACGAGGAAGACATCCCATTGAGAGTGATAGTGGAACACAAAGGAACTTGGCAGCATATGATTGCAAAGGAACTGCAGAAACATATGTTACTTCTTCAAGTAAACGATCCGTTCTTAGTACGCAACTCAGAGATGATCCAATTTTTGGAAGGAACACAGCCCATCACCGCATTTTCAGTGGACGTAAAGGACATGCATTACAACATCCCACAGGAAGGAGCACTAGAGGCAGTGAAAGAATGCATCAACGCATACGGCACAGTAACATTTCAAAATCGGAGTGGGATTAGCACAAAGGATTTTCTAGGTCTCATACGAACATATTTATGCTCCCTACGCGTCATGCAAGAAGGGAAAGTATGCCCACAAAAAGGAGGCATATGCTATAAGTTCATACATTCGTGCATAGCACCAGCATTATGCGTAGGGTTCCGTGTTTTCGGTGTTTATTTTTGAAGAAATTCGGCGGATGTTTTTCGGAGTTTATTTTTTATCGAAAATTCGGTGTTTATCGGTGCTTATTTTTTTTAAGTTCCCAATTCTCCGAAATTCGGAGTTTAAATGTTACTGTATTCTTAATGTTATACTTATAAATAAATAGAATACTTAAACAAAAACGCATCAAAACGCTGAAAGCCACTTTAATCGCGAGAAATACTTACAGTGAGCACAGATCTACACTTCAAACAAAAGCACATATATTTACATACGGGGCCGTATGCTTGTATATATTACAACAAGCCTTACAGCTTGTTATAATAAATGCAAGCATACTTAACTAAGTTCGCATCACTCATGGCAGCGCGCTCCTTCCGACTGATTACCCTTAGCATAGAAAATGCTCGTTCGACATTAGCGCTGGAAACGGGTAAAGCTAAAAGTCTCAGCGCACAGCGTGAGAGAACTGGCCATTGGACAGCATGAAGTTTCCAAAATGACAGAGGATCAACAATGTTGGGGATTGCATAGCTCTGATAATTTCCGAAATCATCAATGAGTTGGCGCATGTCGTCAGTTTCAAGAAACACTAGCCTGAAAATGTGCTCATAGTTTTCAAACGGGCGGGGCAGCTCAAGCTTCACATTTGGATTCACAATTTGCACGTTGTACCAAAACGATTCGCTCGTGTACTTCAGTTCATCAGCAAGGTTTCTCTCGACTGTTTGGGACCACTTTCTAGTTACAGCAGCATAGTATTCATGAAGGTCCGCAATAGTTCTGGAGCAGTTACATTCATCAAAGAGGTCTAGCAGACTAGCGACATCAGATGTTAAACTTGTCTCGGATGGGTCACGCCATTGACTGAGCAGTGCGCAGAAACGAACCCCTAGTATCGGATAAACCTCGTACACTAATGTGCTCTCTGCTTTAAGTTCCTTAATAATTGACAGCACAGCTGACGAGTTTGTCTTGAGAAACTTCAGCTTGATCAGTAAATCATGCACATCATCAGGGGATGAGACAAGAGCCTTCAGCTTCTCGCACTTCTTCCCTTTAGCATCATCGCTTCTCAAAAATGACATAATGGCACGCCAGTAGTCCAGGATGTCTTCGAGGGCTTCGTGAAAAGAAAACCACCGGGATGGGCCCACAGTGGAAAGGCACTTGATCTTCATTCCCATAGTTGTGCACATCAGACCGAAATTACGGCGCAGCTCTCGGGACGACTTCAACAGGGCCGGAAAGTGCACGACGAAGTCGTGTACGACCACAAACGAGTCCGTCTTAAGTCCATCATCAAGAACATTGTTGAGGAGGTGGCATGGATCTTTGAAGTGGAGTGCTTCGAACTCGGGGCTGGATAGTTGCAAATCCTTGTGAAGCTTCTGCATATAGGAGGCTGAATCAGAACACAACACAGCTACGTCGGCTAAGGTCTTTCCAACTTTCTGGAGAGAGGCTTGTATAAGCATGCCAACTGATACTGCGTTGCACTGTTGGAGCACTTGCAAGTCTATCATCAAAGTCTTACGGCCAGGAAGATCGTCATCGTAGAACGTTGCTAGTACTGCTACTGTTGGACGACCGCGAATTTCTGGAATTTCATCAACGGTGATGGAGATTGGTCGTTCTTTCAGCACACGGCTTATGGTTCCGATGTCTTTTTCGTTAACCTCGTGCAGGTATTTCCGGTAAAGTTGATCACTACCCGGCATTGTGCGCGTCGCTGGACACTTGCTTCGAAAAAGGCTGCCAAGGGGTCCGTCAGCCTGGTGCAGGGGTACGCCAGCATGGCACAGTGCACGAAAAAACTGGTGTGGAATGTCATCTGCTTCTTGTCTGTTAGATCTGGATCGAGTGATGCATTCCTCGATTGAGTCTTGGTGCGACGAGTGACCTGAAGAATACCAAGGCGAAATGAGAAAAGTGGCTGTAAAGATGCGATTCTTATCAGGATAGATAAAAACCTCATAGAAATTTATGGCAAAGCGGCGTGCGATGTAATTGTAGGTTTCTAGGAGTCGCTTTAAATCGGAGCTTTCGCTAGTCTCACGTAACCGAAAATGCACAGTATCAATGGTTCAAAAGGACTCACCTGTGTCCAGACGAGGTTTCTTCAGTTGTACGTGGCGTTGGGTGTGCATATGCTCTGCAATCCTCACGGCGCCTTTGCCATTGTTCACGCTGACCGTCACTCGACAAAACTTGCAAACGAGGGTTGCTTCAGCGGACGTCGATACCTCAAAATCAGTGAACTCCTTAACGTAGTCGCTAGGAAGCTTACGTTTTCTCCCCATGTTGAAGTCCTTGCAGTCGCCAATTTCACAGACAAGTGCTGTGTTTTCGCGAAGTGACGGGGTTATGTAGGGACTTCAGCTGACCCGCCAGAATCATAGCTTCCATAGCAGTCTTAGAGAAACACATACCCTCCTCCCCGTAAAAAGCACAGATAGTACGGTCCAACCTTGAAACCGGCGCTCCTTTGTCCCGATCGGACCTTGATGAGATAAGATAAGCTCCCCTTTTGTCAGTCAAAAGTTTGAAAAGAAACTGGATGGCCCTCTCCTCCGGACAACTGCCCCGGTATTCTAAATAAACTTATGCGACTTTTTTTTTTTTTTGTATTGGGATTTTGAAAATTGGTGTTTATCGGATAAAACCGAGTTGACTAAAATTTTACCGGCGGATGTTTTCGGCTTTTTTTCGGTTTTAACCGAAAACACGGAACCCTAATTATGCGATATATACCTCGCACGAGGCAATTGTACATTACATCAGTTTTTCGAGGAGATCGGAGTAGTGAGGTGTTTCAGACACGTAGATGATTTTTTGGTGTGCATTCCAGTGAACAAAATGACAAAGGAGATGGGCAAAAAATCATGGAGAATTTCATGGAAGAACTCAGAGGACTGGAATTCACATTCCGATTACCAGGTAGAGGCAACCTACAATTTTTAGATATCAACATGACATTAGGAGAAAGACACACGTGTTGGGTGTATAAGACGAGAGGGGGAAAGAGAATACTCCCGTACGACTCAGGACACTCAAACTTAGGAAAGAGGAGTGCCGCCTCAGGATGTGTCTGGCAAGCCATAAGAAAATCGTGTTTCCACAGAGTGTCGGAGGGCCTACAAATACAGATAAGGCGACTACAAGCAAGTGGTTATACAGAACAGCTAATGGTGGCCATAGAAAAAAATGCATAAACACACTCACAGGCAAAGGTAAAACCAAAGAGAAGACTACTAACAAAAAACCTGTGGTTGTGCTGCCATACATCCAGAATTGTTCCCATAGAAAGAAAAATATAGCAGAAAAGCATGAAGTAAGAGTGGCTTTATCCGGCCCTTTTAAACTAAAAGGCTTATGCAAGAAGATGAACGTACCAGAAAACAACAAGAGGCCAAGCATCGTGTAAGGTGAAACACAAACATAAGTTCGTTGACTGCACTGAAGGAGTTGTATACAAGATGCAACTAACGTGTGGAAAATCATACATAGGACAAACGCCGAGATCATTCAATGGGAGACTGAGGTGTGAGACACAGACTCTTATATAGCGCTGTAGTCTCGTTGTATATATGTACAGCTTGTAAAGGAAAAGGAATTAAAGAGCACGCGCCTCGCGCATCGCGCTGCGCTGGACATTCTATCAAACATGGTGTCAGAAGTGGGATGTGCTGACCACTGCTCTCCTCCCGAACGACACGTCAGCACACCCTAAGGGCCCTTGCCCTGAAGCCTTAACCTGGCTTTAACCTCTACGGCCTTCACTACGCACCTATGCTCTTCATCTGCCGACAGACCTTACTCCCCGTAACCGGATGGAACGTCCCAGCCAAACGCCAACGAACGTGACTTCGTTCCAGATTACGCCGCCTGACCCATTCACGATTTCGTCGCCGTCAGACTGGCCTCAATGGAAGAAGCGGTTCCTGCGCTACCGCGCTGCTTCGGGACTCTGCGACCGTCCAAGGGAGAGTCAAGTCGACACGCTGGTGTACCTCATGGGCCCCCAGGCAGAGGACATTTTCAACACGTTCAAGTTGACGTCCGATGAGCAGAAAAACTTCGACGTGGTGCTCAAGAGCTATGACAACTACTTCATTCCTCGAAGAAACGTCATCTTCGAACGGGCGAAATTCAACACCAGAGTCCAGCTGGACGGTGAGTCCGTCGAAGATTTTGCTACAGCTCTCCATGCCCTAGCGGACACCTGCAACTTCGGAGAACTCCGCGAGGAACTGATCCGAGACAGGCTAGTCGTAGGCCTCAAGAATCACAAGGTGTCGCAAACTCTTCAGTTAGACCCCGACCTCAATCTGTTGAAGGCACTCACCGTTGCGCGTCAGAACGAGTCTGTTTAGCTGCAACAGGCAGAACTCCGTCAAGGCCATCTCAAAGAAACTGCAGCCGTGGATGCACTACACGTGAGAAAGAACAAGTCTGCTAAACACGACTCCGACGCCAAGCCACCGTCTAAGACTCAGCATCAACCCACAAAAGGCAGCGGCAAGAAAAATCAAGCCCGCTCATGTGGCTGGTGCGGTAAAGAGCGGCACACGCGAGCTCTCTGTCCAGCAAAGAGTGGCACGTGCCAAAAGTGCAGAAAGAAAGGCCACTATGCGACTGTTTGCCGGTCGGTGCAAATGCTGCAGACAATCGAAAAAGAGCCAGGATTCCTTGGTTTGGTGGGTGAAACTGCCTCGTCAACCTGGGAAGTCGCTCCGCAAGTAGAAGCGAAAATACTGATCTTCAAGATCGACACGGGGGCGGACGAGACTGTCATTCCTGAATGACAGTACCATCAGCATTTCAAGCATATCCCTCTAAACCCCACAACGCGTCGTCTTCAGGGACCTGATGGAAAAGCTCTTTGCATCTCGGGGGTGGCCAAACTCCATTTCAAGTTGAACGGCCGAGAAAGCGTCGAAGACGTTTACATCCTTCCGCTACTCCGCACCGCTCTTCTTGGCAAGCCAGCCATCAATCGCTTGGGACTGTTCAGCTCCCTCAACTCTGTTTCGGTGTTGAACGTCGACAAAGACTTCCCTGAGGTCTTCCAAGGTCTTGGCAAGTTACAACAGGAGTGTGACATACTGCTTCGACCTGACGCCACTCCACATGCTCTCACGTCTCCTCGTCGGGTGCCTCTACCTCTGTATGAGAAGACAAAAGAGGAGCTTCTACGGATGCAAGAAATCGGCGTCATCAACCCCGTAACAGAACCCACCTCTTGGTGTGCTCCAATGGTGGTGGTACCCAAACCGTCAGGAGCACTGAGGATCTGTGTAGACTACACAGAGCTCAATAAGTTCGTCCTACGTGAATGGCATCCCATTCCGGCGGTGGAACACACCCTTGGGACGCTGCAAGGAGCCACCTGGTTCTCAAAAATGGATGCCACGTCAGGATTTTGGCAGATTCCTCTAAGCGAGAAGAGTAAAGCGCTGACCACTTTCATCACGCCCTTCGGTCGCTTTTGCTTCAATCGCCTACCATTTGGTATCTGCTCTGCCCCGGAACACTTCCAACGGCGCATGAGCGACATTCTCCAGGGTCTTGAAGGTGTTGCTTGCCACATGGACGATATCCTTGTCTGGGGATCAACGAAGGAACAGCACGAGCAACGACTCCGCGCTACTCTAGAGCGAGTTCGAGACGCAGGCGTGACCCTGAACAGAGACAAATGCCAGTTTGGCGTCACGAAGATACAGTACTTGGGGCACATCATCGAGAACAACCACGTTCGACCTGACGAGAACAAGATAAAAGCAGTCACTGAGATGCCGAGGCCAACCTCCAAGACTGAACTCCGACGGCTGATGGGCATGGCCACCTACTTAGGTCGTTTTGTACCTAACATGGCAGAGTTGCTACAACCACTGTCAAGCATGTTGTCATCAAAGCAAGAGTTCGTCTGGGAGACCGCGCAGGAAAAAGCATTCTCAAACTGGAAAAGACTACTCTCATCAGATCCAGTCCTCGCGATGTACTCCCCGAAGAGACCAACTAAAGTCACGGCGGATGCCTCCTCGTATGGCCTGGGCGCTGTCCTACGTCAGCAGCAAGACGACGGTCGCTACGCTGTCATTGCCTATGCTTCCCGAGTACTAACCGAGACTGAACGCCGTTACGCTCAGATCGAAAAGGAAGACCTTGCTCTCGTCTGGGCCTGCGAGAAGTTTCACGACTACGTCTGCGGAACTAAGTTTTGCCTGGAAACGGACCATAAACCTCTTGTCTCGCTGTTTGGGTCGAAAGCGATTGACGACCTGACACCTCGACTGCAGAGGATGCGCATGCGCTTAATGCGGTACGCTTTTGAAATCATGTACATTCCAGGCAAAGACATCACCGCCGCTGACGCTTTGTCAAGGTCTCCGCTGCAAGGGAAGATCGAAGACAACGAGCTGGAAAAAGAGATCGAAGGCTACATAAACCAGCTGTTTTCAACGCTGCCAGTTGCTCCCCCTTCGTTGCAAGAGCTAAAAAGGGAACAAGAAGAAGATGAGTCCTGCCGCCAACTCCGCTCTTTCACACAAAAAGGCTGGCCAAGTCATCGTGATCTGCAGCCTTGCCTAAAGGAGTTCTGGCCGCATAAAGACCATGTCACCGAAGTCGAAGACGTCCTTATGCATGGCATCAGAATCATCATCCCGAAAAAGCTCCAGGAAGCAACTCTTCGCATTCTGCACGAAGGCCATTTTGGCATAGATAAATGCCGCGCGAGGGCAAGAAACGCAGTCTGGTGGCCAACAATCGACGCTGACATTGAGAATTTGGTGAAGTCATGTCGGACTTGCCTCCAACAGAAAGGAAACAGGAAAATGCCACTGAAGCCCACGGAGTTTCCGGAAAGACCATGGCAAAAGGTCGGCATGGACCTTTTCTTTCTTGGAGGGTCGTGGTGGCTGATTGTCATAGATTACTACTCGAGGTTTCCCGAGTTAGTGAAGCTCACTAGCTTGACTGGCAACGCTGTCGTCACACACTGCAAGTCCATCTTTGCAAGACACGGCATACCGGAGGTAGTCATCAGCGACAACGGACCACAGTTTTCCAAAGGACCCGACTCATCGTTCGCATTGTTTGCGAAAGAATATGGGTTTAGACACACAACTTCAAGTCCCCACTATCCACAAAGTAACGGTCTAGCAGAAGCTGCTGTAAAAATAATCAAAGGATCCCTGAAAAAGTCGGGAGACCCGTACCAGACCCTTCTTACCTACAGGGCGAGCCCCCTCAAGAACGGTTACTCACCTGCGGAGTTACTAATGGGTAGAAGAATCAGAACAACTCTTCCAACTTCTTCAAACAGCCTGCTTCCTCGTCTCCCGGACAAAGAGAAACTAAGGGCGTACGAAGAAGAAAGCAGGAAGAAGCAGAAACTCTGGTTTGATTCCCGCCATGGGGTGCGAAATCTTCCTGACTTGAACGTCGACACGGACGTCTGGTAGTGGACCTCGAGAAGTTCGGCACTGTCCACAGGTCAGCTGAGGAGCCGAGATCATACTGGGTGGACACTGGCGATACGTCCGTTCGCCGCAACAGGACACACTTAGTCCCGATGCCTGAAGCGACCGCCGAAACCACCCATCGTCGAAAAAGTACACCGAATGTACCTCTGTTCGTTCCTGCATGTACCGACACGAGCCACACACACACGACAAGTGGAAGATGTGTTATTCGACCAAAACGTTACGCCACCTGACTTCCTTGTTAGAAAAGGGAAGATGTGAGACACAGACTCTTATATAGCGCTGTAGTCTCGTTGTATATATGTACAGCTTGTAAAGGAAAAGGAATTAAAGAGCACGCGCCTCGCGCATCGCGCTGCGCTGGACATTCTATCAAACATGAGGGAGCACAAATACGCCTGCGGGCGGCTGCAGGCATCTGGTAACCTCACAGCACACTCTGCAAGATGCACCTGCCAAGCTCTCCTTGGAACCACAACCATCTGAGATAGATCACAAGACAGGACCAAGCCCGAAATTATGGAAGCCTTTCACATGACTTCCGGAAGCTGTGGCACGTGCGTAAGTGAACCCTCAATAGATTTAAAACAAAAAGAAATAGAACTGCTTAAAAATATCCTGCAGAACAACAGGGCAAACATCAGCTGCAGGGTGGCAAGAGAATAAACACAAACACCACCAACATCATCTGTCTACAAATGGCAGAAAAGACATTAATCGTCCCAGTCTTTTCCACGACTTCTCAGGTATATACGCGTCATGCAAACTTCAGTCCCGCCTTGTCTACGATTGCCAGAAAAGACGTTAATTTTAAAATCCGTAAATTATCAGGCAATCTTCACCCTTCAAAAAAGAGGTATAAAGAGGGTAGAAGAAGAAACGAAAAATAAACAGTTGTTAGTCTGCACATTCATAAGTACGTCGTGTTCTTAACTGTCTTTCATATCATCTCGTCGTTTGTCTTCCTTTTTATGTGTGGCATACCACTTTGAAACGTCTTGTTCCTGTCCCAGTGGGTATATCCTTCAAGCATGGTGAGGTCCACCGTCTCAATCTGAGAAAAAGCACCGGACTACGTAACCTCGCTTGACAATTTCGAATGCGCGGCTATGGTGTCTACGGCCCGTGTCCCCTAATAGCGTCCAGGCTCTTTAAGTCGACCGTAAAAATCGGTTTTTAACGTATCGCGTTCCGATTTTGTGCAGCGTTGGCCACAGGTGGTGCATTTTTTCTATCAAATTCGCAAAGAGCAAACTTACGTGAGGAAAAAGTAACAAAAAGAAAAAGGCTTAACTCCTATGGAAATGCAGCGAAGCAAACGGTCTTCGAACCATAGGGCGCCCTATGGTTTAAAAACCGGTGGCTTCGCTGCGTTTTCATAGGAGTTAAACATTTTTATTTTTTTACTTTTTCCTCAGGTAAGTTTACTCTTTGCGAATTTTAGAGAAAAAATTCACCACCTATGGCCAACGCTGTACAAAATTGGAACGCGATAGGTTAAGAAACCGATTTTTTCGGTCGATTTAAAGAACCTGGCTCTATTTGAGGGCACGCGGTAGTATGACGGAGGTACATTGCGGAGAAGGTATACCGGGGAGTCGAACTGTTTGCGTCATATAGAAATAGTCCCATGTAGGAGAAATTATTCATGAGTGTTTTACTGGAACGTGCCATATGCCGATCGGGAATTTGGCACGTAATAAGTCAGATTATGGTGAAATCGCAGCTTTACCTACGTTTTAGTATTCTTTGAGTAATTTACGATGCCTATATATTACTTTCACTTTAAGTTTTATTGATACATAAGTATATTCACGTGTATCGGCCGACTTTGTGTGTTAAACTTGTACATTTTAATTTATCCTCCTTTATGATTCATTGCCTTCCTGATGCATGGTCGCCTCTGTAGAAATCCCCTTGTTTACGTACTAAATAGTGATCATCAAGGGTGAACTATACGTTACTAGTAGGATGATGGTGAAGGTAATAATAAAATTTCAGAATATGCTTGTTCTCGCTATCAACATCACTATCACAAACCTCGTGATCTTCCTCATGAAACTCATTCTCAAACATATTGCGAACTATTTTTGGTAAATGCGCCTCGTGAAAACCAAAGAACGTCGGTGGTCAGGTTTATTTCATGATTATAAATTTTTCATCACGAATTTAATTGTAGTAGAAATCACAACTTTCCTTACTTGAAGATGCAGACGCAAAACGCCACACCGAAAGGTGAACGGTTGTTTTCGGCGGTACCACTCTCAAACTAGAACATGAAAGAAAGAAGACACAAAATATAACGCAAGTTGCTCTGTGGGGAACTATACACTCTTAGAAAAAAGGGTATGGATAGTCCTCCCTTAGGGGAGGAACGGTCTTGTAACCTATGTTCCTTTAGAAAGAGAGAAACTTTCGTCCCTGAAGCAGGGGAGCAAAGTTCCTCCGTCGCCTGCATCTCAATATGGCGGCCCCGAATCGAGCAAATCAAGCCCAATAAGGCTTGGCGAGGACGCTAAGTCTCTTTTACAGGACGAGAGCAGCAGCAAATGAAAGCGTAACACGAGCTTTCCGCAAACTGTGTTTATTTCCGAAGCCAGATTCCCCCCACAGGTACAGAAACTTGCGTTTCGAAAGCAGTTACTCAGTCTTCTCGTCGACAGCACTGCGATGTTAAACGGAGACAACCGACACCCAGTTACTTCGTGCACTTTGCGTCTTACCTTTGGTGTTCCTCGAGTCACAACTCCTTCGTCAACCGCACATCACGGAGAAGGGCAAACTCAATCCGCGAAACCAAAAGCCGCTCTCGAAAGAACAAACTCGAAGCCGCTGTTTATCGCGTAGCGTGAAAGAAGGTTAAATCGCTAGCCACCAGATGGCGGGGTCAAGCAGAGTAATTGCAAGTAGCTAGGCTAGGTGGCGCTAGGTACCGCCCAATTCCTGTTGTACAAAAAATAATTTGCTTCCCGCAGCTACTACTGCGCTTGGAGATCCTCTACAGTACACACATTACAACATCAGGTGAACATACATTGAGCACATACACAGCACACACAAATATCAATACAACCTGAACACCACACTAACCCGAACACTACACATGTGCTCTGCGTTTCCGTCTTTTATACTGGTCGTTTTGAACGCACGGAACTTTTCGGTGACTCCCTAAGCAATAAAAAATATTCCTAGCACGTTGATTTTTTCCCAGCAATGTCATACCTCTAAGAGTATTTTGAATGGCTCAGGCGATGAATCTCTTATTAAAAAGTAAACGCTCGATCATGCCGTAATTATTTAAAAGCCAATAAATCAAGCCGCTCCAATGCAGTTCGAAGCCATGAGTTTGTTTCCCCACACGGCACGTCGTAGCCTGTATTTCTATTGGTTTTTCTATTTGTGCTGTTCGCGCAAAGCTGCAATTGCCGTCTTGACTTAATCTCTGTAGAGCGGATATTCACTCAGCTGGAAGTGATGCTTCACGGACTGAGAAATCGTTTTTCGATCAACTTGAATGCAGTCAAAGCCGCGACTTGCGGCAGGTGTTAAGTGTACGGAGCTACGCCGCGGCGAGCCCGAAAACTTCTAGCGCTCATCCCAGCGCGCCACGGAGGGCAGTTTCTCCAGGAACCGTAGTATATTTAAACAGCAAAATAAAGGGTAGCTTTTTTTTTTTTCGGTTTTACCTGCTATTGTTTTTTAATGCCGAAATTCCAGGCTGTAAATATACGTACTTTCCGTCACGATTTTGTACTGGTCAGTCCTTGCCCCAGAGCGCAATCGCTCTCGGGGACGAGACAATTCCGAGTCACATTGGCTACTGTACGATAGGAGCTTCTACAGTTCAGACCAGCGTTCCAACATGACTATCCGCACGTTGATCGATTGCACGTAATCCTTCAAGTGTCATTAAACCTTTTAATGTAAAGCGGAATGTCAATCTGCGACACCCCGCCCCCTCCTATCACGGCCCGTCCAGCGGCATCAATGCCCAACAGTTTACGATCTCATCTTCTTGTTACACCACTGATACGCGAACACACGGTCACATCGGCGATAATTCCAGTGTTCTGTTCACACCCCACAACACTGCCATCACGATGCTGCAGCTATGTTGCTGATACGCACAAACACAGAACCACGTTGAACGCCGGTTGCACTCGGCATCGGAAAACAGAACCGAGCTCAGGGGGGAAGGCACCCAGGCAGCCGGCAGCAAAACCTGCCTGTCTTGGACGCAGTTCCTGCGGTTTCCATAACGTCGAAAACGTCGACACAGCTCCGCGTGGTTTCGCTACTGTAGTGACTGCAGTGCTGTAGTTCCGTACCGCGCGAGTCCCACAATCCGGAGACGGCCATCGCCCAGTGTACGTGGCGCTGCTGGCACTGCTCCGGAACTTCGCTGTTTCTAGCGGCTTCGTTTGCTCATTTGATAAAATTAGTGATAAAAACGTCAATACAACCGAAATGTTCTGCACGTTTGGACTAGAAGACGGAATTACAGACGGCCTTCGCTGCCGCTGAAGCTCAATCAACTCAACAGCTATTTATTAAACAACGTGCGCGACCTGCTCGAAAAACGAAACCGAAAGACGATGAGTCGGGAGGGCGAAAGCTTTCTCCCGTCTGCCTGGAGAAGGAGAAAAACGTTTCGTTCCTCCCCTTTTCTCGTGTCCGCTTGGGGGCGCGTCGGTTGAAGGGAGGAAGACGCGCCGTTGCTACTTTTTTCCTCCATTTTTTCTTAGAGTGTATGTTAACAATGCTGGATTGGTTTCTGTCCGTTAATAACATAATATATACGGTTTTTGCCCTAAGTGTAGCAAAGTGTTTGCTGTTTGTTAAGGGGGCACACGACTTTAAAATTTCAATCTTTTTTAGGGTCACAATTTTAACAAATAATCTTATTAACTTTCAAATATTCTGGCGGATAATGCTAGAATCTTTCACTCCTTTAACTAAAGCATTTTTTTCGGATACATTACTACCTTTCAGGTAGCACCATTTAAAGTATAGCTTTCTGTACTTTCAAACGCGATTATCTTAACGGCACTTTTTGGCATCAAATCTCGATTCACGAAGACAAATCATTTGATAATAAATTGATGTTGGAGCTAGTTTTTGAAATTTATGTACTTAAAGTGTCTAAGTAACGCAGCTGTGAGTTTGATTTTTACTTAATTGTTATGGTATTTTGTAATGAAAAGCCGCAGTATCTTTAACCCGATGCAGGCAATAAAATAACGTTTTTCACATATTTTTGTAGTTTCGATTACAAATAACATAATTTATGTGAATTATTTCCATACCCGCATGACATAATCGTTATACTGTATGTTTCACTAAAAAAAAAATGGTATTATTATTACCTTTTCTAAACGATAGTTTATCTTAGGTGATGCCGTGTTTATTTTATCAACATTTACATAACTATTTGCAGGAGTATCTTACAAACTTAAACCGTTTCATGTCATCCTCTTTCCGAGCAATTATTATGCTGTGCAACGTTTGTATAAATAATGCCATAGTTAAAAAGTTATCCGTCTTGAGTAGTGTCCTGCATTAACATAATGTTTTCTATAGCTGTATTTCTAATTGTTTTAAGGTCAGTTTACATTGTCCACGGACAAGCACTTATTGCTTTTGTGTTCCGCTTTTTTTTTTCTTTTGTATATATGGTTCAGTGATTACAATATATTATTCTTTCTATCGAGGCACGACCTTTCGAGTTTCTCATTCCCGCTTTGTTGGGATGGCCCGCCGCTTTGCTTCACTTTTCGGTAAAAATGAAAGTTTTCAGAGCGGCCGCGGCACTCGGCAGTGAGCTATAGTGGCGCTACCGATCGTGAACGAGAACTACAGTTGGCACACATTTGAAACGCTGGGCCTGACCAATTCGGGCAACCAAGATTCGTCAGGCACTGCGTCAGGTAGTGGCATTAATCAGTAAGCAAGCCGTAACCGCACCACCAAGCGGGAAGGGTGAATATAATAATTAAGGCCTGCACTTTCAGAAAAAAGGGTGTATTATTACACCCTTTTTTGTCCCATAGAATACACCCCAAAACTTCAGTTCGACGTACAGCGCGCTGACGTCAAGCTGAGTGCCCCAACTTTCACAGGCGGCTTGGTAGTCGAGTGGTACAACTTATTGAAATAGCTAATGTATGTGTTATTGACTACAAAAAAAAAAAAAAAGTAATCGGGGCTTTCTTGGTATTACTGTAAAACCGCAGTTTTTTTTTTTTTTTTTTTTTGTCTTTGATACGTACTTTAGCTGTTTAATGAGGTGTACCTCATCGTTCTCAAGCACCTTGTAAAAATTGAGGCCGTCTGTACGACGTCAGCGCGCTGTACGTGGAAATGAAGTTTGGGGATGTGGTATATGGGATAAGGGGTGTAAGAATACACCCTTTCTTTTTCTGAGAGTGTCGTGTTTTTTAAAATGTCAGGAACCATCGAGGAGAACACGCGGCAACGGTGTCAGGTACAGGCAAACCATTTCCGCTCTGAAAATTGCAGCAAAACGTAAACACAAAAACAATACGATCAACAGCAACAAAACGCGAGGAAATTAATCTCTCTAGTCCCGTTAACAGATCTCCGCAAAATGACCAGCGCACAAATGTGAATTCAATTGCTATCGGAGAGAAGTGTTAGTTGTTTATAGTGTAGTTTGCAATTAAAAAAACCAGCAGCTGCGATTTTGTATAGACACTATAATCCTCGTCGCGCCTGAATCGCGTCCATGGGGTAAGTTGGTGAAAAGAGTGCTGACCACTGCCGCCAAAAAGACCAGAGTTTCTGCTGACACAAGCACATCTGAACAGCTCCAGAGCCTTTGCCGCGGTCTGCCGCCGCGTGAATTATTATTATTTTTTTTTTTTTTAGGTTGTGCCTTGCGTCTCTGGCGATGAACTCCCCAAAGTGGAAGTAAAGCCGCGATCCTACAGCAAATGTATCATAGAAAAGACGCCCTGCGGACATGTTGGAGGCAGGTATGGAGCAAACATTTTTCAAAGAAGCTTGAGGTGTGTCCGCAGACAGTTTTTTCACAATGACTGCAGAGAAAATCCGTGTCTTTTGTACGACATATGAACGGTGTGACTGTGGCTTAAAGAAACGCAGCAGGAGCTAGCCGCCGCGCATGGAGAATGAAACGTGGCTAAGAACTGTCGAAACAAGACACGCTCTCTTCGGTGCAAGACAAAAAAGAAAGAAAAAAAAAGTGCGCGCTTTTAAAAAAAGGAAGCAAAAAAAAAAAAGAAAATAAACTTTAACGTTTTGGCGCGCGAGTCCATTTTCAGCGAAGAAATCGACCTCGAAAACAACGTGTTTTACCTCTTCGCCTCGTTGCTGTCGCCTCCTCGTCTTTATTGTTTTCAGGAAATTGGGGAGTGACGACAACAGCAGAGGTCTTGACGGCATATGGTATATGCGTGATTACGATATGCCTTACGTCATGAGCACGGTCCAAGGCTTCGTTCAAGGGCGCTTGCGGAGGGCGACTTTCCCCGCTGGCAAAAAACGCCCAAAAGCGGACCGGAAGCGGAGGGAAGAGTTCCGTTTCCGTCCAGCAAATGCTGTCCACAGCAGAAGGCGTGTTTTGTGTGGGCAGCTCCTTACCCGTTTCGATGTCTTGTTGTAGACGAGTGTGTCCCGAAGCCCAGAGCTGAGGAAGCTCCCGAGAGACAAGAGTGCAAGCACGACGTCCACGATCGCAAGATGCTCTTGCGTGAAGATGTCGGACACGACGATCTGCCAAGAAACAAAGATCGGTAAGCAATTTCATTACACATAATTTTTCTTGCGTGTATTCTCACGCAGCTGGAAGTTAGTCAGCATCAATGGGCGTGTATGGTGACACCGTTGTGTACGATAAATTTTGCCACTGTGGCAAAACTAGGAAGAGCGAGTTTTCGACCGGCGTTTAGCGTCCAGTCCCGCCCTTACGTCAAAGGTATTTTCGAAGTAGTAACAAATGACGTTACAAGAGCCTGCGTTTCACGACATCGGATACCGCGATCCTGGTGGTTGAAGTTATAGGTGTCCCGGCAAAAAGTACGAGCTAATGCCAGTGTCGCTGTCGTCGCGGTGTGTCCCAACCCTTGGCCGCTAAAACTTCCCTGGAGTGTCAAGCTAAAGATCGAGCTACTGCAAAACAGGCGTCTGCCACTCCCGCAACCGCTGCTGTTACACGACCAGGATCGCGACCGGCGGCATATGACACTTTTATGACGTCATCGGGAGTCATAAAAGTATCAGTAGCATATGACGCATTTAGGACGAGGTGAACTCACTAGTTTGAGACACGTTCGAGGCACCGTTGCTTAACTGCTCTTCTATCTTTGATGTGCGTCACGCAGTAGTGACACACGACAGCACGCCGGTACAAGACAGCATCCTGGGTTCTACAGCGCGAATTTGTTTCATTTTCGATATCTCTCAAAATAACCACACAATAACTTTGTTAATATTGTTAGAAAAAAGCTCTCAATTTAAACCGCTGCGAAAACTCTTCCGTTAAAACCAGAACATCCGTGATGCTTCTTTTTTATATTGAGGCTTTCGGATTGCTCTGAAGCGGACTAAATAGACGCGCATATTCAGACATCGTAATATTGACATGGCTTTGTAAACGGTTCGATTGGTTCACATCGCAGATGAGCAATTTAGTCGGTGCTGCACGGTTGCTATCCGGCTGCGTTTGACGTGCACGCTGATGCAGCGATTAATCGACCGTGATTCGGTGCACTGCACAGCCCGTTGGAAACGGACAGGGTCTGAACCGAGCCCGGGCCACCTGGGGTTGTGAAGAGCCGGAGTTTGCTCCCCGTACTTTGAGCTGCGCTGCGTCGCCACACTCGGCCACCTGTACTTCGATCAAACATGAGATTGCCTTGTACTTGTGATACCGTAACGTAAAAGAATGTGAAAGAACCGTGTTTTCGCTATTTCGACATCCCCATCTGAGTTGTTCCACCCCCCCCCCCCCCCCTTTCCTTTTCTCTGAGTGCTCCTGAGCGCTGCGCCTCAAGTGCGTTCAGGGTCGCTAAACTCGTCAAGCACAACTTTGTGTCCGAAAGTTGCGGAACGCGCTAATTGGACTCTCGCGACGCTGACGTCGCGCCGAGCGAGGTGTCAATCATTTGAAGCAAAGTTCATCGAGGCGCGCGTGCGGCGCGTGAGGGGCGCGAGGAGCCCGCTGATTGAACGGCTTCGCCGATGACGTAGCGCCCATTTGTCCCTACATCCCTACGCCAAGCTAAAATTAATGCGTTGCAAATTTTCCCTAGGCGACCTACTGACGCTCAAAATCCCTCCGAAGTTTGTGTTAAAAAGAAACCTCGTTTGTCGAAGTTGTCGCTGACGTCAAAGTGACGTTTCCGAACTTTGCGAGAGCCGTGGTTTGAGCACGAGATCTTCGCTTCGGATCGAGGCGAAGTTAAACTTTGTCAACATGGCGGTGCCGTACGCTGCGGCCGAGCTTATCTTCCGCCACCGTCGGCGTCACTACTGAGACCACTGGGGACGCCTTTCAACTCCCCGACGACGACTTTCGGCGACAGTACCGGCTATCGAAAGCCGTTGTGCGTTGACTCTGCGACGAGCTTCGTTCGCCGCCTCGGACCGTGGAACAACAAGTTCTCTGCGCGCTCCGGTTCTTCGGAACCGGTAGCTTTCAAGGCATGGTGGCGACTGTCGAGCACCTGTCAGTCTCTTACATGACTGTGAACCGGACTGTCAGAGTTTTTGCGGCTGCCATCGCTTTTTTTTATTTTATTTTTTCTGTAATATCCGAAGAGGTACTAATAAGCTGGTATACAATTCAGAATGTTAGAAAACAAACAAGAACCGGGGTAATTCTTGGGTAGGCTCGAGTCTCCCGGCAGCCGGAAGAATTATTTCCCCGAAATTCTACTGGCAGTCGTCACTCATTGGCGGTCAAATCAGTTCATCGAACGACGTGTCATCGACAGATCGTTTCATCGGCACGCGATGTAATCACATGAAAGAGATTGTCTTCCGTTAGAGGTATATACACATTAAGCATTTTCCCACCTTTAAGCATGTAAGTGGGGTGTCCCATAACTAATGCCCTAATAGGTGTAGCGATGGACCTTATAAAAAAATGTAAACTTCACACCTTTAAAAATGTGTGATTTTTTAAACACGTTTCTTAAAACGTATGATAATGCCTACACCTTTTTATAAAGATGTAAAACTACAATACCCCTTCTCGTCAGGCACGTAGCCAAGGGGAGGGGGGGGGGGAGCATAAGGCCTGGCCTTCCCCCCCCCCCCCCCGAAATTTTCCATTTTGCTGGGGCCTTTTCTCCTCCCTCCCACTCATAGAGCACTTTGTCATCGGCGCCCCCCCCCCCCCCCCCCCCCCTTAAACGAAAATCTGGCTACGTGCCTGCTTCTCCCCAAGGTGTACTTACCACAGTACATTTCTTTTTTGGGGTGTACACAGTGGCCCGGGACCCATTAATATGACTGAACAAATAAAGTACACAAACGAGTCACCGAAACAGCACGTTGCTTCTTGGCGAGTGTCGAGGCAATATCGTCCGAAAACCGGCTTCAATATTGGCCGGATGTACGGTTTTGCGCCTCGTCCCTACATCCGGCAGGTATGGGAGTACCGATGCAAATAAACGATTTATGTCTAATAGCACTGGCACCCCTGATTTCTTAGGAGGCTAGATCGTGGATAGAGGCCTGTATTGCTGGGGTCGAGCGGCACCACCGGCAGTCATCGCTTGACACAACTCAATTTTATTACGTTAGTAAATTGTTTTCTACCATGAAACTTCTATCATGTTTCTGCAAATAACAGTTAATATTGTGGGCAAGAATATTAAACGCGTTAGAATAACAATCTTGTTTAACTAAATGTTGTGTGGTTGAGGGTCCAGGGCTACTTTGTTGGGCGTTAACTGTTATGTGTTTAATGAGACAAGGGCTACCGAGAGTTATTGTGGAGTCATCCGTGATTTCGGAGTCATCAAAGCTCAGCAAACGATAAGTTAGAATGCCTTTACTGGGGATTTTCGCATCGTTTTGACCGCTTGTACATAGTGCTTCATGGTGAAAGCTTTTTCTTTGAACTCCTGTGAGGGCTTCCGTGACAAACTGAAACTCGGAGCGTGCCGTTCAGTCGCTCGACGTGCCATTTATTTAGCAACCGAAGCAAGCGACGTCGGTAAAGTCAATCGTGCTCCGGCCAATTTTTTTTTTTTTTTCAATCGATGTTCAAACGCTTGACGAATGTCTATTTGATCTCCAAGAACCCGACATAATCATCGCAGCACGTCATAAAATGCTCGCCCTCGAGCACCGCGTACAAGCTTCCAATTTTTGCATGTTTCTTCCTTAGACTTGCGTGCATTGCCTCATGATGTAAAAGGCCAAAGCAACAAGGACGAAAACGAAGGGAGAAACAGGACGCGGCATATTGCCTGTCGTCAAGCAATGGCCGTCGGTGAGGCCAGTGACGGGCTCCCAATTCACGATACAGACTTGCACTGTGAGAGTTCTAATGCATTACACCCGCCGAGTGCTGCACAGAGAACAGGCCCCGAACGAACTTGCCGAATGCACCCAGTGCAGACTGATGCTGTCGCCATAGATGTTATAGAAAAGTATCGACCTCAAACCGAAACTAGCGCCTTTTTGTTCGACGTGATGGGTAGGAATGCGAGAGTGCAGTCGATGCCATCGTTTAAACGTTGGTTGCTGCAACGTGGAACCTATATTTGCGATGACTTCCACTTAAGCAACTCGGCAGTCAGAGATATCTACAGACGGCGTAAGTTTCCGAAACCAGTTGACTACAAAACAGCATACGCTTGAGGAAATTGATGGCACTGTACGCGCAAGAGCTTGCTTCATTTTAAGCATAATATTATGAGTGAATAACTGAAAGGATACGGCTCAAATCTAGTTCTTTGGAACAGCCAGCAATACGTTTCGTAAGACTTTTTATTTCCCTGGCATTGAGAACGAGAGCTTTCTCAAAACAAAATATGACGGGGTGAGATAGCTGCCGTTCAAATATGACTTTGCTTGAGTCTCGGGCAACGTCTCCATGTTTAGCCTTCCCGGACGCTGAGTGAATCCGTCGCAGGTTTTGCTGTGGGAGCTTTGTCGAAAAATGTTGCACTTTTCACCCATACACAAATGATGCTAGATCTCGCGGCCCCTGTGGTTGTCCTGGGCCTTTCATTACACACTGGTAGGTTTCAGCATCTGTTCGGCTACAAAACGACTCAAATTTCGCAAATAAAAGACGGGCCGTCGATTTCTCCCTTCGTGAAATATCAGACGCTTACAATTCAAGCTCGCGTTTGAGTTTGTGACCCGCGGGACGCGATTTCGAGCAGAAAACCAACTTTTTCTTTCAGTTCCGCTGTGCGAATGCCTCATCGTAGCAGACGAACTCTCGTCGTCTGCTCTCGCTCCTCGCCTGGGCGAGGCATGACGGAATTGCCGGCGCTAGAGAGCCCAAAGACGACGTACAGCGAGCGGCGTGAACGCTCGCCTCCCCGCGCTGTCTCGTGCTCTCGTGCACCGCCTACCCAAGCAGCACCAGAAAGTGAATTTCGATCGGCCGACGGTTGGCCAGTGTCTGGACAGCTTGGCCACTTTAAGTGCTTGGCCACCGGAGACATAAACAAGGCCGGCAAGGGTCCGGCCACAAACTAGCTGTTTTTAGCTTGTCCGCCGGAGACATAAACACTGCCGGCAAGCGCCTGGCCAGAAGTGCTCATTTTCAGCTTGGACGCCGGAGACATAAACACGGCCGGCAAGTGTTCGGCCAGCAGTGGTGATTTTCAGCTTGGCCGCCGGGGACATAAACACGGTCGGCAAGTGTTTGGCCAGCAGTGGTGATTTTGAGCTTGGCCGCCGGGGACATAGACACGCCCGGCAAGTGTTTGGCCACAAGTGCTGATTTTCAGCTTGGCCGCCGGAGACATAAACACGGCCGGCAAGTGTTTGGCCAGTAGTGCTGGTTTTCAGCTTGGCGGCCGGAAACATAAACACGGCCGGCGAGTGTTTGGCCAGCAGTGCTGATTTTCAGCTTGGCCGCCGGAGACATAAGCACGGCCGGCAAGTGTTTGGCCACCTGTGCTGATTCCCACCTTGGCCGCCGGAAACATAAACACGGCCGGCGAGTGTTTGGCCTGAAGTGCTGATTGTCAGCTTGGCCGCCGTGGACATAAACATGGCCGACAAGTGTTCTGCAAAAAGTGCTGATTTTAAGGTTCGCCGCAGGGACACCCATAATCTAAACTTTCATCGCGTTGACGAAACTTTGTTATAACGACGGGCAGCGAGAGAAGCATCACGAGCGAGTGGTTGGCAGAATATTAGTGCGTGCATCGCGCGAACACTGTTAGCGCAAGCAAACGATCACCGTTTTATTCAGTTTTTTTTTTTTTTGTTAGACTTGAAAGGCTATTGTCTTAACTAGCACTGTCGTGTGATATGTTCATTTGGAACATTATACTAGAAGTGGGAAAATATTGTGCCCGTCGTTGTTCTATGAAAATAAAATACGAAAGCAGCGCCGACGTCATCTTCGCGTTAACTATACCGCTCTGTCGCCGCGCGGCACTCTTAGTGCGAATGCCACATCCGCGATTTTTCGGTTACCGCTCCACATATTTAGTTCCCAACTGCACTCGAAGAAAAAAAAGTTGTAGTCGGGTGCATCGGGCGCAGATGCTCCCCTTTCCTGGAAGACGCACCCACCGTTACCCAGCCAGTGTACCTGTATACCGACCATAAGCCCCCTTCTCTACCTTAAAAACCTATAGGTGTAGCAATGCACTCAGCTTAGTAAACCGCCACGCTAGCCATGCACCCCGATCAGCTTGTGCTTGAATCGGATAAGATTGGATATTTCAGACTTTGTGTTTTGGAAGAGCCTAAACAAGACGTCTCTCATATATTGATTAAACTTAAGCTAGTCTCAGTAATGTTTCATATAGGTGCTAGGATACTGATTTCCTGAGCCAAGGAAAGCTAAAAGCTTCGGTTAAAACCGCAACGGAAATGTTATAAATCGAGCCACACGTAAAAGAAAAAGAAAATGATTGATTGATTGAACATGTTTTATTAATAAAAAAAAGAAGTAAAACGCGTACGACTCTCTCTAATCAATTGTCCACTGACATCGGAGAGAGAAGGGGGTGGGGGAATGGGGTGTGGATAGGTAGGGGGGTACCAGTAATGTCTCTATTCAGATGGAGTCCTGGATGCTTGCTGTCGCGACAAAGTCAAGAAGCGAGTCTAATATGGCTTTGCGGTGCTGCGGTGCGCCCCTCGGGTGTATCCAGTCCCGAAGGCACGCCGGCCGCAGCTTAGGTTGCAGTTTTCGGATGGCTTCTTCCCGCGTCCGGCTGAGCTCTACACAGTCCCATAAGAGATGGGCACTTGTGGCTTGTTGTCCAGCTGCACATCGTCTGCATGATCCATCGTCGGCGTGTTCTCTTTCTAGATCTGTCTTGAACGCACATCTCTCGAACTTAGCCCGGACTGCTGGGGAGACGGCCGTTCCGGTTCGGAGTCTCCGAAGACGCACTGTAGCCCACCGACCGTACCCGTTTGGCAGTGGGTCATCGTCTTCAGGTAGCTTATTGCGCAGGACCCTTCTCCGCTCGAGGCGGGCAAGTAAGTAGGCAGGCGAGCTGGTTGATGTTACACATTTTTGAAAACCGGAGACGACGGACGAAGAAGGGGACAACACACAAAACGTTTTGTGTGTTGTCCCCTTCTTCGTCCGTCTCCGGTTTTCAAAAATGTGAAAATGAACATCTCGACCTAGATGTGCAGAACGCTGGTTTTGTTGTTAACAACGTGATTGTTGGCGGGTGGTGGGCAACGCCGTGACGCTATTGACGCTATCGTGGTGATTGACGCCAGTGATGCCCGGCCGCACAGTAAAAGTGTTTACACCTTTAAGGGTGTAAAATGGGTGTTGTAGCAACTTACACCCTCGGCTACACCCTTTTAACAACCTAAAACTAGGAATACAACCTCATAATTTTACCGAAAAAGGTGCAGTTTCGTGTTACACCCTACATTTAGTGAAGAATGTGAGAAGGGTGTAGAAGAGGGTGCTAAATAAATAATGTGAAATGGTTTTGGAAAGCTTATATATGGCTCTGTACATAATGTACAGGTAAGATTTCTGCTTGAAAAGCAACAGTTGTTAGCAGTCTAGTTTCTTGTAATGTCAGTTGTAATTCATGCAAATAGCTGATAATTAAGTGCCTCTTTTGCATACAATTTTTATGTTTGAAAACAAAATTTTATATATGAGTTCATATTTAATTTTCTTACAAATCACTCCATGCTCAGAAATCGGAAAGTAGGGTGAAATGCTCTATACTAGCATTTTTTACAAATATTGATTGATGGAAGTGTACAGTAAGAAAATCAGTTAGTCTCGAGGTTATATCTGGCAACATGAAATCAAAATATTGTGAAAATGTTTGACAAATATTCATGATATGCTGCGCGCTAGAACCTGTCTCATGACCATGTCAACCCGAGTAAAATATTCATTTGAGAATATGGTGACATGCACAAAAACTCACACACATAAAGAGGCAAATCCCATAATAAACCAGGCCGAGACATCCCATAAAAAATGGCCTATGGTCGTCTATGGGAAATTCAATGGGAGGCTATCACCCCCTGTAGCTTCGCATGGTCGGCCTTAAAAATTTATAGATACAGCTACAGCCAGCTATAGAAAAGTTTAGGGCCCTGTGTCTAAAGTCTCAGGGCTATGTTTCAATAACAACAACAACAACAACAATAATAATAATAATAATAATAATCAATAAGTTAGTTTTTTAACAGTGTCCAGGGACATCCAATTGTTCTTGCGGGCGCAGTGCAATAGAACGAACAAACAGACGCTTGCGCGCTCGCAGTCGCACACATACACGCGCGCTCGCAGTCGCACACATACACGCGCGCACGCACGTACACACGCATGCACACGCGCAAACCCACGCCCGCGCGCAGACGCACACGCACGCACAACCGGAAACGCGCATGCACGTGGACGCATCCACACGCGTGCGCACAAACATACGCACGCGCCCGCAGACACGCACACGCAAACAATTACGACGAAGGAAGCGTTGCTTGAGTTAGTTTCGGTTTCGGTTTACACAAAAAAAGAAAAACCTAAAGTTTAAATAAAACCTAAGATTTACTCACTTTTTGTAATGTTTTACATTATTATTTTAGTGAAATTCTTATTGTTACTAATATAATTTATTTTGCTTAGTATAGTTCTAAAAAAAATAGCAATAAATAAAAAGGAAAAGAGACTCTTGAAGACTGCGCAAGACCATCGCTATCGCAATCAGCTTCCGTTGGGCTCGTTTGAATGGTCGTTGAAATTCCAGAAGCTTCGGAAATCTCCTTTTGTTTACGTTTTAACCGTTTTAGTGGATATTTTAAATATCTTCCTTACGAATACCGTGTTCAAGAATAACAATCGAGGACTGAGAGCTGGGAGACGCTGCGTCTTGGCAACGCCCGTAAGTTCAGAACCGCCCATGCACGACTCGTGCAAACGCCGGTTAGCAACTTTCTTTTGTTTCTGCGAAGTGGGCTGCTGTTTCAAACTTTGTCGTGTACCGTGTGCTTGCTAAGCTATGCTTGATTCTAACTATGCTTCTGCCCTGTGTTATTTCGTTATTTGAAAAGGGCGTATCTTCTTCAAAACCTGTGGCTCGCTCCGCAGTGTGAGAAAGATTCCCGCGCGGCGGAACCTTGAGCATGTTCTTTGCGCCGTTGTGCGGCGCTCGTCCGACGACGCTTGTGCGGAGCGTTCAAGTGCCGTCTGACGGCAGTTCATGCATTCAGTCGCCGTCCCAAAGTGTTAATCACAGGTCATGCTAGTTCTGACATCTTGTCCTAACAGCCGCTCGCCACCGATTTGTTTCATAAAGCGGGAGTGAGAAAAACGTTAGAAGAGCGAGCATGCAGCATGATTTTTTGCATAAGCTAATGCCTGTGCGTAGAGACGCGCGGTCGCTTCGTCATTATTCCGAGGGTAAAAGCGCTAAAAACAACGGACAAACAACGCCCTGTGTTGTTTGTTTCTTTTACTTGTCCGTTGGTTTTAGAGGTTTCACCCTCGGAAATTAGGTCTCTTCGCGTTTACCGAACCGGCACACTTTTTAAGTTTACGATTGTGTGATGCAAAAAATAAAAGGAGTTTAGATGTCACGTTTTTTAGTAGTGGCGAAAGCCCTTACAAAAATCAGAGCAGCTAGAAAAAACAAAAAACATGAAAAAAGGCGGAAAAAATTAAAGGGGCTCTCCGGAGCTTTCTGTGATCGTCTGTTTATGTTGTTATATTGCATAGTAGGTGCAAGTTAATATGTATACAAAGTTTTAGATTACAAAACCGTTTATTAAGCAGGTGGCAGAAGAAATATATCGGGACTATTTTCTCTTGGAGGACGATCCCCCATTCCCTGCCCATCACTAAAACTTGACCAATGGAAATGCTGCATCTCGCGGTGAATGCGAACGTTATTATTGCAACACTTTTTAAGCTTGTTGCAAATTAGAGTTTGAGAAAAACGTAAACTGATTGTGGTGCGGGAAACATAGTCCGCAATTATCGCTCCAATACCAGCGAACTATGTTTTCTCCCCGCAAGCTTGTTGCTAGTGGGCGATGCGTCGGCGCGTCGGCTCGTCTGCTTCCCGGGGCGTCTGCAGGCGTGCGTTTGCGGGACACATGTTCCTCCTTTCCGTGGATCCCGACTCCGAGGCCAGCTTTGCGATCCTTCCACGTCAACAAGTCAAACTTTTCCTTGTCATCTGTGGAATGCGACTGCGTATTCCAGTAGCAGCGCGACGGTGCGGTGCGACGAACGACGACTGCCGAGCACTAAGTCCGGGCCCCTTGACGACGGTCCGCGCGTGTTCAAGAGATTCCTCCGCGGGTCGGCGGTCGGCCGCGTTGGTGACGCGCAGTGACACCGGAATCCTTCGCTTGCTATTGGCTGACACGTAAAGAGATGCCCCTCCCGTTTTCCGGGCTCATCTCAGAAAGGGGGGCGTGCCGTGGACTTTGATAGCAATTTTAGTAGAGAAATCCGCCGCGCATGACCGTAATTTTATGATCTTTAGGATCCTTAGGGCCTGTAGATTGAGTTACCGCCATAAATAGATCATCGCATAACGATCCGGAGGGCCCCTTTAACTAATGTCAAACCTGAATATTTGATGGAGTTCAAAGACTACCACCGTACCAACTCGCCCGGTTATTCTTTCTGTCAAAGAATAATAGCCAATAGTAATAAACAAATAAATGCCAACTATTAATTGGTTACAAAGACGTAATTGGTGCAGTGCAGCTCTACGCTACTCTACTCTTTTGATGATATCAGGTAATGTGTAAATGTATAGGGCAGTTCATAGCAACCATTTATGTCCGACCCATTATATTGAGTTTTTTCTGTATATAAAAGTTATATGAAAAAAAGTGCTCTTCCTAAATTAAGCCGCACCACTGAATGTACAATAGCGTGTAACGTTTATGTATGTTCTCAGCGAAAGAAAAGGATGCATTAAAAAAAAGGCCAATCATTTTGTTTCCTCTCTGTTAGAGCTTCTTTCACGTACACGCAAAATGTGGGTGTCTACGTCTAAAAGAGTGGAATTGACATTTCCTGCAGGGCTGGAAGGCCTGACTCAGTTTGGCTAGCAGCTTGAAACCTATGGGAACCTGGGGAACTGAACCACAAGAGTGAGAGTGACACCCGCCTTGCACTTCCTGAGCGATGGCACCATGAGGAAGGGGGAGCTGCCCTAAAGTGAATGCAATAGCAGATGGGTCGTTCCAGTGAACCCCTATACAGATGATACCAAGCAGAAAATTATTAATAAATGTGTTATTAAAAACATGGAATGTGAATGGCACGGACAAGAAGGAGGAGATCAACACAGCGCTGTGTTGTGTTCAGATCCTCTGTTCCCATATTCTTCATGATTTCTTTTCAATAATTGGCTACTAACTAGTCCAATCATCACCACTAGTCAATAAAAGTATGCTGCTATTTATTACTATGCATTAACACTGTGCTTGCAGTTGAATCGTACAGTCATTTATTAATGGTCAAAAACAAAAAGGAGGGTGCAAGCTAGCTAAACAGGCTAAACACATAATTTATTAAAGACGGGTCCTCTGAAGGATGACACAAACGCAGAGAAGTATCAAACACAGCTGAGTATTAATGGGCAAAAAATGAATAGGCGACCCAAAAAAGAAAACGCAGGAGAAGACATGAAGTCAGTTTTTACAATTCCTCTTCTGCTTGCCACCACTTTACAAAGGGAATTCCTTCCTGGGCCTTACAACGTTTTACTGTTCACAACCCCTGACATACCCAAGGACAGTAAACATAAAAAAGCAACCTACTAACATTTGGGCAAATGTGGTTGAACAAACAACAGGGAATGCCTTGAGCTTTCAACCTAGGAAATAAAAAATTGCACAACATCAAGATTAAAAAAAAAAAAAACAGACGGACGCATTACACCTGTTTCTAACAAAAATACAGGCCAAGAAGCTTCTTCCACTCAATGGCAAAACACAGGGAAGGCACTAATATATTTCTAGGTTTCATCATTGTTAGTGATTCTTTCAGTATACCCTTGTGGTCACTCTCTTTAGTCAAAATTGTTTCATCATCATCATTCATTAAATCATCATCACAGTTGTGTTCTTTAAAGGGGTACGGAAACAAAAATCGAAATATTCAAGTTTCGTTTGGAAGGGAATCAAGTATGAGGGATAATAACCGTAAATGATAATCGCACGTTTGTATTTTGAACGGCTGGCTATATTTTGCGTTCCAGACGGTGCACTCCAGCAAGCGCTCGAAGAGAAGCGAACGGAGAGCGCGATGCGTCAGGGGATATCCGGCGCAAACAAAAGCAGAAAGAAAAGATTCCCCGCGTTCGTGGAGTAGCAAGGCAGGCGTGGTTATCAGCTTTGCCCTTGGTGGCGGTGGCAGCGTTGTGGTGGTGTCAATAGCGTCAGCGCGTTACAACCGAGCCGTTCGAAGTACCCGTGGCGTGACGAGCGTGTGGCTGGCCCACGTGGGCTGGCCCAAGGAGCACGTAGCTTCCACAACACTGTCAGCTTATGGCTCAACGGGATGGGGAAAGCAACTTTTGTTCGAGTTTTAAGCGACGGGCTAATCTTCTAGGGGGAGAATGGCTGTTTCCGGTGGCACGAACGAGGGTCCGAGAATGAGGGGAGTCCTTCCTTTCAGTCTTCTTGGACCGTTTGGTACAATGCGCGATTTGTGAGTTGAGCCAGATGCACGTAGGAGACAAGTGATAAGCGAAGCGTGGGTTGCCTGCAATCCCCTGAGACAAACAAAACATGTCACTTGATCTCAAAACAGGAAAGCTTTACATGCTTCGTTTGTGGCAGACCATGATGTTCACAATGCACACTAAACATTTTCACGCCCTTATTGGTGTAAATGGCATGGGTCACAACTCACCCCCTTATTGGTGTACGAAAACGCCCTAGAAAAATGGTGTTATATCTCACACCCTCAAAAACCGGTGTAATCCCTTACACCCTACACAGAAAGGAGTGATTCTGCTCTACACCTATTTATTAGGGTGTGATGGCAGCAGTACACCCTACCAAAAACGTGTACTGCAGCTAGAAGAGCATGGTGGGTAAACCCCGAGACTAGTGACAAAAAAAATTGGGAAAACACAATACTGCCTCAAAATGTCTTGAGACGTGTTGTGTTGTCCCGATTTTTTGTCCTGGTCTTGGGTTTTTTTCACCATGATCCTTCACCAGCTCGCCTGCGCAGTAACTCTCACTTCATTCAGCTACAAGAAGTTATACTAAATGTGTAACACAGCACTTCATCAAAAAGTATTTACGGAGAAATGATTGCTAACAAATTGAAACATGTGGAACACTTTATTTTTTGAATCCAGAAAAAAACGTGCATGGACCTCATCTTCTTCTTTCGCGAATTCGCGAGAAACCCATGTCAAACCTCAAATGCTGGCATTTGTGACCTAGTGTTAAGTTTTTGTGACAAAGCTACAAAATTCTTAGAGGCTTAAAATAAATGCACTCAAACTTTAAATAAGGCTTTCCTTCGCCTAAACCTACTTTAAAGCTTTCTAGCTCTGCTGACGTAGGCAAAACTCGACAGGCTGGCAGAGGCGGAACGACCGGGAGTTGATTGAGGCGTAAGCAGCAGTTCATGCATGTAAACAGTAAGATGGTCTATTGAGACGGAAGCAGGACTACTACCAGAAGCATGCTTGCAGAGTACTTACAAATAAAACACCGATCTCATGTAATCCGTGATAGTTGCATAATCCGGTTCGGGCACCACAGAAAAATTCGCAAACACAACGTCCAGGATGAAGGCGGTTGCTCACATTCAACGGAACTCTCGCCGTCGCCGATGAGCAGCTCTCTGTCGTGATAGATGCACAATCCGACTAGGGCAGCACAAAACTACGCAAACACAATGTCGAGGATGAAGGCGGTCGATCACAATCAGCGGAAGTCTCACGAGCGCCGACGAGCAGTCAGTTCTTTGTCGAAACGCGTCCAACAAACACAGCACAATAATTCTATGGACTCCGACGAAATTCACAAATATTACCAAAAAATTAGTATGAACGTATTCCGGCCGTTCAAGACGAAAAACCACGGCTGCGACTGCAACGCACGAAAAACAGAAGAACACTGACGCCTGACGGAAGCTTTTTAGAAACCGGACCTACGTGGCCCCTACACTCACCGTAATTTGGAATACGGCAAAGACTTCGGCCCCAGTGAGCCCATCAGCGCGTCGGAGCGAGTCACGTGACATATTATAGTCCAAGCGTCCCTGTCCCACGGAGAACGGTCACGTGTTACACACCACCCCTCTGATTTGCTAGAAGCGGCCTTCGCACTCGCTCACAGCCACACGAAGACACAAAAGAAGGTGTGGAGGCTTATCAGAAGACGAGGTCAAAGAGGGGTGGACAAAGCAGCTAATCTCCCTCTGCGGCTTTGTATAAGCCACCTGGGCTGCCCAAGGAGGGTCGCAAAATGGGACACGTCAGGACTTGCTTCACGCAGTGGCGTGCGTGCTCTGATGCCGACCGCGAAATCACGAAATAAATAACACAAAACAAATTCGAACGGATGAAACAAGAGATGCAATTTCACCCGTACGAAAAAAGAAAAAAAAAAGGAAAAAAAAAAGCGTCGGGAGGCTAGATATTTTGGTGTCAACTAAGGATCGCGTACTATAGCCGGGGTGTCATAAATTCGGCACTTTCGATTGTCTTGCGGAATTGTTTCGTTAGAACTACACACAAAAATAAAATCTCAGTGAAGGTGCTATAAGTAGTGCGAGGGCCAGTCAGGTGAGTTTGTAATACACGAAATGAGGGCGCCACGGCCCATAGTTTGTTCAGTGGTTCAGCGCAGGAGGTCTTTCTCTGGTTAAAAGTAAGCAGATTCCGTTTTGCTTCATCTTATTTTTCTTTTCTTTTTTAACGTCGGATTTTAGGCGGTTCAGAAATAGACATACCTCGCCGGCATAGGCCATTCATGCGGGAATCTTGACGCTCAACCAAAAACGGCATCGCCTACGGTATGTCAGGATGGCGTCGCCGCGACCCATCCTTTTTTTTTTCACAGATATTGGCTGGACCAAAATGGTAACGGCGCAATTTTTCATATTTGATCCTATATCGGCGCAATGCTGTGTGCTGTTTGGGTTGTATATTGACACGTCTTCGTTAATCTTTTGCGAGTGGAGATGTTTTGTTTTTAAATCGAAGTTAAACTGATGAAACTGACGCACACGCGACACGTAATTTTCGCCTCGTGTCGGACGGTGAGTTCGATCGGAGTTGCAAAAACTATACTCCATCATTTCCTAACCATACGCGACTTCGTGTAGCGATTAATTATACTGGATGTTTATACCGCCGTACATCAGCAACAGTTTCAGCAAAGAAATAAGCATTAACGGATATGAAATCATGGGTGTATTAGACTGGCATCACCATAACGCCCCTTTCACACCGTGTTAATACCGGGCGTATAATTCGCCCATACACCCTTTTTACACGATTTCAGACGCCATCGCAATAAGCGAGGTCGTAAAAAGGGTGTGGAAGGGATGAAAAACATCAGCACACCCTTTTTACACCCATCGATATTCAAATATCGGGTAAATGAAGTGTAAGAAGGGTGTTTTTCCTAACTTACACCCTTTTTACACGATTATGGGTGTTATAATGTTTAGTGTGTGGTTCAGCCGTGCTGTCCGATGCTTGGGGCCACTGCTTGCTCTATTAGAGTTCGAGAAAGGGGGGTGCCGTAGCACTTCCCAATTGCCCACGGGGTTATGATGTGGCCTGCAAGGAGCTCTTTTGTATTACTTCATGAAGTGAGTTGTGTTTAGTGTGACTCATTATTTCTTTATCACATGCCTCGTATGTGGTGATGTGGCAATCCCTCTAAGTGAAAAAAGTGTAAATGTGTTCAGTAAACATGATAAGCTGTAAATCATGTAATAATAATATAAGAATATGCAATACCATATATGATTTTTGTACAATTTACAAGTTCTGTTATGTGTATTGGACACATTCCAATGAAATGTTCACTGGGGTCTATACTTCATTTCACCCTTCGTCCGAGCGCGGCGGACGCTACCAGCCAATCCAGCGTCGGGAGAGCGTCATGTGACCTTGTACTCTACATAACCAAAACGTCCCATGATACTCTCCCGGCGACAGATTGGCTGGGGTGGCCCAGCATCCACTGGGCCACCCCAGCAGGTGCCCATTTCATGCCAAGCACCCTTTACCAAGGGTGTTAGCAAGCACCTTTTATGAAGGGTGCTTGCCTGAACGCCATAAGGGTGTTAGCCCATGGACAAACTGATTTACACCCTTAAATGTGTAAAAACGTTTACTGTGTACTCAAGGCTTCTCTTTCCCATTAGTGCCAGTAAGCTTGTGTAAACTGAAAAATATTGTAACTGAAGAGTAGAGAGTTTTAGTAGATCGCTCCCATGACTCCGATAACGATACCCGATACTCCGCCACCGCCTCCCTTGCGCATGCATAGTATCGTTATCGGGGCTATCGGAGGTATCGGAACGATCTACTAAAACTCTCCATTGTTGCACTGTCCCTTCACCTAAAGTTACTTCTTTTTATTTTTTTTTACTGCTGCACTACCGGGGGATCTTAATGGTGGGACAACATACCATCCCTGAACCCACGACGACTGGAATGGTGGTCGCAACCAGCGTCGTAAGACTTAGTACTCAAAAAGGTCCAATAAATATTGAGCAGACTTGCAGCAGCTTCGCGTGTCATTACTATGTAAAAGTTTCTGGGGTTGAGTTCTCAAACTTGACCTCCCGAAACTCTTGACAGTCTTCTGAGGAACACCCAAATTTTCTGGCAGTCTGTGATAAATTATGTATTAAGTGTATAACTACAGCCACTTTTGGCCAGTGACTGGCCGGAAGTCAATGGCTAGTGGCTAGCCAAACGTGAATGGCCAGTGGCTGGCCGAAAGTGACTGGCCAAAGCTGAATGGCCATTTTCTGGCCTAAAGTGAATGGCCAGCCACTGGACAAAGGTGAATGGCCAGTCACTGGCCTAAATTGAATAGCCAGTCACTGGCCTAAAGTGAATGGCCAGTCACTTGCCTAAAGTGAATGGCCAGCGACTGGCATAAAGTGAATGGCAAGTCACCAGACGAGGACGAAAACACTGCTATTGCCGAGCACTTTGGCCAAGCTTGGGCCATCGAAAATCTGGTTGGCCATAGTACACTTTCCAGCGATGGCCCATTCACAACGTGCTGCTTGGGTAGGGATCGCGGGGGATTTTTCGTCAAAAGTTGCGAAGTTGAGCGCGCGCAGGGAGGAGGAAACTTTGCGGCGTTCTTTTGGTCACTCCCCCCGCTACGTCAAAGAGCGAAGAATGTTTTGCTCTCGAGTTTAGCTACCCAGGATATGCACTGGCCGGTAGTGCTGCGTGCTTTTATTCATAAAGGTTCAATATACAAGCGTCCCGCGTTCTGATCTCGTTCTAGCCCAACCAGCACCTGCCTGCCTGCCTGCCTGCTTTTTCATGCCCCGAGCAGCATGTGCAGTTCCCGGATTGGCGCACCTGTCGTCCGACGCGCTCCTTACAAACAAGCCCCTGTTTGCCCTAACTAGGTGGGGGCTGTGCGCGTGCACGGAAAACAGATTCGCGTGAGGATTGAGCATCTGCACATGCGCCGCGCCAAGTGCGACGCCATCGCAGAGTCGCATGTTGGTCTATATTTCGTTTTACTCTTAGTCCGATCGCACCCGACGTTGTAATCCTGTGAAGCCGAACAATGGCAAAAGTGTGTCTTCTTGGTACGATGGTGGTCGTTGTGGGTCTGCTATTAACGGCTGGACCAATCACTCACACACAAAAAAAGTTCAGAATCGGGTGATTAGTTTAATCTAGGGGTCTCCAGACTTTATGGCTGAGGGGCCGGGTTAGGTATCTGTTGCAGCCTCTAAGGGTCAGAAAGTAACGAGCAAACATACGCGAGGAAAAAAACACTACATTAATGTACCGAGATAAGCCCTTGAACACAGACATATAAGAGGACACGCGCCAGGAGAATTCTTTTTTTTTTTATAGTTATTTGCACTAGCTGAATGAAATTTGCGCAGCTTAGAGTGATTAATGTTGTTTTTATAAATCTGGTGTCAGTTTTGATAGAGCTTGAAATTTTTCTTTGCTTAATGAGATGCAAACGAAAAAAAAAAACTTTTGACGCACATTGGCTTGGGGGCTTGACAACACAATAAAATAAGCATAGTAAAATATGTCAAGTGGCTCCTTCTTAGCCAGCGAGTGCAATAAATAGCAAAAATAATGTGTGCGAGACCTCCTTTACCATGAAAGAAATTGGAAATCAAAGCAACGTTTGCAGTTTTCGAAGGTCTATTAAAAGCTTCTTGAGGTTTCTTCTAAATATAAATACTTAGGGGTGTGCGAATATCAATACTTTAGAATACGAATCGAATACGAATAGTTAGCTTCGAATAACGAATCGAATATCGAATAGTGGAAGGCAGGTGCATTTATTCACATCATTTTTATTTTCACGTCAAAACTGCAGTTAAATATTTTTTTTTTAATTTTTGAACTGCTGAATTGCAGGTGATTTTTCTGCATGACAGCTTGTAAACTTAACGAGAGTAAAAAAAACATAAATGAAAATTATAGTTGTAGGGAAGATTACAAGTTGTCATGCAGAAAAATCAACTACTGTACATGATCAGGTAGGAGGCGCTCCCTTCGAGCGGAAACTACACCTCCGGCCACAGAAAATACTCTCTCACTTGGCACTGAAGTGGCAGGTATTGCCAGGTATTTGATGCAAAGCTTCGCTAGACTTGGATATCTCAAGCACCCTACAGTTCGCCACCGCTCAAACGGATCACTTTCTCTCTTTAGCAGTGCTTCGTCCGCATACGCTAAAACTTCCCATTCTGAAGCTGAAACCACTTGGCTTTCTATTGTACTTTTGGCTAAGTGGTCAAATGCTTGCCAAACATCTGCTGACGGCGTTGAGCCTTGCTCTTGTGACTGTGTTGAAGCCTCCGGCTGGGCTTCTTCAGTAGCATCACATGAGGCTAGCTCTTGCAGCACCAGAGCTTTTAGCCATAATAATTTTTCCTTTTCGGCTTTAAAAATGGTCTACTTGAAGCGTGGGTCCAAGAACATAGCAAGGCATGCTTCCTTGTCCTTGTCTTAGAGAGTGAACCTTGCCTTGATGGATCTTATCAGTTCTGCGGGAAATTCTGATGCCCCAGCACAGTTATTTAGACAGTGGAGCATACCAAAAATCATGAACCAAGTCCATCGATGTCACAGTCCGAAGTAGCAAGCTCCACGCTGACTGCTTCTTTGAGTTCCAGAAGGCGAGACAACACAAGATGCTGGCTATTCCATCTCGTCTCCACGTCTTGCACCAGACGTAGTGCGTCCTTTCCCATCTTCTTTTGGCACTCCTCAAGCCTTTTCTGAGCTGATGAACTGTGCTTGTAATGTCCCACAATATGCCTCACTTTCTTGCACAGACGATCAATGGCCGGCGAACGGATCTCGCGTCATTAATCGCCAGTTAAAGCGTATGCGCGAAGCATACTCTTTCAGTCCACGGAAGTCTCCTTACCGCAGCACGGATGTTGCGCCCGTTATCCGTTACGATGAACTTCGCACATGCATCGGGTATCCCCCACTCATGGCACATTTCGTCCAGAATTGTTGCGATGTTCACTGCACTGTGACTGGCAGCCATGTGGCGAGTGTTCAATGTGAACCGCTTCATTGTGAGTTTTGGAGGGAGAAGATGGCAGGTGAAGCTGACGTAACTGTCGTTAGCGCGCGATGTCCACATGTCACTTGTGGAGGCAACAGCGGTAGTGCCGCCTTCAAAGGCACTGTTGAGCTCTGCTTTCACCTTCTTTCGGGTGTCGTCATACATCCGTGGCACAAGCACGCGCGAGAGTGTAGAGCGGGATGGTGGGCGATAGTTGGGAACGGCCTCTGTCAGAAGTTCTTTGAAGCCGCGGTCTTCCACAATGCTGTAAGGCTGTAAATCAAGCGCCACCATGGCGGCAACCTTGTTATTTAGTGCTCGCACCCTCTTTTCTGGTGCGAGCACTAAATTTTTCTGGTGTTATTTAGTGCTCGCACCCTCTTTTCTGACGGACTTCGTGCGCCGTGCGGCGCACGAAGTCCGTCAGCGTCGGTTCATCTTTTCCTGGCGTACCAGCGGTAATTCCACGATACTCTTTCAACAACGCGGGATGTACTTTGAGATGGTTGACAAGGGGCGTTGTCGTACTTGTGGCCGTTTTAAGCGTCTACTTGCATGCCGTACATTGCGCCATCGATGCCGTCACTCTCGCAAAATATTTCCAAATAGCACTCCTCTCTCTTCGTTTTGGTGCCGTTTCCCGTTCGTTCTTCCGCTTCGCAGACGGCCCCCGCAGCCACCTCCATCCGCCATAACACGGGTAGGCGAACGCGAAGTGAGCACAGTTTAAAATGTCAGGTGTCACAGGGGAACAGAAACTCGCAGATTACCGTTTGCGACACCAGCAGTTTAGGTTGAAGCCGCCATGCAGCTATGTCGCTGTCAATGGGCCTTGCTTACCGAAAGTGAAACCAAAAGCAAAACTTACGCTTGCGAATACGTTCTTGACTATTCGATTAATATCGAATATTCGTGTTACGACGAATATCCGGAAAATGCCAAATACCTGGTTTACGAATCGAATACGAATATTAAATCTACAATATTCGATTCGTATTCGAAATTTCGAATATTCGCCCACCCCTAATAAATACATATATTCTACCCAAACCTAGATAGTTGCATTCCACGTATACTAAAGCATATGCATGCCAAATTTTGTTGCGATAGGACCGGCGTGTTGAACCAGAACGGAACCGAACCAAGATCTTTGCCGCCATCTTGAAACTGAACCGAAACTGAACCGGACAAAATTATAACGGTAAGCAGTTCAAAATGTTTCAAGATATTTTCTTCTATTACAAAAAAAAAATATTTGAAAAACAAAACTTGAAAGCTTTATTTCTATGTAGTGATCAAATTGTCATGTACCGAATCGCATTGTATAAGAAAGTCTGGGTTTTCATGGCGGTTTTGTATTAACACTATGATTAGTCATGTGTCACGTGATCACGTGACGTCATGGTGTCAAAACGTGCTGTGAAGTAATGTCATGTCACGTGCCCCGTGACTTAGTCACGTCAATGTCTGCGTCAGAACGACTTAAATTGAGAACACCAGAAGATTTATTATCGTTATTGAAACTTTTACGTCATTTGACATCACGACTTCTCACCGGGAGTCACGTGACGTCGTGACGTACTCGATTGTCATGAGCCCAAGTAAAGTGTTCGGGGTTATGACAATCATAGTTACGAAGAGAGAAACAGCGCCAAAAGTACGGAGTACAAAGAACGAGGAACACACAGACCGAGCGCTGACTGACAACTGGTTTATTTCTGGAAACCCCTTACGTGCAAATAAACCAGTTGTCAGTCAGCGCTCGGTCTGTGTGTTCCTGGTTCTTTGTCCTCTGTACTTTAGGCGCTGTTTCCCTCTTCGTAACTATGCATAACCAACTCGCCCAATTTTCAACGGTGTTATGGCAATCAGCTTCGCCAAACAATCGTTAACTTCAATTGAACACCAGTAATGACTGGTGTTCAATTGAAGTTAACAATAGCCAAACTTCAACAATGTCTGAAGCTTACCCGCTGTTTTTCTCTTTGCCAACCCCAGCCCATGACTACGTTGAACACTGTCGGTATATAATTAGCGTCAGATCACGTGGCCTCTTGTTCTAATGGCGAGTAGAGGAGGGGAAAACAGCGTCTTTCCTTTATTTTTCATGAGTCTGCCATTGAGCGCAGAGGAAAACGAATGGGTGTTTTGGCAGGTTATCAACGCGAGGGATTAGCTCTTTGCGGGATTCAGTGAAAGGTCAAAAATTGTTGCACGACTCATTTTACAGGTACTAGTGAGGCACCCAAACATGTTTTTGTTGTTGCTGAACTGTCTCAGAAAGTTGTCCCCGAGAATAGAAGCATTGAAAGGACTAAATGTGACTTATTAATCCAACGTTTCATGAAACTACAAGTGAGTACGGGAAGGATATCTAAAAAGAAAGACCCATGTGGCCTGAGAGGGACAGCCGAACGTTGATAGGCGCTCTAATGTCTGAGTCACATTGCTCATACATCATTCAGAAGACAGTTCGCAAACATCAGTCACCGCCATATACGTGGTTAGAATGCCGCGTTGCATGTTTCTCCCCAAACTCGTTGCCGTGCGACATACGAAGCACGGATCTCGTGGTGACTTGCGTTCGAATTTATTTGGAGACTGTCTTTTGTATGACCATAGCCTACCCCATTGACAAAGCCTGGCAGGCCGCCACGAGATGCGGCCACCAAAATTGAAAAGGTAGAGCGGCAGACAATGGATGAGAGGAGAGGCATGTAGCGGGCGCCCCGCTGCGGCGAGACGCCGAAACACACTTCTCCCGAGTAATGGAATGTCCGCTCGTGCTCCTCGCCTTACTCGCACTACCGCTTCGCTTCTCGTCGGGTTTGAAAACCATGTTTCGGGTCCTCGCCGCTGCAGAAGCTGTGTGCTGAATACCAGAAATGCTCTCTGCTAACAGATCCTCGCGCTGCCCATCTGCGACAGGGCACTCTATGGCTCCGTCGTCGAACTCCCAGGTTTTGTGAGTATAGAGGAGGCTATGGTGCGACGTATAAGCAGTGTGACTCCGGCTTTAATCTCACAGGAGCGTCGTTCTCAAGTTGCATGTATTTCTTTTTCCAGTAAGGCTTTATGTGGGATTATAAGAAAGAATACCATTTATTACTTACATTTCTTCACATTTGGTGTATTTTCCTTCAAATCAATAATGTAAGCACAACCATTTTTTTGCCATACCCCTCGATTTGGCGTTTCACACTGCCAAACAGTGAACAAAAGTTTACATTTCGGCACACTCAACAGCCGGCGTATTTTCGAGTATCGTCCTTCCGTGTACGTTTCAAGCGGTTATGTAAACTTCACACAGAAAATTTTTTTATGGTAACAAAGTAACACTAAATTAATGACTGAAGGTTTGACAGCATAAATAAAAGACTGGTCGCCTTAAAGTTAAGCATCATAAGTAAATGCACCCCCAAATTATCTAAAATACGCTCTACAAATATTTTTCGGCGTTTTCATCTTCAATATCCTCCCAAGTGGTTTGGAAGAATCTTTAAAAAAAATTGATTTTGAGCATGTTTTAAATGATAGTGCTCCCGACACATATTTTACTTCTCTTACATATAGAATTCTGTTAATGTCTCTTTTATACGATTAAGAAAAAACTGCGTTTGTGGGATTGACAAAAAATAATGTACACACTGCCTGGCGGAACTATGACGATGGCGCATGAAGACCGCCAGGAAGTGGCCAATTAATTAGCTGCAATGTTGAGAAGAGTAGGAAATACTACTTTGTTATATTTAAAAAAATTACACAATTAGCGAGTGTGATGTTTATTTGCAAATCGAATTGCCCTGCGTCTTTTTCAGAACAATCCACAACAGCCAAGTTACACAGAAAATGTTCACTTGAATACGCGCTTTATTAGGCCAGGTTCGATCTGAGTACGAAGGTGCGTATAGATTGGAGTGAACAATTTTGATCACTTTTTTCTGCACGAATATTTAACTGCATCACGGTACTGAATCTAAACAATGTTGGTCAGGAAAATAAGCTTCGTGATTGCCGCTCAGTGTTTTAATAGTAGGTACACTAAAGGGCTTGTCGTCAACATTTCGGGACATATTGAAAATACCGATTCATGCTCAGTTACTCCGTCATCATATATATTGCGAAACGCATTTTTAAACTAGATTTCACTATACATATATATATATATATATATATATATATATATATATATATATATATATATATATATGGGTGATTCCATCTCAACTCAGGCACGGATTTTGGGTCGAATTTTTAATTTTGACGAAAAAAATATATGTTTTGGGGCAATTTCTATAATAAAAGAAGATGCAAACGGCAATGTCGTCGGATTTTTCGTTCTCAAGTTATGGACCGTTGAAGCGGCCAAGGTGGAAACTGACGTTTTTTCAGCTTATTGGAGGGGCCACATTTCACTCCATTCCTTTTCTTTACTTTTTACGCTACATCAATATAACCTTTTGGGAACACTCTAGACATAGGCGTTTTCATTCTGATTAGGTGTCTAGGTCATAGCATTTTTAATGTTTTAGTTTTTGTTTGTCAAACCGGCTCTCTGCGACGATATTTGACAAAGTTCAGCAAGCTGTGCTGTGTGACCTAATCAACATATGTTTATGATCTTTATATCAACGTAAAGCTCCAATTAAGCTCTTTCGTTTGAGTATAATATTAATATTTTGAAATAAGTATATAATGCGCTACATGAGCCTGAAAAACGAAAATTTTGAAAAACTGGCAAGTTTGAAGTCGATTTTCTAAAAAACCCCACTTTTTATTTCTTTTATTTTTTATTCACAGTTAGTTAATATAGCAGTCTATCAGAACCTACCAACAGAAATTGTAATATATTGTTTGTGTGGCCGCTATTAAGACTCGAATCTCGTGCTATGGGCGTTTTGAACGGGACTTCGCACAGGCGTTCTGCTGAGCAGAATTCTGGCCCATGTAAGGTTTTTTTTTATTTATCGTTAGCAGTTACCTCAATATCCGAACATAAACATTAATAAAATTTGGAGTAGTGTACTTAAAAAAATATACTTCGAAGTCCGTATCCACAAGTGCGGGCGCAGCACTTACTTCCTCCCAATACGGGGGAATGCAGATCGTTAGAGAATTCTCTAAGACCTTTTGATTTTGGCTTTGAGTTTGAAATACTGAACTTGACATGTAATTGTCATGTTTTCTTATGTCAAACAGATATGCAGTGCATATTCATATGTACGATTTAGTATCTTACGCATAGGAAGTATGGTTTATTTTTTGCGCGTACGGACTCTTTCGTAAAATTACAAGCATTTCGTGGCCTGTAAGGCTTCAGACGTGTTAGTCATGTGTTTAGGTTTCATTTCTATTTTCAGGGATTCATGCAGGGTTACTTACACTTTGCCCTCTTGACTTAAGTTTGTCCGGGAGTCTAGATGTTACCTATCTTCTCGGTCAATACATAGGGCAAAGCTCACACACCTTAAAAATCACGCCAGTGCCAAGTAAATAAATATTGTTAGGATAAATATTGTTGCTTCACTGGCTTATACGCTCAGATATTGAGGTAAGTACTAACATTAAATGGAAAACCTTACATAGGTCGAAAGTCTGCTCAGCTGAGCGTCTAGCGAAGTCCGGTTCAAAACTCTCACACCACGAGATTCGAGTACTAATAGCGGCCATACAAACAATATATTAAAATTTATGTTGGTAGGTCCTGGCAGACTACTATATTACCTAACTATAAATAAAAAGTAAAAAATAAATAAAAGGTTTTTTTTTTTAGAAAATCGACTTCAAACTTGCAAGTTTTTGTAAAGAAAGACTTGCAAGTCTGAAGTCGATTTTCTAAAAAAAAAAAAAAAAACCTTTTATTTATTTCATTTTCTATTTACAGTTAGGTAGTTTAGCAGTCTGCCAGGACCTACCAACAGAAATTCTAATATATTGTTTGTATGGCCGCTATTGGGACTCGAATCTCGTGCTGTGAGAGTTTTGAACGGGACTTCGCACAGACGCTCAGCTGAGCAGAATTTTGACCTATGTAATGTTTTCTATTTAATGTTAGTACTTACCTCAATATTTGAGCGTAAAAGCCAGTGAAGCAGCAATATTTATCCTAACAATATTTATTTACTTGGCACTGGCGTGATTTTTAAGGTGTGTGAGCTTCGCTTTATGTATTGACGGAGAAGATAGATAACATCTAGACTCCCGGACAAACTTAAGTCAAGAGGGCAAAGTGTAAGTAACCCTGCATGAATCCCTGAAAATAGAAATGAAACCTAAACACATGACTAACACGTCTGAAGCCTTAGAGGCCACGAAATGCTTGTAATTTTACGAAAGAGTCCGTACGCGCACAAAATAAACCATACTTCCTAAGCGTCAGATACTAAATCGTACATATGAATATGCACTGCATATCTGTTTGACATAAGAAAACATGACAATTACATGTCAAGTTCAGTATTTCAAACTCAAAGCCAAAATCAAAAGGCCTTAGAGAATTCTCTAACGATCTGCATTCCCCCGTTTTGGGAGGAAGTAAGCGCTGCGCCCGCACTCGTGGATACGGACTTCGAAGCATATTTTTTTAAGTACACTACTCCAAATTTTATTAATGTTTATGGTTGGATATTGAGGTAACTGCTAACGATAAATAAAAAACCTTACATAGGCCAAAATTCTGCTCAGCAGAACGCCTGTGCGAAGTCCCGTTCAAAACGCCCATAGCACGAGATTCGAGTCTTAATAGCGGCCATACAAACAATATATTACAATTTCCGTTGGTAGTTTCTGATAGACTGCTATACTAACTAATTGCGAATAAAAAATAAAAGAAATAAAAAGTGGGGTTTTTAAGAAAATCGACTTCAAACTTGCCAGTTTTTCAAAATTTTTGTTTTTCAGGCACATGTAGCGCATTATATACTTATTTCAAAATATTGAAATTATACTCAAACGAAAGAGCTTAATTGGAGCATTACGCTGATATAAAGATCATTAAAAAATGTTGATTAGGTCACACAGCACAGCATGCTGAACTTTGTCAAATATTGTCGCAGAGAGCTGGTTTGACAAATAAAAACAAAATCATTAAAAATGCTATGACCTAGACGCTTAATTAGCATAAAAAAGCCTAGTTCTAGAGTGTTCCCAAAAGGTTATATTGATGTAGCGTAAAAAGTAAGGAAAAGGAATGGAGTGAAATGTGGCACCCCCAATAAGCTGGAAAAACGTCAGTTTCCACCTTGGCCGCTTCAACGGTCCATAACTTGAGAACAAAAAATCCGACGACATTGCCGTTTGTGTCTTCTTTTATTATAGGAATTGCTCCAAAACATATATTTTTTTCGCCAAAATTAAAAATTCGACCCAAAATCCGTGCCTGAGTTGAGATGAAATCACCCATATATATATATATTTTGTTGCGAAGATGTGCGGCCGGCAGATAATGACAATGACGCGTCCATTCAATGAGATAGGATTTTATGGAAGCCGGGCCGGTGATCGCGGAGCTTGGCACGCGATGGTCAGGTACGCTACTGCCCCCAGCGTCGTCGTCTTCGTCACGTTTCCCCCTCCTTTAAAAAAGACGACCCGGCCGATGAATGAAAAAAGCCCTTGAGAAATCTGAAAACACACACACATATATAGTCATAGAAGACAAAGCAGAAGACTTGTTAATAGATGAGTGTCTGCTGCCGGCCGCGTAGAATGAAGATGTTCTTGAGCCTGCAGCCTCTCTCCACAGCATTACCGACCTCTGTGCCAGCCACAGCCCCACAACGTCACGATCCGGGCAGGGGAATTCATTTGACCGCTATCAACGCAGACGGGGCTTAGGACAGGGCAGGAGATCATAAACTCGCATCTGTATCTTGATTTCGTCCATAGTTCATCTTGTTCACGGCGCTCTTCATAAAAATCACGTGGTCAGCAAAGATGGAATTCGGCCAGACCCGGCGAAGCTATCAACCTTTGTCAACCCCCCCCCCCCCCCCCCCCCCCCCCCCCCCATATCCGCACCCCACTAGCATAAAGCAACTGAAGAGTTTTCTGGGTTTTGCATCTTATTTTCGTCGCTTCGTCAGTAACTTTTCTGCTAAAGCTGCTCCCTTGAACCAACTTCTGAAAAAAGACACCAAGTGGAAATGGGGCAAAGACGAAGCTGCATCTTTCGAGGATTTGAAAAGATCCTTTTTGAACTGCCCACGCTTGCACATTTTGTGGAGGACGCCCCAACGTTCCTTCACACAGACGCCAGTGGAGAAGGGTAAGGTGCCGTCCTTCTTCAGCGAGATAGGGATGGTCGGGAACGACCCGTCGCCTATGCAAGCAGGAAGCTGAGTGAACCAGAGAGTCGGTGCCACTCTTCCGAACTGGAATGTTTCGCGGTGGTGTGGGCTGTAGAAAAATTTCGCCCTTATATCTATGGCAAGCGTTTCACGGTGGTCACGGGTAACGTAGCATTGCGGTGGCTTCAATCTTAGAGCGACCTTACCCCGAAGTTAACAAGATGGACCATGAAGCTGCAAGAGTACGACTTCTCTATTGTTCACCGGGGTGGGAGGGACCATCAAGATGCTGATTTCCTGTTACGTAATCCGATAGAGGAGCTACAAGTTATTCCTGTGTCTTCAATCTTAGATCTGCAAAACATGCAATCGGAAGACGCCGAAGCATCGGAAATCATTCAGTTGCTTACGGTCGGAAGCAACGATTCATCTTCACTTTCTACACGACGACTGCGTTGCTTGCAAAAAAACATTACGAGCTACGAAATGGTCTACTTTGCTATCGTTCACGTGCTTTAGAGCCGTGGCTTCCTGTTGTCCCCAAGAAGGCTAGGCAAAATATCTTGGAGATGTGCCATGACGCTCCGACTTCAGGGCATCTCGGACAGCATCGAACGCTTGACAAGATCCTGCGAAGAATCTGGTGGACGGGTTTGAGGGACGACGTTCGGCGGTACGTCGCTTCATGTACCATCTATCAAATGCGCAAAACGCCACCGAGCCTAGGCAAACCAGACCTTCAACAGATACCATCCCCAAGGAGTCCATTCGAAGTATTAGGAATAGATCACCTTGGTCCCTTCCCGAAATCAGATACTGGCAACAGGCACATTATTGTGGCGACCGACTACTTAACGAAGTGGGTTGAGGTCAAAGCAGTTACCGATACGTCAGCGGTGCACCTTGTCAGCTTCGTAAATAACCATCTAGTCGTGTCGGCACGGAGCTCCAATGATGATAATCTCTGACAGAGGAACGTCGTTCATGTCGCGCTCTTTCAAGGATACCCTTAGAAATTACGAGATTCAACATGCAGCGACTTCACCCTACCACCCTCAAACAAATGGTCTTGTCGAGCGCACCAACCGCACATTGGTCGATGTAATGGCAGCACTCGTCAACACGTCCCACAAGAACTGGGACCAATACGTCTGCACAGCCGCGTTTGCACTAAACAAGTCTATACAAGAAACGACGAGTCAATCGCCATTTTAGCTAGTCTACGGCAGACTCCCCACGCTTCCAGAGGAGGCGACAATCGAGATAACATGGACCCGCAGGGCAGAAGACTATGATGGTAACTTTTCCGCCCAAGAAAAATGCTTGTTCGTAAACTTGAAAGATGCCCGAAAATTACAGAAAGGAAAAAACCCGTTCGAATATGGTCATATACGTGTAGCGCCACGTTCACGGCATAAAAACAAAACAAAATATCTCGTTACAAGTTCTTGGCGAGAAAATGTAGCTAAAAATGAATGCGATGACCAGGCCTATTTTTCAGAATGAATGTGATGGCGAGCGACGTCACAAGTTAAAGAACCGAGCACACCAAAATTGACCAGATTTATGCTCTTGGCTGGCGAGAGTTCTTCAAATGCGTATTTGACTAATTCCGCGATTATAGCCGGTCTTTGTTCTTTTAATGGATAAATATGAAGATTAAAAAATATTAAAGCACCGTAAAACTTCATATCAAAAACAATTTCAAAAATCTTTTTTTTTTTTTACCATATCTCCTCTTAGAGACGAGCCATTAAAAAAAATCTATTGATCTTTGATAGAACACCCACCTGCGAATAACAAAATTTGCGAGTAATAGAGTTCAACATACAATATATTTAGATAATTACCTAATTATGACAGAATAATTGTATCTCTCAGGAACTTTGGCATATTCGCACAGGGCAGAATCCTAACGAGAATGGTAGGACTAATGATGAGAGTACGCGACACTAATAACAATGGAGAAGGAAAAAAATATTTAGCGTAATTACACGGACATAAAGCAGGAGAGTAAGAATGAAGATACCGGTGATGACAATGTGAAATATTTACGGTACCCATCCTATATGGGGGATACGAATCAGAACTGATTCGAAGGGTTCGGTGAGCCTTCACAGCGCCGTTTCTTTACACGCTCTTATCTTTTGCTCTCCTGGAAGCAGGCCTGCTGTAACCAGGGCCGGAACCGAGGCGGAGTCACAGGCTAGCCGCGGGCCAGTGAGAAGAGCTCTACGAGTTGGTACCGGCCCGCGGCTCGGGGTGTGGAGACCCCTGGGTCGCTAAACTCGTCAAGTACAACTTTGTGCCCGAAGTTTCCGGAACGCGCTAATTGGAATCTCGCGACGCTGACGTCGCGCCGAGCAAGGTGTCAATCATTCGAATGCTCATTTCTTTGAGAGAGGCAGAATGTAGCAAAGTTCATCGAGGCGTGTATGTGTGTAAGCGTTGTGAATAAGATAAGGGGGGGAGGGGGGGGGGGGAAGAGAGGGCCAATAGTTCATCGAGGCGCGCCTGCGGCGCGTGAGGGGCGCGAGGAGCCCGCTGACTGAACGGCTTCGCCGATGACGTAGCGCCCCTTTGTCCCTACATCCCTACGCCAAACTATAATTAATGCTTAGCAGATTGTCCCTAAGCGACCTGCTGACGCTCAAAATCCCCCCGAAGTTTGTGTAAAAAAGAAACCTCGTTTGTCGAAGTTGTCGCTGACGTCAAAGTGACGTTTCCGAACTTTGCGACAGCCGTGGTTTGAGCTCGAGATCTTCGCTTCGGATCGAGGCGAAGTTAAACTTTGTCAACATGCCGGTGCCGTACGCTGGGGCCGAGCTTATCTTCCGCCACCGTCGGCGTCGCTACTGAGACCACCGGGGACGCCTTTCAGCTCCCCGACGACGACTTTCGGCGACAGTACTGGCTATCGAAAGCCGTTGTGCGTTGACTCTGCGACGAGCTTCGTTCGGCGCCCGGACTTCGAGGCGGCGGACAATCGCGTCTACCATCACCGTGGAACAACAAGTTCTCTGCGCGCTCCTGTTCTTGGGAATTGGTAGCATTCAAGGCATGGTGGCGACTGACGAGCACCTGTCAGTCTCCCGCATGACTGTGAGCCGGGCTTTCGGAGTTTTTGCGGCTGCCATCGTTTATTTTTTTTTTTTCTGTAATATCCGAAGAGGTACTAATAAGCTGGTACATAATTCAGATAGTTGGGAAAAAAACAAGAACCGCGGGGTAATTGTTACGTAAGGTCGAGTCTCCCGGCAGCCGGCAGAATTATTTCCCCGAAATTCTACTGGCAGTCGTCACTTATTGGCGGTCAAATCAGTTCATCGAACGACGTGTCATCGACAGATCGTTTCATTGGCACGCAATGCAATCGCATGAAAAAGATTTTCTTTCGTTAGAGGTATCTACACCCATTAAACATTTTCACACCTTTATACATGTAAGTGGGGTGCCCCATAACTAACACCCTAATAAGTGTAGCGATGGACCTTATCAAAGAAATGTAAACCTCACACCTTTAAAAATGTGTGAGTTTTTAAACACTTTTCTTAAAACGTGTGATAATGCACTAGACTTTTTTATAAAGATGTAAAACTGCAATACCCTTTCTCATCAGGCTATACATTTAATTTGGGTGTCCCATAACTAACACCCTAATAAGTTAGCAACAGACCTTATAAAAAATGTAAGCCTCACACCTTTAAAAATGTGTGATTTTTTAAAACACGTTTCTTAAACGTGTGATAATGCGCTATACCTTTTTATACAGATGTAAAACTACAATACCCCTTCTCGTCAGGCACGTGGCCGGGGGGGGGGGGGGGCATAAGGCCCGCCCCCCCCCTCCCCCCCCCACGAAATCTTCCATTTTGCTGGGGCCTCTTCTCCCCCCTCCCCCTCACAGAGCGCTTTGACATGGGCGCCCCCCCCCCCCCCCCCCCTTAAACAAAATTCTGGCTACCTGCCTGCTTCTCGTCAAGGTGTAATTACCACAGTACATTCCTTCTTTTGGGATGAACACAGTGGCCCGGGACCGAATAATATGACTGAACAAATAAATTACACAAACGAGTCGCCGAAACAGCACGTTGCTTCTTGGCGAGTGTCGAGGTAATTTCGGCCGAAAACCGGCTTCAAAATTGGCCGGATGTACGGTTTTGCGCCTCGTTCCGACATTCGGCAGGTATAAGTGTACCGATGCAAATAAACGATTTATGTCTAATAGCACTGGCACCAGTGATTTCTTAGGAGGCTAGATCGCGGATAGAGGCCTGTATTGCTGGGGTCGAGCGGCACCACCGGCAGTCATCGCTTGACACGATCTTATGCATGCTATAGGAAAAACGGGAAAACTCGATTTTATTACGTTAGTAAGTTGTTCTCTACCATGAAGCTTCTATTGTGTTTCTGCAAATAACAGTTAATATTGTGGGCAAGAATATTAAACGCGTTAGAAACCAATCTTGTTTAACTAAATGTTGTGTGGTTGAGGGTCGAGGGCGACTTTGTTGGGCGTTAACTGTGATGTGTTTAATAAGACAAGGGCTACTGAGAGTTATTGTGGAGCCATCCGTGATTTCGGAGTCATCAAAGCTCAGCAAACGATAAGTTAGAAAGCCTTTACTGGGGACATTTGCGTCGTTTTAACCGCTTGTACGTACATAGTACTTCATGGTGAAAGCTTTTTCTTTGAACTGCTGTGAGGGCTTCCATGACAAACTGAAACTCGGAGCGTGCCGTTCAGTCGCTGAACGGGCCATTTATTTAGCAACCAAAGCAAGCGACGTGGGTAAAGTCAATAATGCTCCGGCCGATTGTTTTTTTTTTTTTAATCGATGTTCAAACTCTTGACGAATGTCTATTTGACCTCCAAGAACCCGACATAATCATGGGAGCACGTCATAAAATGCTCGCCCTCGAGCACCGCGTACAAGCTTCCAATTTTTGCGTGTTTCTCCCTTAGACTTGCATGTATTGCATCATGGTGCAATACATCCAAAACATCAAGAACAAAAACGAAGGGAGAACTAGACAGGACGCGGCGTATTGCCTCGTCAAGCAATGGGCGCCGGTAAGGCCAGTGATGGGCTCCCGATTCGCGATCCAGGCTTGCACTGTGACAGTTCTAATGCATTACAATTTACACCCGCGAAGTGCTGCACGGAGAACAGGCCCCGAACGAACTTGCCGAATGCAGACTGATGCTGTCGCCATAGATGTAGAAAATTACCGACCTCAAACCGAAACTAGCGCCTTTTTGTTCGACGTGATGGGTGGGAATGCGAGAGTGCAGTCGCTGCCATCGTTTATCTATAAATGTTGATTGCTGCAACGTGGAACTTACATTTGCGATGACTTCCAATTAAGCAACTCGGCTGTCAGAGATATCTACAGACGGCGTAAGTTTCCGAAACCAGCTGACTACAAAACAGCACACACTTGAGAAAATTGATGGCACTGTACGCGCAAGAGCTTGCTTCGTTTTAAGCATAGTATTATAAGTGAACCACTGAAAGGATACGGCTTAAATCTAGTTCTTTGGAACATCTAGCAATAAGTTTCGTAAGACTTTTTCTTTCCCTGGTGAGGGCATTGAGAACGAGAGCTTTCTCAAAACAAAATATGACGGGGAAAGATAGCTGCCCTTCAAATATGACTTTGCTTGAGTCTTGGGCAACGTCTCCATGTTTAGCCTTCCCGGATGCTGAGTGAATGCGTCACAGGTTTCTGCTGTGGAAGCTTTGTCAAAAAATGTTCCACCTTTCACCCATACACAAATGATGGTAGATCTCGCGGCCTCTGTGGTTGTCCTGGGCCTTTCATTACACACTGCTAGGTTTCAGCGTCTGTACGGCTATAAAACGACTCAAATTTTGCAAATAAAACACGGGCCGTCGATTCCTCCCTTCGTGAAATATTAGACGCTTTCAATTCAAGCTCGCGTTTGAGTTTGTGGCCCGCGGGACGCGATTTCGAGCAGAAAACCAACTTTTTCTTTCAGTTCCGCTGTGCGAACGCCGCACCGTAGCAGAACATTCTTCGCTTTTTAACGTAGCGGGGGGAGTGACCAAAAGAACGCCGCAGAGTTTCCCAAACTTCGCAACTTTCGACGAAAAATCCCCCGCGATCCGTAGGCGGTGCACGAGAGCACGAGACAGCGCGGGGAGGCGAGCGTTCACGGCGCTCGCTGTACGTTGTCTTTGAGCTCTCTAGCGCCGACAATCCCGTCATGCCTCGCCCAGGCGAGGAGCGAGAGCAGACGACGAGAGTTCGTCTGCTACGGTGCGGCATTCGCACAGCGGAACTGAAAGAAAAAGTTGGTTTTCTGCTCGAAATCGCGTCCCGCGGGCCACAAACTCAAACGCGAGCTTGAATTCTAGGCGTCTGATATTTCACGAAGGGAGAAATCGACGGTCCGTGTTTTATTTGCAAAATTTGAGTCGTTTTGTAGCCGTACAGACGCTGAAACCTAGCAATGTGTAATGAAAGGGTCAGGACAACCACAGAGGCCGCGAGATCTACCATCATTTGTGTATGGGTGAAAAGTGGAACATTTTTCGACAAAGCTCCCACAGCAGAAACCTGTGACGCATTCACTCAGCGTCCGGGATGGCTAAACATGGAGACCTTGCCCGAGACTCAAGCAAAGTCATATTTGAACGGCAGCTATCTGGCCCCTTCATATTTTGTTTCGAGAAAGCTCTCGTTCTCAATGCCCTCACCAGGGAAATAAAGAGTCTTACAAAACGTATTGCTAGGAGTTCCAAAGAACTAGATTTAAGCCGTATCTTTTCAGTGGTTCACTCATAATACTATGCTTAAAACGAAGCAAACACTTGCGCGTACAGTTCCATCAATTTTCTCAAGTGTATGCTGTTTTGTAGTCAGCTGGTTTCGGAAACTTACGCCGTCTGTAGATATCTCTGACAGCCGAGTTGCTTAATTGGAAGTCATCGCAAATGTAAGTTCCACGTTGCAGCAACCAACATTTATAGATAAACGATGGCAGCGACTGCAATCTCGCATTCCCACCCATCACGTCGAACAAAAAGGCGCTAGTTTCGGTTTGAGGTCGGTACTTTTCTACAACATTTATGACGACAGCATCAGTCTGCACTCGGTGCATTCGGCAAGTTCGTTCGGGGCCCCATGCAGCACATAAACGTGAAGAAAACGTCGAAAGAACGTCGAAGACGTCTGTAACGTGACGTCGTAAAACGTCGAAGGTCCGGACGTTACCTTCCTTCGACGTCGATGAAACCTTTAAATGTCCGCGAGAAAAGGTGCACAGAAGGTCGAGGGGACGTTCCAAATGACGTTTGTCACACGTCACATGCACGTCTCAGTGGGCCGTTGCGTCCTCCCTCGACGTTTATGATACGTGTGTTTACGACATCCGGACAACCAACGACGTCCACAGAACGTCGAGAAACCTTTCCAAATTACGTTCCTTAGCCGTCGTGGGAAAACGTTGTGTCCCCCACCCCCTCCAAAAAAAAAGTATGTTTTTAGTATTATTGCGAAGGCAAGTTGCTATCATGCAAGTACGAAGGAAGTAACTAAAACACAGGTTTGGTACGAACTGTTTATTTGAGCATGTTCAGACACGAGATGCAATACAGAGCGACTCCAAAAGACGCCCCTGGATGTGCCAGCCTCAAAGATATAAAAGAACAAACAAATTCACGTAAATAAGTGAACAAGAGACGATATCACGCGGCGCGGAATGTTCCACCGCTTACCTCATACTGCTTCTGACTAACGCGCTGCCGCGCGTGCTTTAGTCGTCCCATTGCGCGTAGCTGGTACTCTTGTTGCGTGCACGGGAATGGTTTCAGAAGGGAGATCCCGTCCGCTGGGCGTTCTTGATTGGGATCGTCGGAAGCGTCTGAAGGGTCTTGATCGGAGACTGGACTTGACGCGCCGTCATGTGCACTGCCACTTGTTTTCTGGGGGGCGTCATTCATATCCTCACAGGCACCTTGATCCGAGCGGTAGTACGATTCAACGTGTGAAGCGTTATGGCCTTGAAAAAGGTCCTCGAGCCGTGACTGAATACGACGGCGTTTTTGGCGATCACCGACTTCTTCATGGGGGCGACTTGAACGACTCATCCAATCGCAGCACTTATACTGTATGCAGACTCGAAAAAAAAAAAAAAATCACGACGACATAGCAGCCTGCCTCGTAGACCCGTAGACGTGACGGCCGGTGCTATAGTCGGTTACAAGTCAAGAAGGTAGCGGCAAAAGCCCCTCAAAGGGAATCTTGTATTCCTCCGCCACCAATCACGTCCCGTTGTTTCCGTGACGTCACGACCTGCCCGAACCAATCTTGTTCTGGCAAATGAATATTTTCAACATGGCTGCCGGGCAGATTTTCTACGACTCGAGTATCTTGCAGCAATTATTCTGTTTTTAATGCGGTTTTTCACTTACCCGAGCATACGTCGCTAAGTCGTAACCGCGTCCACTTTTATTCGCAATAGGTTCTGCGCGACAGCGTGAGAATCCAGCGATAGCATTGCCATCGAAAATTTCGATGCGGGAGTAAGGCCTAGCATCGTACATACGTCGAACGCCGTCTGCTTCTGTGCCTCGGGTTGCGCCTCAACATCGTGAAGGCATCGGCTTTTCTTCGCAGTGGTTTCCGTGGAGCGACGTTAAAATGCAGCGGTCACCAAACTCTTCTTTATAAGTGTGGGCTGTGCGGGAGGGGCATAAGTGAACCGCGAACACAGTAAGTGTCTTTACCCAATTTCGACCGTACCTTTGCTGGCGTTAATAAATAGTCTGTCTACTGAAATGACGCTTTCGAAGCAGTATGCATTCATCTTTGAAACGTGGCGTCCTTTTCAAGTTTCCGCGTCGCAATCGGCTGCACGGTAATCTATGATTGCGATAGTACCCGCGGGTACACCCTCGTTCGCAATAATGAGCTGTTACATACAGGTGGCACACAAATGATAAAGCCAGTGATGCGTATGTTACAAACATTCAATTGATATTGTTTTGGACGTTAAGAGGCTGATGTCTTCTTTTGGAAGAAATACCAGAGAATTTGAGGGAAGCAGATTCGGTTCTCTCAAATGCTTCCGAACATTCTGCTTGCTCTCGAGGCGCTCTCAGTCGTATGTTTATGCTTCGAAACCCGGGTACGTGACGCCTGTACCTCCACTCGCTTTGCGTCGCGGCCTGAGGTATTACCGGTAAACACGCACCAATTTTTCCAATTTACTTAAGAAGGAAAATGTGTTCACAATACTGGATAGCAGCGTTGGTTTAATAATTTGTAAAAGATGAAAAGTATGGTCAATAAAAATTGATTTCAAGGGCAGCTTCCTGCTTCATGAATTGTGGCTTTCTTATATGCGAAATATTTGTTTAAATCAAGAATTGAAAACATACCGAATACTCTTGATCTTGGTCCGAATGCAGGTGGCAGAATGATTTGTCTTTATATAACAATAAAATCAACAATGTTTGAATCAAGCAGCAGCTCAAACCGCCTAATTGCATTTCTGATGTATGTTTATCTCTGGATCATACCAGGCCGTAGCCGCGAACGAGCTCTTCAGAATCTGCCATCGTCTTTCTGGTCTACCTTGGCAAAGACAGACTCGTGTAAAATCATTGAGCTTCTTGGAGGCAACCTTGCAGTCCTCATTGTCAGAGCCTCCATGGAACCATTGGAAAGAAGGGTCCCTGTTGTTTCATCGACACGTTTCATCAACTTTTTACGACTCGTTTCATTGATACTGCCACACTGTGCTGTGAAGTTTCATCGACACAAAAATTTCACGCTGTAGGAACATTTTGTTGTGCGTTTATCACTGAAGCACATATTAAACTATCCGACCGACCCAGTTCACGACGCTTTGCGGCGACAGTCTCCAGCAGTTCATTAGAAAGATGTGGACCCACCCAGCCCACCCGTACATGCCGCTTCGCAGCAGCGTGTAAGGGTGGTCGTGCCCCCGTGCATGTACCCGTACCCTTGCTCACCAACTAAGCAGCGCACCCCTAACCAAACCAAGATCTTGTCGACGAAACATAGCAAGATATGTCGATGCTCGTTATTGTTATTCTCAGAGTGGCCTCGGACGTGTGGATGGCCACTAACGTCCAGTTTATGCTTCGAAACAGGTCACTGGCAGTTAGAGTTAGCTGCCCGCAGCGCTGATGCACGTTATTGTTATTCTCAGAGTGGCCTCGGACGTGTGGATGGCCACTAACGTCCAGTTTATGCTTCGAAACAGGTCACTGGCAGTTAGAGTTAGCTGCCCGCAGCGCTGATGCACGTTATTGTTATTCTCAGAGTGGCCTCGGACGTGTGGATGGCCACTAACGTCCAGTTTATGCTTCGAAACAGGTCACTGGCAGTTAGAGTTAGCTGCCCGCAGCGCTGATGCACGTTATTGTTATTCTCAGAGTGGCCTCGGACGTGTGGATGGCCACTGACGTCCAGTTTATGCTTCGAAACAGGTCACTGGCAGTTAGAGTTAGCTGCCCGCAGCGCTGATGCACGTTATTGTTATTCTCAGAGTGGCCTCGGACGTGTGGATGGCCACTGCCGTCCAGTTTATGCTTCGAAACAGGTCACTGGCAGTTAGAGTTAGCTGCCCGCAGCGCTGATGCACGTTATTGTTATTCTCAGAGTGGCCTCGGTCGTGTGGATGGCCACTGACGTCCAGTTTATGCTTCGAAACAGGTCACTGGCAGTTAGAGTTAGCTGCCCGCAGCGCTGATGCACGTTATTGTTATTCTCAGAGTGGCCCCGGTCGTGTGGATGGCCACTGACGTCCAGTTTATGCTTCGAAACAGGTCACTGGCAGTTAGAGTTAGCTGCCCGCAGCGCTGATGCACGTTATTGTTATTCTCAGAGTGGCCTCGGACGTGTGGATGGCCACTGACGTCCAGTTTATGCTTCGAAACAGGTCACTGCAGCAGTTAGAGTTAGCTGCCTGCAGCGCTGATGCACGTTATTGTTATTCTCAGAGTGGCCTCGGTCGTGTGGATGGCCACTGGCGTCCAGTTTATGCTTCGAAACAGGTCATTGGCAGTTAGAGTTAGCTGCCCGCAGCGCTGATGCACATTATTGTTATTCTCAGAGTGGCCTCGGTCGTGTGGATGGCCACTGACGTCCAGTTTATGCTTCGAAACAGGTCACTGGCAGTTAGAGTTAGCTGCCCGCAGCGCTGATGCACGTTATTGTTACTCTCAGAGTGGCCTCGGACGTGTGGATGGCCACCAACGTCCAGTTTATGCTTCGAAACAGGTCACTGGCAGTTAGAGTTAGCTGCCCGCAGCGCTGATGCACGTTATTGTTATTCTCAGAGTGGCCTCGGACGTGTGGATGGCCACTGACGTCCAGTTTATGCTTCGAAACAGGTCACTGGCAGTTAGAGTTAGCTGCCCGCAGCGCTGATGCACGTTATTGTTATTCTCAGAGTTGCCTCGGACGTGTGGATGGCCACTGCCGTCCAGTTTATGCTTCGAAACAGGTCATTGGCAGTTAGAGTTAGCTGCCCGCAGCGCTGATGCACGTTATTGTTATTCTCAGAGTGGCCTCGGACGTGTGGATGGCCACTGACGTCCAGTTTATGCTTCGAAACAGGTCACTGGCAGTTAGAGTTAGCTGCCCGCAGCGCTGATGCACGTTATTGTTATTCTCAGAGTGGCCTCGGTTGTGTGGATGGCCACTGACGTCCAGTTTATGCTTCGAAACAGGTCACTGGCAGTTAGAGTTAGCTGCCCGCAGCGCTGATGCACGTTATTGTTATTCTCAGAGTGGCCTCGGTCATGTGAATGGCCACTGACGTCCAGTTTATGCTTCGAAACAGGTCATTGGCATTAAGAGTTAGCTTCCCACAGTGCTGGCTCACATTATTGTTGTTTTCAGAGGGGCCTCGGTCATGTGAATGACCATAGGCGTTCCCTTTAGACTTAGAAACAGAGTACTGGTACTGCGATTTCGCTCTCCACTGTGCTAACACACGGCTTTGTTATTCCCAGAAGCCTCAGTCATGTAAATGGCCACAGACGTCCCATTTATGCTTCAAAGCAGAGCACAGGCAGCGATATGTTGTGTCGTTTTTCTTAGACAAAAAAGAGCTTATTTGCAATCAAAATTCCATTTGCTGCGTAGCAAAGATCTTTAGACAGCGGGAAGGGTCAATATGGCATCTGATGTCTTTGCCGTAGATGGGCTGCAAACTTTTGTTTTCGTGAAGTTGAAATCTATACTGGTGATTTATGGCACAGTGCAATGTATAGACCAGCTTAGACATTATCGCAACAAAAATAAAAAGTTTGTCTGGTGGCTGCATATCGAAATGCTATTCGGCAACGAGCAGAGACGCATGACAACATGAGACACGGGAGGTTAGTGGTGGTCAAGAACAACAATCCGATCTTAAAGCAAATAAGTGGTCCTTAAAAGGACCGTTTTGTGTTCCGAGATGTTCCACGCTTTCTCCATAATGGTGGCCTTAAGCTTCGTCAAGGGGCTCGACACCAGACAGGTCACTCTCGGATGGGGTGTCCTCTCCATCCAGCTGGATGACGATGGGCTGGATGTGGGCACTTGTGGCACCGCCTCGTCGGAACGTTGCTTCAATGTCAATAACGTGCCTGACAGCATTAATCCAGTTGTCAGTGGTGACCTTGTCAACTTCTTCGTTGAGGAGTCTCCCCACGTCGACAATCTTGAACGTCGTGTTTCGGGCAGCAACGCCGTTCTTGATCTGCGCCCATATCAGTTCAATGGGGTTGAACTCGCAGTGATACGGTGGGAGCCTGACCACAGTGCAGCCAGCTGTCTCGGCAGCAGTGTCCACACGATACTTTAGGTGCTGTGGCTTCACCAAGGCCACAATGTTGAGCAGCTGCTTCTTCACCATCTTGGGGTCCCATGAAATTTTCTTAGACGTCAGCCACTGTCGGATGTCGTCCTTCCGGGAACTCGTCGTCGGCACTGCTTCCAACCGCCGTGAATGGTAAGAAGCGTTGTCCATGACGATAACGCTTCCTGTCGGCAGTTTGTCGAGGACACCGTCGAACCACTTCTCGAAGCGGGCGCCATCCATCTCCTCGTGGTAATCACCGGTTTTTTGTCCACGGAACACGTCCAGGCAGCCGTCGACGAAGCCTTCATCGCTGCCGATGTGGGTGACAATAAGACGCTAGCCCTTCCCCGATGGCTGCTTGAGGCCAGTCGAGAGACCACGCATGAAGGCGTCGTGAGACGAGGCCACTGTCGTGTCTACCCACACCTTTGAGACAGTGTGCCCTGCTGTCACCCACGTCTCGTCCAAGTAGAAGATCTTCCGACCATCTTGTCGGTGACGTGCGATCTCATGCAGGTACTTCTGCTGCCAGGCGACTATGTCCTCTCGTTCAATCAACCGTGAGTTTCGTTCCCTCTTGTCATGCTCGAATCCGATGTCGTGGAGAAGGCGACGCACAGTCCAAGCCTTCAACGAGGGAAGTTCAGTGCTCGCGCAGAATTCGGCCGTTATCTTCTTGACCGTGGGGACCTCGTTCCGTCGAAAGAAACGGTGGACGCACGATCTTAGCGCGCACAACGTGAACTCGCCGTACCTGACTTTGCGCCGCCTCTTGCCTTCACTTGCTGGGCGCTTCCGAGAAGGTGTCACAACTTGTCCCTCGGTTTCTTTCGCCTGCTTCCTAATCTCGAGGACGGTGCGTACACCAACGCCAAGCAGCTTGCTGACTTTGATGCAGGACTCCTCCACAGTGAGGCCGGGCTGGCCGGGCTTGGCGGGCGGTTCGTGTCGCACCTGAACGTACGCGTTCATTATCAGCTGCCGTGCAGCTCGGTTGAGGACATCGCCGCTCTTATGCTTCTTGTAGAGGCGCCTTGGCGTAGGCGGCGAGGCTGCACCAGACTCTCTTGACGAAGAAGAATCAGAGGAATCGCATTCCGCTGTCTCCACGTTGGGATTCATAACGGAAAACGGCGACTTCGGCATTGTTAAAACGCGAATCGCAGAAACTTTCAAAACCCGAAACGCAGGTTTTTTTTAACAAACGCAGAAAATACACGGAATGTACCTAATTCGAGTAGGAAGGTTATCAAGCTAGAACCAACAACCATATATGCATTACTTATAAAAGTTACAATTTTCGTTGCACTGAAGCCTTCTTTTTACGTCAAACTTCCGGAGCGAGTAATTTGCCTCGGCTAGGTGGCGCAAGCTGCCGCCCGCTACAAGGTCTGTCTGTAGTCAATATCCATCCATTGAAGTAGAAGGGGCGTTTTCAGCGAACTATCTTCTCGACTGCGGAGGCGTCTGAAGCGGGCGCATCACGCTTATGGGGAGGGGCTTCTACTACCTTCTTAACTTGTAACCGACTATAGTGACTGGCTTTCGGGAAAAGCTGGACCGGGTCCCAGAGCTGTTCTCTCTGGGCCAATTCGAAGAACAGAACATTCAGTGAAAAATTTTGGGAACGACTGAGAAAATAGGTACACCCGGAACTTAGGCTTGTCAATTGTTCGCCGTCGCTATCTTCCCCCACTTTTCTCTCTCGCCCTCTTCTTGCCGAGTTTCCCGATGCATCGCATGGGGCTCTATGGAATGCACGTGCCTCTGCCTACCTTTCCCCCTCTCTCTCGCGCCGTGCCGGCTGGTTTTTTTTTTCTTCTTCTTGTTTTCTTTCTTTTTTTTTTTTTTTCGGCACTTAAGTGCGGACTGGGCTTGAACGCTTTTTGGACCGTCATCTGGGCCATTCAGGGGTTGGCATCATGCATGTCGATTTCCACAAACCGTTGACAGTATCTACTGGATTTCGTCATTGCCGGGCATTTTATTACTTTTTTTTTTTTTTAATCAACTCCAAAAATGCGCATGTGTGCAGTGCAGTTTTGCTCTGATATAGTGTGTGCTGGCATGCGATTTTCGTTTGGGTACGTCACCTGTGGCAACGAAAGCCAGATCTGTACTGACAGTCACGTGACAAGACTTTGCGCCCTCATCTACCGAAAGCGCTAAGGCGCTGGAAGTTGGTGTTATGGATGAACTGTGATGTTGATGCGAATTTTTTAGTTGTGCACAGGTGAGCATGGGTTACAAAATACGAAGAGAAATTGACGAACCTTAAAACAATCTTGGGTAATCGCGGAGCAGTATGGATGCTCCTAGGAAAGGATGCAGGCCTGAAATCACCTGGAGAGGGGATAGCGTAGCGGCGCCCCTGAGGCGCCGCTACGCTATCCCCTCTCCATGGGTCCTCTGCCAGGGCCCAGGACCCATGGAAGACGACAACGCGAGTGCGATCCGTTCTAGACGCCATGGGCTTCGCAAATTATACCTGTAACAATATTTTAAACAAACCAAAATTATAACAAGCACATCTTAAAGGAATGATATTCCCAACATGCTTTCATATTATTTTTTTTCTTCCGTGTACATTGAGTTTTGTAAATGCCCTCTTTGGCGTCATCGATGTGCAATTAATAGCATTTTGAAATACGCAAATTAATGTATAAAAATTAAACTTCTCAACCTCTCAAAAATTAAGTTTTGTTTGCGGCTCTTGAGCACTCTCACCTTGACCACAGTGATTCTGCGGCTGGAGATTGAGCTGGAAAATCTAAAAACGTCGAGCAAAACGTGAGTGGTCGACGTTGCCAGCACGTCTTGTATAACGTTTACGACATTTAGGTGTGAACGCGACGTCGCTGAAACGTCACTGACAGTGCAATAATGTAACGTCACCCTGGACTTTATTTTAACTTTGAAGCACGTGAGTGTTCGACATTGCTAAAACGTCTTGTCCTGACGTCGTGGCGACGATAACCACGATAAAGTTGAGACGTGACGTCGCCAGCACGTCACGGACAGGACGATAATGGGACGTCATTTATGAACTTCGGTTCAACGTCAAAGAAACGTGAGCGTTGGACGTTGTGAGAACGTCGTGCATCGACGTCGTGGGAACGTTGACGACGTTTGAGTTGAAATACAACGTCGTCACGACGTCACTGATTGGACTCTAATGGAACGTTATATAAGGACGTCACCTCAACATTGAAAAAACGTGATAGAAGTCATGCGGGACGTCACGGACGTCCGGGACTTTTTCTCGACGTTTCCACGACGTTTTGTGCTGCCTGGGGCCTGTTCTCCGTGCAGCACTCGGCGGGTGTAATGCATTAGAACTCTCACAGTGCAAGTCTGGATCGCGAACCGAGAGCCCGTCACTGGCCTCACCGGCGGCCATTGCTTGACGACCGGCAATACGCCGCGTCCTGTCTAGCTCTCCCTTCGTTTTCGTCCTTGTTGTTTGGGCGTATTGCATCATGAGGCAATACACGCAAGTCAAAGGGAGAAACACGCAAAAATTGAAAGTTTGTACGTGGTGCTCGAGGGCGAGCATTTTATGACGTGCTGCGATGATTATGTCGGGTTCTTGGAGATCATATAGACATTCGTCAAGCGTTTGAACCTCGATTAAAAAAAAAGATCCGCCGGAGCACCATTGACTTTACCGACGTCGCTTGCTTCGGTTGCAAAATAAATGGCACGTTCAGCGACTGAACGGCAGGCTCCGAGTTTCAGTTATTCACGGAAGCCCTCACAACAGTTCATAGAAAAGCTTTCACCATGAAGTACTATGTACAGCGATTAAAACGATGCGAATGTCCCCAGTAAAGGCCTTCTAACTTATCGTTTGCTGAGCTTTGATGACTCCGAAATCACGGATGACTTCGCAATAACTCTCGGTAGCCCTTGTCTCATTTAACACATCACAGTTAACGCCCAACAAAGTCGCCCTCGACCCTCAACCACACAACATTTAGTTAAACAAGATTGGTATCCTAACGCGTTTAATATTCTTGCCCAGAATATTAACTGTTATTTTCGGAAACACGATAGAAGTTTCATGGTAGAGAACAACCTACTAACGTAATAAAATTGAGTTTTCCCGTTTCTCCCATAGCATGCATTAGATCGTGTCAAGCGATGTCTGCCGGTGGTGCCGCTCGACCCCAGCAATACAGGCCTCTATCCGCGATCTAGCCTCCTAAGAAATCAGTGGTGGCAGTGCTATTAGGCATAAATCGTTTATTTGCATCGGTACACCCATACCTGCCGGACGTCGGGACGAGGCGCAAAACCGTACATCCCGCCAATATTGAAGCCGGTTTTCGGCCGAAATTGCCTCGACACTCGCCAAGAAGCAACGTGTTGTTTCGGCGACTCGTTTGTGTAATTTATTTGTTCAGTCATATTATTCGGTCCCGGGCCACTGTGTACACCCCAAAAAAGAAAGGTACTGTGATGATTACACCTTGACGAGAAGCAGGCACGTAGCCAGAATTTTGTATAAGGGGGGAAGGGAAGGGGAGGGGGGGGGGGGGGCGCCCATGAGAAAGTGCTCTATGAGGGGGAGGGGGGAGAGGAGGCCCCAGCAAAATGGAAGGTTTCGGGGGGGAAGGGGGGCCTTCTGTCCCCCCCCCCTGGCTACGTGCCTGACGAGAAGGGGTATTGTACACTGTTAGCAAGTCCCGTGTATTTGGCGAATATTTGGGGTGAAAAACACACCTTTTACACAAATTACCATAAATTTACACGATGAGTAACGGATAATTCGTTCAGAAATCATGCGAGGTTGTAAAAAACGTGTTTTGGTTCGGTCATACACGCATAACCGTGTAGCCGACCTCGAAAACACGCATCGCCCCCGGCGACGACCGCGGCATTGCCGGCTATCGAAGCACCGGAATTCTTGGGGACACACTTAAAAAGGACCGTCGAGACAAATGCCGCGGAAAGAAACATGTCTCGGAGACAGATATGCACCAAAAGCAATTGCGCCATGTCGCAGGACGTTGGCGAAACCCACGCTTACCGGGCTCGCCGCCATCTTCTGGTCGATGGCAATGCGGCTTGCTTCATGTCGCCCATGTTTTTATTTAGTTTAGGGGTCCTGATAACAGTTTCTTAGACACCACAAATAAAGTTGTGGGTCTAATTATTCGTTCCAAACAGTTAAAATGGATATAAAAAGCGTGTCCTCGATGTGAACACGTGACATTGCAGTTGGTTTCGTTTTTGCTTCAACCTTCAACTGCAAGCGATCTGGCGATCTGGCCACGGCGCAAGCGCAACGCCGATGTACGCTGGAAGCAAGCGCCGGTTGGCTTTCGTTGTTTTTGTTTGACCGGAGAAAATCTGGCAAGTACGCATGGCGCCGCTACTGTTTTGGTTTGACGGGACGCGAGAAGCTTCGCATAGAGCTTCGGAGTTTGCGAGCACATAGTGAAGACGTGACCGGAGAAGTGCCCCTGTGATGTTCCTGGAAGACGGAAAGTAGCATTCGTAATCGTCGTGTGTGCTTTGAAAGCGGAGGGAGTCACAGGGTCCACGAGTTCGTAACCACAAGCCAAGGTTCACGACAGCGCGGCGTTGACTTCGGCGATCTCGTTCTGTTTGGTGCAACCCGGCGATGCGAAAAAGAGCTGAAACATTCGTCGTGTGTGGTGCGGTGCTTTGTATTCCGGGTCTGTTTGAACCACGCTTTTAACACGGAGCGCAAATTGTTTGTTACGTGGTGGAGGTTCAACGGGTACAGTCCCGTCGTCGTCAGCTGATCCGGTCCAGCTGGTCCGGGAGGACGCAGCGAGCGTTTTTAAAAGTAAATCTTCCCTCGTTCCGTTTCAAACTGTGGAAGTATCCCGACACATACCGTGAGTAAGAAGCAGCGGGCGTTTTCAACAAAATTACGTTGTTTTAATTGAATAATGGACTCCGGATTGTCGTCTTAAATCTGCCGTTTTTTATGCTTCGTGTTGGACTGCGTTTGCATAGCGACGCACACCGCTCGAGTATGATTCGGTCCTGCAACGAGTTTGTTGCGGCAATCATGCGGCGTGAATAAATAAGGGCAAAGTTTCCTACCTGCCCACAGATGCATGTACTGAGACCATTTTTTTATGTTGTGAACGTGGTGCTCTTTCTTTATTTTGGAAGACGCGTTGGTGCATTTATTATGGTACAATCACTTGAGAGTTGAGAAATTAGAGAGCGAGCAAGCTTTCTCAACTTTGTCTCTTTCTTTCTGGCACTGCCCTGTTTCAGTTTCAGTAGGCATATCTACTAGCAGGTACAAACTGCTCTAAAGCAGGTAAAAAACGATAAGCTTAGGACGGTGCGGACTCCGTGTTTCGCGCTTTTCGCAAGGTGACAGGGTAAATGCTTTTGTGAGATATGCGGAATATGCAAGCGATTTTGTTATGCCCGTCGTTTGCGTCTCTCCAGCAAAACGAATAAGATGATCTACTACAAAGGCGCAATCACAAGCCAAGATTTAAGATAGCAGTCGTTTGCTTCGGTGATCCGTGTAGCTGTATTTTACCCTGCTCTCTGCAACACCGTGTCATGACGAAGAGCTGGAATGGTCACGGTTTGTGCTGGCCTCCCGGTTGACAGAAACCCGCGTCGCCCGCATCGGCACCGAGTGCGGCTGTTGATGCTCCAGCCTTTCATCCGCGGCTTGTCGCCAGCTCATCCTGCTGCTCAACGGTGAGGAAGCGGCGAGAGTAACCTCGGAAGTGAATGTAAATCCTCGTTCATTCAGTTATCCGGTGTCAAAGTGTAGAAGATGGCCAACGTGTACTGAGGGCGGGAACTACGAGCGTTTTGCCTTGCTTTTATAACCGAAACCAGACCAACGAGATAACTGCCTTGCGTACTCTAAAATGACGGAAGCAATAAGTTTCAACAGGTCGAGTACGTCACCGGGGATGTAGGCGAGATGGTGCACACTGTTTAAACGCTTGCAGTATCCACGAGTGGTACCAGGAAAGCGACGTCAACAGAGAAGGAGCTCGCGATTCAGCATAATGCACTGCTACGGGCCCGTGTATCTTCAAAGTTCGGGGTGGTGGCAGTATAAAAAAAAGACGCATCAGCGCCCCACACCAGTGTTCACGAATAACACCGGTCACAAACTCCCAAGCCCCACCGCTCTTCTCGACACCGACACGACATACGACAACAAACTGCATCAAAACGCACCAAAAGTGAAGGCGTCTGCTCCCGTACTGCAACTGCTGCAACTAGCGGAAGTGAAGTGTTGGGCGGATGTCCGGATGTCCTTCACAAAAATATATAAAAAATGCTTTGCGCAAGGATCATTTTCATTTATTATTGCATACGTAATGACAAAATCCCAATAATTTGTTTTTCTATCTGATTCATGCTAGTCGGACTGCTCATAACACTGGTCAAGCAAGAAAATAACAAAAATTTGAACTTTTTCATGACCGGTTTAAGAGTTATTGTTAACATATCATTATTTATTGCAACGGACTAACATTATAGATTTTGCCTCCATACTTTTTAAATGCAAACAGTTCTAACACACGGCTGTCCATTGCGCCGTGTTTTGTGTATTCTTCTATAAATCTGTAATGGTCAGTGACCAAGGAGCTCACCCGCACATGTCAAGCTTATATGCGCCGCGGGGAGAAATGGATATCGAGTAGGAAGTGTCGGACGTTGTGTCGGTTGTTGTGTTTGTGTATATGTCGGTGCCGTGTAGCTGTGTGCTGTGTTGCCTGCGTTGTATGTAGGGTTGCTGTGTGGCCGTGGTCGTTCACAGTGTTAGCACACTCGTCTTTTTTTTTTTTTAAACAGGCTGCTAGAAATATCGATAGGTGGCGCAAGTTACCGCCCGATTCTAAATAGTTTCCTCAAGTTATTTATCCATGTGAGTTCGGCATTCGTTTTTTTTCTTTTTTTTTTTTTTGTGTCTAGCGGCTCGTTGAAGCTATGGACGCCGCCGACCGCCGCCGACAACACACGTACGTACCTTTGCAAGTAGCTACGTCCGCCGCTTTGAGACTTTACTGTGTATAAAAGACATCGAACGAGAACTAACGCGCCCAAGGGAGGAAGTGGCCGAGTGGGCTAACGCGTCTCAGCTCGGAGCGTGGAGCGAAAGCTTGCGCTGGGAACCTCCTGGGTTCGATCCCCGCCGCCCCCGCCCGTTTCGATCTGGATGAGTTTCGTACCGGCACGCGTTCGTGTGATCACTGCTGCGTGATGCACGCTAAAAATCCCAGGTAGCGGTTGTACCGCACTGGCTAAATTTCTCATCTACAGCTAAGAGACCGATTACCCGTTGAGGCGCATCTCCATCAAGGCTGTATAAACATAAAGAGCAAGCCAATTTTTACTAACGCGCCCTGTGTGCTTTGAATTCGACTGAAAGGCGCGCGGCTCGCTGGGCTCGTCTCTCGCCTGTTCTCGGCCGCTGGCCGCCATTTTTCATAAGGAACACGCTCGAAACGGTTTTGCGGAAGGCAGACACGGTGTAGCGTGTTAAGTTTACACAGCAACTCATGTGTAGACGAAAAACACAGATGGCCTCGTGTAAAACGAACACGTTTCGACGTGTCCGCTATGGGACAACGGTTTACACGTCTGGGCGTGTTATTTTTGCTAACAGTGTAGTTTTACATCTTTATAAAAAGGTGTAGTGCATTATCACACGTTTTAAGAAACGTGTTTAAAAATCACACACTTTTAAAGGTGTGAGGTTTACATTTCTTTTATAAGGTCCATCGCTGCACTTATTAGGGTGTTAGTTATGGGACACCCCACTTACATGTATAAATGTGTGAAAATGTTTAATGTGTATATACCTCTAACGGAAGAAAATCTCTTTCATGTGATTACATCGCGTTCCGTTGAAACGATCCGTCGATGACACGTCGTTCGATGAACTGATTTGACCGCCAATGAGTGACGACTGCCAGTAGAATTTCGGGGAAATAATTCTGCCGGCTGCCGGGAGACTCGACCGTACCCAAGAATTACCGCGGTTCTTGTTTGTTTCCCAACATTCTGAATTGAATACCAGCTTATTAGTACCTCTTCGAATATTACAGGAAAAAAAAAACGATAGCAGCCGCAAGAACTCTGACAGCCCGGCTCACAGTCATGTGGGAGACTGACAGGTGCTCGTCAGTCGCCACCATGCCTTGAAAGCTACCGGCTCCGAAGAACCGGAGCGCGCAGAGAACTTGTTGTTGGTCATGGTAGACGCGATTTTGCGCCGCCTCGAAGTCCGGGCGCCGAACGAAGCTCGTCGCAGAGTCAACGCACAACGGCTTTCGAAAGCCGGTACTGTCGCCGAAAGTCGTCGTCGGGGAGTTGAAAGGCGTCCCCGGTGGTTTCAGTAGCGACTCCGGCGGTGGCGGAACATAAGCTCGGCCGCAGCGTACGGCACCGCCATGTTGACGAAGTTTAACTTCGCCTCGATCCGAAGCGAAGCTCTCGAGCTCAAACCACGGCTCTCGCAAAGTTCGGAAACGTCACTTTGACGTCAGCGACAACTTCGACAAACGAGGTTTCTTTTCTCCACAAACTTCGGAGGGATTTTGAGCGTCAGCAGGTCGCCTAGGGACAATCTGCAAAGCATTAATTTTAGCTTGGCGTAGGGATGTAGGGACAAACGGGCGCTACGTCATTGGCAAAGCCGTTCGTTCAATCAGCGGGCTCCTCGCGCCCCTCACGCTCCGCACGTGCGCCTCGATGAACTTTGCAACATTCTGCCTCTCTCAAAGAAATGAGCGCTCGAATGATTGACACCCCGCTCGGCGCGACGTCAGCGTCGCGAGAGCCCAATTAGCGCGTTCCGCAAACTTCGGGCACAAAGTTGTGCTTGACGAGTTTAGCGACCCTGTTTTAGTTGAGGTCCCTATACATTGAAAGGTAGGGGAATTTCTATTCTCCCTGCGTTTTTCTCCTTTCCATTGAGGGTAATCCTCCTTGCCCTTCTTCCGCGCCAAGCCCCCCCCCCCCCTCTCCCCCCGCCGCCATTTTCGTGCAAGACCCACAAGGCTCGCATTGGCGCGCACCTACGCGTGCCGGGCCATACTTGTTCGCTATTGGATACGGCGCACTAGACAATTTGTTCTAAATATGGAGACTGTTCTGTTCTTTAACGTGAATAAACTCGCGTTTGTATACCTTTATTTGAGTTCTAAAGCACGTAAAGACGTCTCAATGAGCAAATGTACAATAACTCGAGCAGAGTTGGAGTTGCTCGGGTGTGAAGAGAAGCAGGGACATCCACAGCACTGCTGAAATACATTGCGTTAACCAGTTTATTAGAGCAAGTGCTGAGAGCAGGCGCACTATAGAATGCACCTCTTCCTGCGTGTAAATAGACAGTTTTAGTGGATTGTAGGCAAAGACTGTGTTGCTCGCCGGAGCTCGTGTCGTCGCTTTGAGCGCGGATTGAGCACGCGCCCGCAAGGCCCGCAATCCTTAGCGCACGCTGTACTAAACATTTCTATAATCTATCACAGGAGTTGTGTTCTCAAGGTCTATCTCAGTCTATCTCATGAGTTGTGTGCAGCAAAGGCGAAGGCATAAGCGCGGGCGCCTGGCTTTCAGATTTGCATTCCCTTCGCAAGGGCTCGTCAGAGGAAGGCAAATCTGAAAGCCACGCGGTCCCGGCTGTGCTTTTGCCTCTGCTGCACGCAACTCATGAGATGAAGTATAGATGCTTTACACACGCGCTCGTATCCAGCCGCCATTGGCAGTGGCGTAACTAGGGGGGGGGGGGGGGCAGGGGGGTACAAGTGCCCCGGGCGCCACTTGAGAGGGGGCGCCAAGCCGAGTCCACCCAACATGTACCCGATGGAAAGAAATGGCAGCGGGGCTACGCGCTGCCATTTTGGGGGGCGCGAAATTTCATTTGCCATGTGCGCCGTCATAAATAGTTACGCCACTGGCCATTGCTGACCTTCGCTTGTCTTACCCAGGTGTCGAGCAATCGAGGCGGGCGTTGAGGAGCCTCCATAAAGCCCAATGCTAGAGAGTAGGACACGGTAGAACCTAAAATGGCAATAACCTTCCTTGATATGGTAATAAAGAAGCGAGCTAAACGCAATAAGACGAAACAAATTAAATTAAAGATAGACATTCCGATTTGATTGATGTAAAATCAGGTGTACCTCAAGGAACAGTGCTCGGTCCTTTGTTCTTTTTAATATTTATTAATGATATACTGTCCAATTTAACGGTTAAGGCTAGGCTCTTTGCCGACGACTGTATCTTGTATACAGAGGTTAGGGAGCCCACCGATCAAATTAATCTTAACACATGTTTAGCACGCGTTGGTGAGTGGTGCAATACTTGGCAAATGTCACTAAACTTAGATAAAACCGTTTGTATGACTATTACTCATAAAACAAAGCCCATTGAATTCGCGTACGCCATCGAAGGGTATCCACTAGCAAGGGTAAGCAGTTACAAATATCTGGGTGTCATTATTTCTCACGATCTCCGTTGGAGTGCTCATATTGATAGTATTGTAAAAAAGCGAATTATAAACTGTGGTATTTAAGGTGGTCTTTGAAACTGAGTTCAATGAACACAAAACTTTTGGCTTATAAAACACTCATGCGTCCGTTGATGGAATACGCATGCGAAATTTGGGACCCTCATATTGTTAAAGATGTGCTAAAGCTAGAAAAGGTGCAACGACTTGCTTTACGTTTTATTTTTTCCAAATATCGTCGACTGGATTCACCTACGGCACTGTATTCAAAAGCCAACATTCCCTTACTTAAGGTGAGGCGTAAAGAAAAAAGATTGAAATTTTTATATATGATTATTAATGGCTTATTGCAGATAGATAAAACAGCTTACCTAGTTCCTGACGAGTCGAGAATAACTCGGAACAAACACAGTCGCGCACTTCATCAACCCCGGTTCTTCAAAGACTGTTTCAGATACTCGTTCTTTCCACAAACAATAAGTGACTGGAATCTTCTTTCGGAGCAAGCTGTGGTATGCCAATCCCTTGAAACGTTTTCTTCTTATATAGCATCTCGCGAAATGTAAATAAACATTGTCGTTTGTATTGTTTTTCGCCGACGCATCATAGCCCATGACGGATCTATATTGTTATCTTTCATTGTCAAAGCATTTTTTGTGATTATTTGGCGATATCTTTCATAGTACCTTTTCAAGTGTGTGCTGCTCGTGCTCTTGATGCTGTTGTTTTTTTGTGTTTTTTTGTACGCTTGTATACCCACCCTATCATAGTCTCAATAGAGACTGATAGTATTTTGAAATAAATAAAATAAATAAAAACAAAAATTAAAGGTTGGTTAGGGCGGCGCCTATATGCACAGCTGCTGCAAAGCGTCTACGGTATCTTGAACGAAGTGCCCTTATGAACTCGGAATCTTTCGGGTCAGGCAAATAAAAGACAGCACCGCGTGCAAACCCACGACGTTTCCGTAATTTTTAGCATTGCCGATCGTTTTGCCAGACAAACAGCTTGGCTTACTTCGTACACATTCTGTAAACATGAAATACTACCGGCAATTGTGCACATGCGCACGTAGGAATATGCGACGTTTGCTATTTACGCGCCTCGTACATTGCACGACCCTTCCAAACACTCATCACCCTCGGAGGCAGTCGAAACGTTTCCGATCGATCCGGTGAAGCCATGGTCCTCGTCGCTGAAGATCTTCTTTTGCCGTCGGAACGGTACAAATCTTCTTCACTTTCGCAAAGCTGTTCGTACAATCGACAGCATAGCAAGACGGCATCGCGTTGCTGCAGAAATTATAATACAAAAAAAAAAAATAATAAACTACCGTTGGGTTGTAGCCCCGAAGCCACCGCCATACGTCGAACAAAAATGGAACAGGTTCAGAGCGGACCACCGAGTCGCGCGGGATCATGGGAAGGTAACGCTCACGTGTCACGCCCGATCCAATTAAAAGGAGGGGAAAGATACATTTTGAGAGGGAAAGGGCATAAACGAGGAGCATTTTTTCCACCACACTTCAGGCAATGGTTTTGTGCGTTGGCTATCACCGACCAAGCCTTAGGTTTGGTCGGTGATAGCCAGCGCACAAACGCCATGAGCACCATAAGGATGCTCTTTGTGGCTCGTCATGGTTCACTCCATCGGAACGAAGCGTCAGGAGTTTCAGCCGGCACTACACTTCCCCCATCTATACTGAGTGCAATTTCGTCTGCTTTTTGGCAGGGGATTTGGTGACCTCGCAGAGACGCCGAGCTATGATTGTTTATGAATGAAGGATAGCGGGTAGACCTCAAGGCAGCTTCCTTGGGGGTCAAACTCTGATTGAAAGGTAGTACACTATCTTTCCATCAGAGCCAATCAGAACTAGGCCTCTTTCTGACGTCTCTGCCACTCCTACGCAAGAAGCAGACAAGGAATCGTCAGTCGTCCGAATAGTGATCCGGACGTCTAATGCAGTCTAATGGAGTTTCCTGTACTGGTATGAATATGCGAGCACTCCCCACACTATAGGCTCTTTAAGAACGCGCAGACTCCAGCTGCCATCGCTAACCTTCTGTTGTCGTTTCGAAGTATCACGCCACTGAAGCGGGCTTTGACGAGCCTCCACAAAAACCAATGCTGGAGAAACAAACGCAATATAATCTAAACTGGCAATAACCTGACCTTCTATCGTAGCAATAAAATAAAGAAAACGAAAAAATACCCAAAGGTTATTTATGGCAGCGCTCACGCACAGCTTCCTAAAAGCGTCTATATGAGGCGCATCACTGAGAACGTGCGCCTTCTCGCTGTTCAGGAAACAGCCACAAGGCGCAAAAAACGCGGTGAAGATTAGGCGGAAAGGAAGGACCACGCAGCCTCCGCAAGCAAGCATCCCTGGAAGTTGGCCAATCGACGGTATCTATACTCAGCGAACTAAGAAACAAAGGTCAAAACAAGGCGCGATAATTTTATTATCGCTTCTTACCCATTTGGATCGCGCGCGGCATTGTCCAATATGAAGGCCGATGGGGGAATCACAGAACAAGAAGCGAGGGACTGCAGTGATGTTTGTGAAGAACGAGGCACAATGGAGGACACCTTCAAACGCGCGGTCCGTCTGGTGAATGAAGACTCTTACCGGACTCGTCCTTAAGCGCTCTCTGGATGTGAGTACGTCAGTAGAAGCTGCTGTGAACGAGACGCCGAGCAGGGCGCACACAAATCCCGAAGACGCGAGGCCTTGCTGCGTTCTACGCCAAGAAATCAAGGCCGATGCAGTCTGCAAGAGGAAAAAAAAATGACTGCAATGAAGTGGGATCGGGCAAACATATGTTCATGATAACGAAAAAAAAATCCTTCAATATTTGTTTCCATTCGAAGTCCGAACATAGTCAACGCTGCGAGCCTATGAGGAGCGCAAGTTCGTGTGTAGATCTCTTGCGCATGGGTTACGTTGACGTCAGAACGCAGCGCTCTTACATGCCCCCCATGGGAAGGATAGTGGGTAGACGTTAATGCTTATTGCCTCGAGGTCTACCCACTGTCTTTACAAACAGAACCCATCTGAGCTCAGCGTTTTGACGTCAACGCAACCCCTGCTCAAGAAGCAGACGAACTATACTCTGTTTCACCTTATGATGTACCGCAGGAAAGGCTACAAGCACGAGCTCCTTGCTTTGGGGCACATCTCGGCGGCACAAGCTCTCGTGCATTAAGGGCAGCAGCCAAGCCTACGAGCTCGCGCATCTAGCCTTCGCTGCGGTACAACATAAGGTGAAACGGAGTATAGCGTTCCGCATTGGAATAACCTTTAGCTCAAAGAGCGCAATGTCTCGATGTTCGTAAACTTTCAGTATCTGCGATATCATTGACGATACTAATTAAGCGCTCTGATTGCGTAGTACCTTTGTGCTTTTAGTATTTCTGTTCGTGTTTGTGTAAGTTCTAGCCTTACAATGAGCTGAGACCTTTAATACAGCGACGTTCAATAAAAGAAATCGTGAAAGACTTGAGAAATATTTTGAATTTATAACTATTGTCACCGAAAACTTAAAGACTCACAGGTTGTGGCCAGTCTCTTGTATCTTACCATTGATGCAGAGTCAATCGAAAAGCGATAATAGCCAATAGGAACGCCGAATGACGAACCATGAAGCAATAAGCCACGCTTGGACCATCTTGAGCTGACAGGGATTATCGAGTCTATACCGGTTCAAAAGTTTCAAAAATTGTGATGCGCGGCGTTTTAATACAACTTTTGAAAACGTACGTGCAATGCGAGACCAGTTTAGCGATACACCCACATAAGAGCCCATGAGCGCCTGCTCATGGGCTCTTATGTGCCCACGAGTGCTGCAACTGGATGATTTTACGTCAGTTCATGCAATGATGGTCTGGGTCATATTTCTGATATATTCGTTAAAAATATATACGAAAGTCATGTTCTTGGGAGGAACATTCAGCTGTATAGGAACGCCGTAACAATTTTTTTTTTTCTTTCGCTGAGATATAAAATAGAGAATCTCGAGGCGTAGAAATTCAGAAGATTTCACGATGCTAATTAACACAGTCGTTATTTCCTCATCGAAGCTTTCACGTCACCATAACTTTTTAATACGTTTTACAAAATATATACAACACATACACAAAAAAAAATATCAATAAAATATTTTATGCAAAAAAAAAAAAAAAACATGGCAAAAAAACGCGTTTAAGAGACATATGCAAAAGTTCTTTTTTTTCAAATAAACCATCTTTCATAATACTTCAAAAAACATATAAAATTGCGCGTCTATAAATTTTCTTTACGATTATGTAAAGATGATATGCCCAGCCTTAATTGTATTTTAATTATTAACGCGGAAATGTGGCTGATTTCTCAAAATAAGACAAGATTGGGCGCCGATATTTAAAAAACCCCATCTTTCATTACTCTTAACCTCCCCTTAGCATTTTGCAGTGACTTGAACTAACCTGTGATGGCAAAATATTGAGTAACATAACACCTCCGAACGGGAAAAGCTATGACAAACCTACATTTGAAGGGAGCCGACGTCTTCGTCATAGCGGCTTTGCCGCATAACATCGCTTTCGTGGAGGCGTCAAAAGCCGGAAAGCGGGAGTCTATCGTAGAGAGTGGAAAGGCCTGGTGTTCCGAGCATTGCTTTATCGTTGTGTGACCATAGCCCTGCCCCCTTCTTCCCACCCCTTATCTCAGAAAAGAAACGCCTGCGAACGTCACCACTGGCGGCAGTTACGAATCGTACCTTGGAAGTCATCTACGGGAAATTAAGGCGAGAGTAGTTGTAAGGGAAAATATCCAGGTGAGTTGGTCAGGAAATATTGCAGCCTAAATCAAAATACGAGGAAAAACAAAAATAACTGACATTGCGAAACGAAATCTGGAACGCAGCTGAGCTTATTCACAAGAACGACAATAAATGCATGCCCACACAGAAAAAAAAAAATAAGGAAGATAAAGACAGGCGGCCGCAAAGACTTGACCGAACCTAACCGGACAAAGTAAATCACTCCAAGTTGAAGTACAGCAACGGGTATGGGCACCTCTCCCAAGGACCTAAGCAGATGAGTTTCAACACGCTATGTGAACCGACATAACAGAACCCCTAACCCCCTTCTCCCTTTTTACCGTCGAAACCCCCTTCCCCAAAACACAGACACACACAGACAGACAGCACGCACGCACACGCACACCGAAAACGCCAAAAACATTACAATAAAGGAAACTCACACGGTGATTGAAAATAAAACACAGCTGACTATCGCTATACTTACAGGAGACTCGATGTATTTGGTGCTCAATAATTGGAACTACAAACAAACAACACCAGCTTAACCGTGCGCGACGCACCGATTATATCTACAAGGAAAGACAGAATTTCATAACCAAAAGGACATTTTCTTTCGGAACTCCGACCGGATATTAGGAGCCGGGAGAGAGGAATTCAGAACTTCTCAATTAGGCGTTTGCGAAGAGGTTTCAAGTTCTGTCATTTACGAAGCGAGTAAGAGCCTATAGTCCGTAAGACGGTCCGGGGAGGAGGAAGCAGACGGAGCCCTGGAGAAGAGAGAGGGAAACCCCCTTCTCCCTTTAGCGTTCCGTCCGCTTCCTCCTCTCGGGAATGTCTTACCCTCGCCCTTCGTTCTTGAGTTGCAACGGATTATAGTGTCAAATCGAACAACCAACGATTCAGCACCGTGCGATTGCTCTGTGTGGTCTATGTACGGATACACAAGGAGAAAGTGTATAGACGCTTTCGGTGTTTGCAAACAAGCGGCGCTTGACGCTGATTGGATAAACCCCCCCCCCCCCCCCCCCCCCCGCGACTTCCGGTCGAAGAATTTCCGGTTTTTTCCTGCGTGGTTTCCAAATGGTGCGTACGAGCTGGGTTGCCGATGTTTCGACCGGCGTGATAATTTTAGTGTGCAGAGTTTTTACCCTTTCGCCTACGAAAATGTCAAGTGACTATTTTAAAGGGCTCGACATCGAGGCACAAAATCGGTATCGAGAGAAGTTGTCGTTCAGAGGCCAAGAGCTGCCCGACCCGCTGGACGGTGATCTGGTACCGGTTTAGCTTTTCTTCGGACTCCAGGAACTTCCCCCCAGTCACGGCAGCAGACATCTTCATGTATCTCGTGGAAGGAGTGTGCTTTTATACCAAGGAACAGTTCAAAAGCCCCAAGATGGGCGAAGCATACAACGCCTTTGTGAGTGGAAAAGTGAAACGGCTTGTGTCGTTCAAGGCAGGCAAGCGTGGGGAAGGCACCGTCGTCATTGCGGCAACTATCGAGGCCAGTCAAACGCTAACGAAAGCATACCAACCGTGGTGCGTTGTACAGGACGATGGAACTGTTACTAGTGCCCGTTGCACGTGCATGGCCGGGTGAGTACTTCATTCACAAGAGTCTATTTGAGTGATTGGAAGTTTTGGCAGATCATTTTCGGGGGCCCGCTACCGCTCCGGGCGTGCGCTTCAAACGTGCTTCGAGTGGGAGCCCTATCTCCCGCTAGGAATGTGTCGTCCCCTGTAGACACGATCTACTAAAACTCACGATTTCCTACTACATTGTTCGATCTCGCGCGACTCTAAAGATAGCTACAAGTGTCTGGGTTTCCAATTTCCCTCCAGAATTGCGTTGAAAAAAAAAAAAAAAAATACGCGAGCGCTGTTTACCCACAAAAACACTACTTGACTAATTTATTTTGATGTACCATTGGCGAACAGGCTGCACGTATCTACATAGTGGTAATCGTTTTGAGTTGCTATGCATAATCAAAGTATAAGTGCATGTTATTACAAATTGCCACCATGTCATGAAACTTGATGCTGTGAGTTCTTCGAAGTTGCACGAAATGTTCTTTAATCTAATGGGTGCTTTTATGGTGTTATGCTTGTCACATTCGTCAACACATGGAGCTTCATGCTTTGCTTGCATTTTCTGGGTACTTAATACATCATGCTTATGCTGTTGTGGATTTCAGCCTGGGGGAATGCTGTACTCACGTTGCTGCTCTACTCTTCAGCGTTGAAGCAACTGTGAAGTACGGGCTAAACGCCCCATCACCGACTGATGTGGCATGCATGTGGATTGAGGTGTCAATAAAAAGTGTAGCAAGCCGTTCATGATTTCAAGTCTTCACTTTTGCTCTGTCACGTCAGTATTTTTTCACAACTGCAAGAACTAACTGCAAAATTGCATGCAGGCAGCACCACTTCACGACGTCATATTCTTCAAGCCAAAGGTAGGACAGGCTGTGATTCAAGTTGCCCCGAGACCACGGGGACCTGTACCGACATGGACATACGAACAAGTTCGCGGCTTCATGCACTGAATAAAGGTGAGACAATCGAAATAAATTATTTTCAGCTCATAAGTCCAGTGTCTTGTGCCTAGCCATCCAAACTGTACATGACTATACTAAAAATCCGGGTTCAATTCCCAGTTCGAGGGTTAGCCACTGATGTTTGCATTACGCATTGTCACCAACCAATGTAAACTTTAATCCGGTTTTTGTTCTTATAGGCATTAGCCACAAAAATGCTTCTGCAGAGCTCGATCACGGACAGCGAGGAAACTGACTCCGCTCCTGAAGCAGCTGACCAAGAACCGGAGAGACCGGCCAAGCGCAAGGAGACGCCCTCACAGTTGCCACTTGGTGGTATTGACCAAAACATGGACCTAAAAGCAGCCCAGGAAGTTCGGCTAACAGCTGCACATTGCACTGAGATTTAGAAAGCCACTCGCGGGCAATCAAGATCCCTCAGGTGGAAGCAAGAACGGAAGGGCAGAATAACAGCGTCTGTCTTGGGTCGTGTGGCTACATGCCAGAGCGGTGCCGACGGCCTTGTGGCGGAGGTTATGGGGTATATAAAGGCACCTCGTGTTTCAAACCTCCGTTGGGGCTCCGAAAAGGAACCAGAAGCTAAACGAGCATTTATTGCAAGGGAGTCCCTGAAACATAAAGACCTGCAACTAAATGAGTGTGGTTTGTTTGTTGTAGGAAGCCTGCCCTTTCTAGCTGCATCTCCCGGTGCCATTGTCTCTTGCGCAAGCTGCGGGAAGGCAGTCCTGGAGGTCAAGTGTGCTGCATCAATGAAAGGTGCTTCCCTCACTAAAACGTCCAAGCGTTTACCTTATCTCGATGAGAACCTGCAGCTGAGGCACGATCACGGTTATTATGCCCAAGTACAACCACAAATGGCGGCCACGAAGCTCCGTCGAGCATACTTTGCTGTTTTTACGAAACCTCACATAAATATTGAGGTTCTAACCTTTGATGAGAATTTCTGGGCAGCTGCAAAACTTAAAGCAGAGTGCATTTTTATTAACCACATCTTTCCAGAACTGCAGTCCATGCGAATCTTCAAGCAAATGGAATGTGCGAGGACAACATGCTACTGCCATGGCGCTAGGTCGGGCCGTGTTGTTGAATGTTCACTTTGTTGCGACATTTTCCATCTGAAGTGTGTAAACCTTAAACGCACACCAAGATCATGGGTGTGCACTGCATGCCAAATTGTCAGCCATACTGGCGACAACTAAATGTCAGCACAATTTGTTCGGACTTTTTTTTTTCTTGGTGTTGCTGCATGTAATTAGGCTGCGTAGCCTTGAATGTTAACTTTGTTGTGACAATTTCCATCTGAAGTGTGTAAACCTTAAACGCACACCAAGATCATGGGTGTGCACTGCATGCCAAATTGTCGGCCATACTGGCGACAACTAAATGTCAGCACAACTTGTTCAGACTTTTTTTATGCTGCATGCAATTAAAAATTTTAAGAATATCTTTTTGCTGTCTGGCTTTGATGTTACTAGTCAAGTATGTTTATAAGTTACTTTTACAGCTCAAAAGTGCCCCGAATGTACTATACACATACAAAAAGTTCTGAACAATTCGACGAACAAGAATGTACAGCACATACCAGTGAATATTTTGTAATATTATGATCATGAGGGACTTAAATTATAAAAAAAAAGCCAAAGCCTGTCAAGGTGGCAGTTTGAGTTCAGGTTTTATCTGTCACTAAAAAAACTTTGTTGGGTCTAGTTTATGTAATCTAAAAGGTTAAAGTGCAAACTGAAGCACGGACGAAATAAGACACACGTACGACATGGACAGGCGCAGGCCTGCCCTTGTCGTACGTGTCTTACCTCGTCTGTGTTTCACTTTGCACTTTCATTTGTCACATGTAATTAGTAGTCAAGAAAATTATGCACCCAGCAACCAAAAGTAAGCATAATAAAAATGCTTGTATTTACCGATCAATGCAGTCTAGCACTCAAGAAATCATTATGAGCCACACTGACTTCACACTTCACCATGTGTTGCTTCCTTTGCAATGAAAACATTCAGTGATGCACAGCCAAGCCCTTGTGGCTGTTGGTAGGAGTTGGCAGGTTGACATGCTCAGCACACACAGCCGCTAATTTGTCCATGGCTGCATAGACTTCAACGCCGGCTGTTCTCGCAAGCTTTCCTGGCGGCTGTTGATGATAGGAGTTTGCAGGTTGACAACTTCACCACACACAACTGCTGACTTGTCCATGGTTGGAAAGCCTTCATTGCCAGCTATTCTCAAGAGCTTTCCTAGCGGCTGTTGATGAGAGGAGTTTGCAGGTTGACAATCCCGCCGCACACCGCTGCTATCTTGTCAATGGTCACGTAGCCCTCATCGCCGGCTCTTTTCGCGAAACTTACCGGCAGCTCAGTCTGGAATAATCTAAAAACTTTCAGCTTTCCTATTGCTCTCTCAACATGGATGCGGACGCTGGAGAGTTTCCTTGACGCAGTGACTTCAGCTCCAGGTAGTTGGGTGCGCTTCTTTGTTAGTGAGGGCATCAAAAGGGTTGCGCCTCGAGCTGCAAACATGTCTTCACAGCGGAACCCTCTGTCGACAAGATAAACATCTCCCTCTTCAACCATGTCAAGTAGCCCACTGTGCAAGGTTAGCTCCTTGTCGGAACCCCCCCCCCCCCCCCCCCCCACCCCCAGGCTTTCCAAACAAATGTGATTGCTCCTGACGGGGATACCACAACAAGCAGCTTGATGGTATTGTGGTGTTTGTAGCTGGAAAAAGTTTGGCTTGTGGCCTTCATTACATTTGGTTTCTGGATAAATACTTCCGTGCAGTCAATTATTCCCCTGACATGGTCAAATAATGGGTCTGGAAATGCTCGTGGACGACGGGTTTGAATCGACCGCCGAGATGGCCAGATGATGAACTTCTTGAGATTCTCTGCCAAAACGTCGAGCCACGAGTGGAAAATTACACTTACAGTGCGTGCTGAGATGCCAAATTGACATGCCAGGTCTTGTGATAGAAGACCTAGTCGCAGTCGCATGAGCACTAGGATCAGTTGCTGCTCTGCATCTAGGCATGTTCTGTATGGTGGATTCCAGATGGACAGCACAAACTGCAGCAAGGCATTAAACATAGCTGTAGACACTAGCCCCGTGTAAAATTTCACAGTCTTGTCAGACTGCATGACTGTGCTTTTGGTAACTTCCGGAAGGTTGGGTAGCTTCTTTTCCTCCTCAGGCTCAGCAATCTTCTTTTTAGCGACTGCCAAGTCCTGTTCCATACAAATGATGCGCTCTTTTAATGATTCGTTCTCCAAAATCTGGTTTGAGATGTCCTGTAGAGTAAGCTTTGTTTCTGTTATTGCGTCACATGCCTTTTCAACATTGTTCTCGAGTCCAACACTCTCAATGGTGACTGTTGGAGGGCCAGGGTCTACTGGAGGGGGGCCACTTGGCGCATGCTTGTTCTTAGCACGCTGGTACCGTGCGATCTTCTGCTCGAGGTTCCCTCGAACACGATAAGGGAACAGTGTAGGGACATAGTCAGGATGACTTGTATCAGAAGATGGCCTGCCTGAAAGACATAAATGTACAGACATTACAAAATACATGCAAGCGTGCAGTGGAAACAGTAACAGTTGTATATTAACTCTGCAGAAGAGTTGTACAGTAAACAAATTGTGGGGAAGGGAAACCGCTGAGAACATGTTTATAGAATTTCCTTCATTGAACAAGGGCAAAGGAGTAACTTATGACACGGATTCATGGTCCTTTAAAAATAAAAAAGTTACGGTAGAAAGTGACACACCCTTGCGCTTTATGCCATTTTTTTACTGTTTTTTGTGTCACGGACACACGCACGTGAGGAAATTTTTACGTGTGTAATTTAAAATAGGGTTACCTAGCTGCTTTCCTACGTATGCTTTAGTTTTCCCAAACAAGAGCAGTGCAATGTTGCACACGAAGCCACATTACACAACCTGAAACTAGGCTCCGATCGAGATTCTTTTGGACAGCAGCTGCATCAGGGGGAAGTGCGTCGCCCAGCTTGTCAGCGCTTTCGGTCTAAGCGCTTATCCTCTAGCGAACGCACAGGCGAAATCCGAGATCACTCGTTCCTAGCTTTAGCTACTGTCGAAAACCACGTGGAAACGAAGTCGGATACACGAACGGATGATTTTTCAGCGCACCATAAGTGCCCGATGGCTCCTGACGCGGCCTCGACCATCTAAAGACGACGAATACGTCCCCATAATCCGGCATAGTCCGCGACAGTAACTTCTTGAGCCATCAAGCAGCAGTCTTAACTTTCGAAATTAGCCAGGGTCCATTAAACGCGGCTAAGCCGGCTGACTCACGATTGCACTCCCGAGCATCTCGGGCGATGTTATGGAACGCTTGTTTGCGTGCGAAATGTTTCGCAACGCTAACGTTCGAGACACCGAACCCGTGGCAGGGGATGATAAAATCTAAATTAAATACTTGCCTTGAACGAAGTGGGCAGAACAAATCTGTGAGCTCTTAGTAGGCAGCCAATTGTCCCGTCGTACCGCTGCGATCCAGGCTTTCCTTCTCTCGGTTTCTGTGGGGAACCTAAATGTTCGCACTTGCGAAAGAAGGTTCGTTCCAGATCTCAGACTGCACCCTGGTACAACGCAGCAAGGGCCACGCCGTGCACGGTTCAAGGGGGATGACTTACACGCCGAAAACATCGTCCTCACTACGAATACGCGCACGAAACTGAAGAAACCGGAAGTTTCTTGGGAGCACATCTGGTTGGCATACTTTAGCACGTCCTGGCGGCACGGACCTCGGCGACACCGTCTATAGAGATAAGCACCTCGTACCGGTAGGGAGACTCAACAAAGTGCGCTTGGAAAAGCTACTGGCTCTACGGACAGTGAACGAATCTGAAATTTAAGGCCACCATTGCTACAAATACCTCCATAACAAAATTTGCTTCTCCTCGCAACGTGAGTACATCAAACTCTTCTTTCCGGGACTCTGATGAAATTCTGGCTGAAGTGAGTCAAGACTTGTGTGCTGCTAGTCTGTCAGTAACTCCATTAAAACCACGTAAAACCATTAAAAAAAGGGCGTGAACGTATTTGAAGAAAATTAAGCTGAAGTGAGTTCTTGGATTCTAAGAAAGCTGTCAAGCACTTATGGCGTGAAAACCGGCGAAGAGGCGGAGCACTGCGCGGAGTGGTTTGACACGTTCCGCGAAGCGCTGAAGGCATGCAATGCTCACCAGGAACGCAAGCGATTGCACATGCGTCTGCCACCAAGGATTTCGAAGAAAGAAGTATGGCGTCTGGTGCCGGAAGCGACTGCCCACATGGTTGATCAAACAAGAAAACTGAAGCGTAAAACTTGAGTATGGGCAACCCCTGATCTCTACATGTGAAAAAATGCGAATGCGAAAGACGTGAGGTTTGCAATTGAGTACTACACACGCGACGACCTCGCATGCTCTGTTCAAAGCCCCAACGAAAAGGACGTCGTCAAAGCCATGAACAACAACATGTCCGAAGTCGTAAAAGGTATTATGACCCGCTCTATTAAGGGAGCTTACCAGCCATTTAGGAAGGACCATCCCCATCCAGAACTAGGCATCTCCAAATTTTATTCCCTACGATCAAAATGGGTAAAAAAAAAAGTCCCGCGTACGAGGTGTGCGCATGCATATATATTGCGTCAATTTTCAGTTGCTTTTAACGGATTTAACAAATGCCCCAAAGAAAATGACTGAAGACGACCTCAAGCGCATCTACCTCTGCAGTGCTCCACAGAACGATTGCTTCCTGCGCCGTTGCGAAAAGTGCCCAAAAAGGCAGAGCATCTCGCTGCAGTCGCTCCATCTTGACGAAGACGAAGAGATCAGTTTCGCGTTATGGGACGCCGGCCAACTCGTCGAAAAGGTTATGAACACGTCTGCCTTCCAGTGGGAACTGGAGAGCGAAAAGTATATGAGGCATTCTTACATCCGCGACCTTCAACGAAGCCTGATACATGACTCAAAAACCGCATTACCACCCAACGCAGTGATGTTCCACTTCGATTTTGCGGAAAATTGGACAGCAATCTTCCCAACCGAAGTGCAGAGTTTTCATTGGAAAAAAACTCAAGTCTCTCATTTCACAAGTGTGGTTGCGTCCACGCGGGGCACGCAAAGCTTTGCCGTTGTCAGCGATGACACGACACATGACACAGCTCAATCTCTGCTAGCCATAGAGGCCATAGAAGAGTATGTTGATGAACATTGCCCAGTCTTTTCTGAAATAATTTTTGTATCAGACGGAGCGGCGGCGCATTTCAAGAATCGCTTCCATTTACACGAATTGTCTCGGAAGCCGTACTCATCAGCAAGATGGATCTTTTCAGTCACTGACACAAAAAAAAAAAAACGCTTGTGATGGAGTAGATGGTGTTTTTAAACACCACGCAACGCTCGTCAACTTGAGATATTCGCTCAACTCAACGATTGTCACCCCTAAAGACTTCGTGAAGGTGGTACGGGAAAAAAAATAACAAATGTCTGCATGTTCCACCTGTCTGTGGAACGGGTTCGAGAGTTTCGTGCGGTGAAGCAAGCAGATTGGACCACTGTAAGACCTGTGAGAGGAATCCAGGCATCTCATATGTGGGAGTCATCATATGCTGAGAGGCCGGTTGTATACATGGTCACTTGCGCGATTGAGGCTTTTAAGCTTATGTATGCACAGTTAGCAAATTTGCGGAACGGGGCCGTTTTTTTTTTTTGTTTTTGTTTTTTTGAATTGTAAGCAAAGTCATGGTATTCTCGCTCAAAGTCACCTTTCGCGTCAGTTATATTCACCCCTTTTGAAAAAACAAATTGAAAAATACAAAAGACATGCCATAACTAACGCTCAAAATGTTTGGTGCTGTGCGGCAAGGCCGCTATGACGAAGGCGTTGGCTTGCTTCGAGTGAAGGTTTGTCATAGCTTTTCCCGTTTGGAAGTCATATGTTACTCAATATTTTTGCCATCACAAGTTAGTTCAAGTCACTGCAAAGTACCAATGGGAGCTTAAAGAAAACAATAAAAGATGGATTTCTTTTTCTTTAAATATCGACGCCCAATCTTGCCACATTTTGAGAAATCAGCCGCATTTCCACGTTAATAACAAAGATACAATTAAGGGTAGGCGTATTATCTTTTTATATTCGTAAAGAATGTTTAGAGACGCGCATGTTTTGTGAAGTATAATAAAAAATGGTTTATTTGCAAAAAAAAAAAAAAAAATTGTAAATATGTCTCTAAAACGCGTTTTTTTTCATGGTTTTTTTTTTGTTGTTGTTTACATAGAAATATTTTATTCATATTTTTAATTTTTTGTTTATGTATTGTATATCTTCTGTAAAGCGTATTAAAAGTTACGGTGATGTGAAAGCTTCGATGAGGAAATGACGAATGTGCAATGTAGCATTTTGAAATCTTCTGAATTTCCACGCCTCGGGCTTCTCTATTTTATATCTCAGCGAAAAATTTACTACAGCGTTCATATATAGCTCAATGTTCCTCCCAAGAACATGGTTTTTATATATTTTTTTAACAAAAATATATAAATTATGACCCGGACCATTATTGCATGAACTGGCGTGGAATCACCACTGTATTATGTTCCCTTAGTGCTGCAACTACACTATAACCTCGGTAGCAAAAAGAAAAGAAAAAAAAAGGGGGGGGGGGCGGTAAGGGGACGGGGGCACGCATTTCTGTTAATGAGACTGCTTTCCGAATGGAGTACCATACCCCCCTTCCGTTTGTCATTAACTTGATTGATAAAAAAAAATCATTAATTATGTTCTGCACAGGTGCCTTCTTTTTTCGATAAACAGCGTTTACCTGCTGTTAGAAAAAAAACGGGCTTACATGCTTCGACACAGATCACGCCGAAATGCGATATCATAACTTGTCTGCTACGAAGGCCAACGCAAACAGCTGTACATTGCTGCCCCGCTTCTTGTAGATCAAATTTTCTCTGCTTCTCGCTTTTTAGAACGAACTTCAGTCGTAGTAGAGCGAGCCAATGCAACTAAGAAAGGAAAAAACAAGATAAAAAAGGTGAAAGCCGTTTAGAACTCCCTGTAACGCCGAATTAGAGCGCAGTTCTTGAGGAGGAGGAGGAGGGAAGGGTACTGTGAAGAGCGTATACCCCTCCTCCGTCCCCTGACCTCCTCATCCTGCCTGCTACACCGGAGCGGCGTCGGGGTCGGCGTAACCCTGAGGTCACGTGACCCTCGTGACGTCGCTGACCCCCGTGACCTCCAGGGGGTCACGTTACGTTACCGGGGTCACGTGATTCCCCTGAGGGTGGTTCGTGACCTCACGGGGGTTACGTGACGCCCCCGGAGTTACGTGACCCCCTGAGGTCACGTGACTCCGTTGACCCCCCCTGAGGTCACAGACCCCCCCCTCAGGGGAATCACGTGACCCTGGTAACGTAACTCCCGTGAGGTCATGTGACCCTTCGTGGACGTTTCGGCACAGTGCCAAAACGTCACCATGCCGAAACGTCGCCGCGGTTATGCCGACGGCCACGCCGACGGCGCTCAAGCCGGAAACGGGCGCCTAAGAGCTGCTCTCTAAAATATTCAGTCATCGGCATCTCGTGACATCAAGGTGTCACGTGACGGTACGGATAACCTATAAATAATATGTATTTAGAGCACCTTTGGAATGACGTCACGGCACTATCTGACACAGATATGTCATCGCGGCTTAATCCGTGGACACGAAAACCCTAAGTGCTATCTTATACAATCTTGCGGCGATGGTCGACACTGTAAATACCGGGACACGTATTCAATAAAATTCAGTTAAAAGTTGCGCCTTGTTGTGTCCTGTTCTCTGCTTTTGTCCTCGTCCTAGCTGCGCACAAGATTGTATAAGATGTGAAACCAACTCGCCCAAACAACCACTCTTCCTAAGTGCTAACTCTATAAATGCTACAAGAAAAAAAAAATAAGTGCATTGTTATTACTACAGAACACGTGGGAGGCCCATCATTTCAAACTAAAGGAATTTTCGCCGATCCCGAGGTTCACTTGCGCAATTCCATACAAGAAGACCTGACGTGCGCATGAACAGTAAACATTATTATTAACTTTCTCGGCGTCCGTGCGTATGCCGCATCTTCAGGCCACCAAGAGTGCGACCACATAGCCTTTTCTTTAGAGTTTTTTCATTAACGATGCCTTAGGTGGAGTGACTGTTTAGTCACATTAGTGGTTCAGCGAAAGGAAGTAGCCAAAAGGATACCGCAATTAGTGAAATGAAATATGGGTACTGTATGAAAAGATAAATACTCACAAAAGTAATGGCGGTTGCAAAGTTGGCCAAAGCTTCACGGGTAGTGGTACGACGTTGAGACACGAGCGACCGCTCCGGATAAATGAGAATGATCCCCTTTATGCACGCTAAGGCCGCGGCTGCGAGTGTCAGCACCTAAAATAAAAGATGCGCGGGCCTGTACTAAAGTTCCTCGAATAGGGCAGTACTTGAGCGCACCAGTGGCAGACTCCAGATACAATGTAACTAAGACTGGGCCAGGTTTTTCATTTCGTAAAGCCCTGAGTCGCAGTGCTCATACATCGTTCAAAATACAGCCTGCAAACCCTTTCACGTGAGTGTCGTTTTCCTCGTGTGGTGGTCACATTGGCCGTACAAAACTGCATTAAGACATGGATGTGTATCAAGCAAACATGCTTCCAACACGCGTCAGACGTATCCGTAGATAATAGAGAGTTTTAGGGAACCGTTTTTGCACATCCGATACGGTTCGGTGGGCCCTCCGGTACGGAATGCGCATATGTAAGTCTTCTGCGGTAGGACATGCTCAGTTCGTACCGGAGTGCTCATCGTACCGTATCGGGTGTGCCAAAACGGTTCGCTAGAACTCCCTTAAATAATGTTTTAGGGAACCGTTTTTGCACACCGGATACGGTTCGGTGGGCCCTCCGGTACGGAATGCGCATGTGTAAGTCTTCTGCGGTAGGACATGCTCAGTTCGTACCGGAGTGCTCATCGTACCGTATCGGGTGTGCCAAAACGGTTCGCTAGAACTCCCTTAAATAATGTTTTAGGGAACCGTTTTTGCACACCGGATACGGTTCGGTGGGCCCTCCGGTATGGAATGCGCATATGTAAGTCTTCTGCGGTAGGACATGCTCAGTTCGTACCGGAGTGCTCATCGTACCGTATTGGGTGTGCCAAAACGGTTCGCTAGAACTCCCTTAAATAATGTTTTAGGGAACCGTTTTTGCACACCGGATACGGTTCGGTGGGCCCTCCGGTATGGAATGCGCATATGTAAGTCTTCTGCGGTAGGACATGCTCAGTTCGTACCGGAGTGCTCATCGTACCGTATCGGGTGTGCCAAAACGGTTCGCTAGAACTCCCTTAAATAATGTTTTAGGGAACCGTTTTCGCACACCGGATACGGTTCGGTGGGCCCTCCGGTACGGAATGCGCATATGTAAGTCTTCTGCGGTAGGACATGCTCAGTTCGTACCGGAGTGCTCATCGTACCGTATCGGGTGTGCCAAAACGGTTCGCTAGAACTCCCTTAAATAATGTTTTAGGGAACCGTTTTTGCACACCGGATACGGTTCGGTGGGCCCTCCGGTATGGAATGCGCATATGTAAGTCTTCTGCGGTAGGACATGCTCAGTTCGTACCGGAGTGCTCATCGTACCGTATCGGGTGTGCCAAAACGGTTCGCTAGAACTCCCTTAAATAATGTTTTAGGGAACCGTTTTTGCACACCGGATACGGTTCGGTGGGCCCTCCGGTACGGAATGCGCATGTGTAAGTCTTCTGCGGTAGGACATGCTCAGTTCGTACCGGAGTGCTCATCGTACCGTATTGGGTGTGCCAAAACGGTTCGCTAGAACTCCCTTAAATAATGTTTTAGGGAACCGTCTTTGCACACCGGATACGGTTCGGTGGGCCCTCCGGTACGGAATGCGCATATGTAAGTCTTCTGCGGTAGGACATGCTCAGTTCGTACCGGAGTGCTCATCGTACCGTATCGGGTGTGCCAAAACGGTTCGCTAGAACTCCCTTAAATAATGTTTTAGGGAACCGTTTTTGCACACCGGATACGGTTCGGTGGGCCCTCCGGTATGGAATGCGCATATGTAAGTCTTCTGCGGTAGGACATGCTCAGTTCGTACCGGAGTGCTCATCGTACCGTATCGGGTGTGCCAAAACGGTTCGCTAGAACTCCCTTAAATAATGTTTTAGGGAACCGTTTTTGCACACCGGATACGGTTCGGTGGGCCCTCCGGTACGGAATGCGCATGTGTAAGTCTTCTGCGGTAGGACATGCTCAGTTCGTACCGGAGTGCTCATCGTACCGTATCGAGTGTGCCAAAACGGTTCGCTAGAACTCCCTTAAATAATGTTTTAGGGAACCGTTTTTGCACACCGGATACGGTTCGGTGGGCCCTCCGGTATGGAATGCGCATATGTAAGTCTTCTGCGGTAGGACATGCTCAGTTCGTACCGGAGTGCTCATCGTACCGTATTGGGTGTGCCAAAACGGTTCGCTAGAACTCCCTTAAATAATGTTTTAGGGAACCGTTTTTGCACACCGGATACGGTTCGGTGGGCCCTCCGGTATGGAATGCGCATATGTAAGTCTTCTGCGGTAGGACATGCTTAGTTCGTACCGGAGTGCTCATCGTACCGTATCGGGTGTGCCAAAACGGTTCGCTAGAACTCCCTTAAATAATGTTTTAGGGAACCGTTTTCGCACACCGGATACGGTTCGGTGGGCCCTCCGGTACGGAATGCGCATATGTAAGTCTTCTGCGGTAGGACATGCTCAGTTCGTACCGGAGTGCTCATCGTACCGTATCGGGTGTGCCAAAACGGTTCGCTAGAACTCCCTTAAATAATGTTTTAGGGAACCGTTTTTGCACACCGGATACGGTTCGGTGGGCCCTCCGGTATGGAATGCGCATATGTAAGTCTTCTGCGGTAGGACATGCTCAGTTCGTACCGGAGTGCTCATCGTACCGTATCGGGTGTGCCAAAACGGTTCGCTAGAACTCCCTTAAATAATGTTTTAGGGAACCGTTTTTGCACACCGGATACGGTTCGGTGGGCCCTCCGGTACGGAATGCGCATGTGTAAGTCTTCTGCGGTAGGACATGCTCAGTTCGTACCGGAGTGCTCATCGTACCGTATCGGGTGTGCCAAAACGGTTCGCTAGAACTCCCTTAAATAATGTTTTAGGGAACCGTTTTTGCACACCGGATACGGTTCGGTGGGCCCTCCGGTACGGAATGCGCATGTGTAAGTCTTCTGCGGTAGGACATGCTCAGTTCGTACCTGAGTGCTCATCGTACAGTATCGGGTGTGCCAAAACGGTTCGCTAGAACTCCCTTAAATAATGTTTTAGGGAACCGTTTTTGCACACCGGATACGGTTCGGTGGGCCCTCCAATACGGAATGCGCATGTGTAAGTCTTCTGCGGTAGGACATGCTCAGTTCGTACCGGAGTGCTCATCGTACCGTATCGGGTGTGCCAAAACGGTTCGCTAGAACTCCCTTAAATAATGTTTTAGGGAACCGTTTTTCCACACCGGATACGGTTCGGTGGGCCCTCCGGTACGGAATGCGCATATGTAAGTCTTCTGCGGTAGGACATGCTCAGTTCGTACCGGAGTGCTCATCGTACCGTATCGGGTGTGCCAAAACGGTTCGCTAGAACTCCCTTAAATAATGTTTTAGGGAACCGTTTTTGCACACCGGATACGGTTCGGTGGGCCCTCCGGTACGGAATGCGCATGTGTAAGTCTTCTGCGGTAGGACATGCTCAGTTCGTACCGGAGTGCTCATCGTACCGTATCGGGTGTGCCAAAACGGTTCGCTAGAACTCCCTTAAATAATGTTTTAGGGAACCGTTTTTGCACACCGGATACGGTTCGGTGGGCCCTCCGGTACGGAATGCGCATGTGTAAGTCTTCTGCGGTAGGACATGCTCAGTTCGTACCGGAGTGCTCATCGTACCGTATCGGGTGTGCCAAAACGGTTCGCTAGAACTCCCTTAAATAATGTTTTAGGGAACCATTTTTGCACACCGGATACGGTTCGGTGGGCCCTCCGGTACGGAATGCGCATGTGTAAGTCTTCTGCGGTAGGACATGCTCAGTTCGTACCGGAGTGCTCATCGTACCGTATCGGGTGTGCCAAAACGGTTCGCTAGAACTCCCTTAAATAATGTTTTAGGGAACCGTTTTTGCACACCGGATACGGTTCGGTGGGCCCTCCGGTATGGAATGCGCATGTGTAAGTCTTCTGCGGTAGGACATGCTCAGTTCGTACCGGAGTGCTCATCGTACCGTATCGGGTGTGCCAAAACGGTTCGCTAGAACTCCCTTAAATAAGGTTTTAGGGAACCGTTTTTGCACACCGGATACGGTTCGGTGAGCCCTCCGGTACGGAATGCGCATGTGTAAGTCTTCTGCGGTAGGACATGCTCAGTTCGTACCGGAGTGCTCATCGTACCGTATCGGGTGTGCCCAAAACGGTTCGCTAGAACTCCCTTAAATAATGTTTTAGGGAACCGTTTTTGCACACCGGATACGGTTCGGTGGGCCCTCCGGTATGGAATGCGCATATGTAAGTCTTCTGCGGTAGGACATGCTCAGTTCGTACCGGAGTGCTCATCGTACCGTATCGGGTGTGCCAAAACGGTTCGCTAGAACTCCCTTAAATAATGTTTTAGGGAACCGTTTTCGCACACCGGATACGGTTCGGTGGGCCCTCCGGTACGGAATGCGCATGTGTAAGTCTTCTGCGGTAGGACATGCTCAGTTCGTACCGGAGTGCTCATCGTACCGTATCGGGTGTGCCAAAACGGTTCGCTAGAACTCCCTTAAATAATGTTTTAGGGAACCGTTTTTGCACACCGGATACGGTTCGGTGGGCCCTCCGGTATGGAATGCGCATATGTAAGTCTTCTGCGGTAGGACATGCTCAGTTCGTACCGGAGCGCTCATCGTACCGTATCGGGTGTGCCAAAACGGTTCGCTAGAACTCCCTTAAATAATGTTTAAGGGAACCGTTTTTGCACACCGGATACGGTTCGGTGGGCCCTCCGGTACGGAATGCGCATGTGTAAGTCTTCTGCGGTAGGACATGCTCAGTTCGTACCGGAGTGCTCATCGTACAGTATCGGGTGTGCCAAAACGGTTCGCTAGAAATCCCTTAAATAATGTTTTAGGGAACCGTTTTTGCACACCGGATACGGTTCGGTGGGCCCTCCAATACGGAATGCGCATGTGTAAGTCTTCTGCGGTAGGACATGCTCAGTTCGTACCGGAGTGCTCATCGTACCGTATCGGGTGTGCCAAAACGGTTCGCTAGAACTCCCTTAAATAATGTTTTAGGGAACCATTTTTGCACACCGGATACGGTTCGGTGGGCCCTCCGGTACGGAATGCGCATGTGTAAGTCTTCTGCGGTAGGACATGCTCAGTTCGTACCGGAGTGCTCATCGTACCGTATCGGGTGTGCCAAAACGGTTCGCTAGAACTCCCTTAAATAATGTTTTAGGGAACCGTTTTTGCACACCGGATACGGTTCGGTGGGCCCTCCGGTACGGAATGCGCATGTGTAAGTCTTCTGCGGTAGGACATGCTCAGTTCGTACCGGAGTGCTCATCGTACCGTATCGGGTGTGCCAAAACGGTTCGCTAGAACTCCCTTAAATAATGTTTTAGGGAACCGTTTTTGCACACCGGATACGGTTCGGTGGGCCCTCCGGTACGGAATGCGCATGTGTAAGTCTTCTGCGGTAGGACATGCTCAGTTCGTACCGGAGTGCTCATCGTACTATATCGGGTGTGCCAAAACGGTTCGCTAGAACTCCCTTAAATAATGTTTTAGGGAACCGTTTTTGCACACCGGATACGGTTCGGTGGGCCCTCCGTTACGGAATGCGCATATGTAAGTCTTCTGCGGTAGGATATGCTCAGTTCGTACCGGAGTGCTCATCGTACCGTATCGGGTGTGCCAAAACGGTTCGCTAGAACTCCCTTAAATAATGTTTTAGGGAACCGTTTTTGCACACCGGATACGGTTCGGTGGGCCCTCCGGTACGGAATGCGCATATGTAAGTCTTCTGCGGTAGGATATGCTCAGTTCGTACCGGAGTGCTCATCGTACCGTATCGGGTGTGCCAAAACGGTTCGATAGAACTCCCTTAAATAATGTTTTAGGGAACCGTTTTTGCACACCGGATACGGTTCGGTGGGCCTTCCAATACGGAATGCGCATGTGTAAGTCTTCTGCGGTAGGACATGCTCAGTTCGTACCGGAGTGCTCATCGTACCGTATCGGGTGTGCCAAAACGGTTCGCTAGAACTCCCTTAAATAATGTTTTAGGGAACCGTTTTTGCACACCGAATACGGTTCGGTGGGCCCTCCAATACGGAATGCGCATGTGTAAGTCTTCTGCGGTAGGACATGCTCAGTTCGTACCGGAGTGCTCATCGTACCGTATCGGGTGTGCCAAAACGGTTCGCTAGAACTCCCTTAAATAATGTTTTAGGGAACCGTTTTTGCACACCGGATACGGTTCGGTGGGCCCTCCAATACGGAATGCGCATATGTAAGTCTTCTGCGGTAGGACATGCTCAGTTCGTACCGGAGTGCTCATCGTACCGTATCGGGTGTGCCAAAACGGTTCGCTAGAACTCCCTTAAATAATGTTTTAGGGAACCGTTTTTGCACACCGGATACGGTTCGGTGGGCCCTCCAATACGGAATGCGCATATGTAAGTCTTCTGCGGTAGGGCATGCTCAGTTCGTACCGGAGTGCTCATCGTACCGTATCGGGTGTGCCAAAACGGTTCGCTAGAACTCCCTTAAATAATGTTTTAGGGAACCGTTTTTGCACACCGGATACGGTTCGGTGGGCCCTCCAATACGGAATGCGCATATGTAAGTCTTCTGCGGTAGGACATGCTCAGTTCGTACCGGAGTGCTCATCGTACCGTATCGGGTGTGCCAAAACGGTTCGCTAGAACTCCCTTAAATAATGTTTTAGGGAACCGTTTTTGCACACCGGATACGGTTCGGTGGGCCCTCCAATACGGAATGCGCATATGTAAGTCTTCTGCGGTAGGACATGCTCAGTTCGTACCGGAGTGGTCATCGTACCGTATCGGGTGTGCCAAAACGGTTCGCTAGAACTCCCTTAAATAATGTTTTAGGGAACCGTTTTTGCACACCGGATACGGTTCGGTGGGCCCTCCAATACGGAATGCGCATGTGTAAGTCTTCTGCGGTAGGACATGCTCAGTTCGTACCGGAGTGCTCACCGTACCGTATCGGGTGTGCCAAAACGGTTCGCTAGAACTCCCTTAAATAATGTTTTAGGGAACCGTTTTTGCACACCGGATACGGTTCGGTGGGCCCTCCAATACGGAATGCGCATATGTAAGTCTTCTGCGGTAGGACATGCTCAGTTCGTACCGGAGTGCTCATCGTACCGTATCGGGTGTGCCAAAACGGTTCGCTAGAACTCCCTTAAATAATGTTTTAGGGAACCGTTTTTGCACACCGGATACGGTTCGGTGGGCCCTCCAATACGGAATGCGCATATGTAAGTCTTCTGCGGTAGGACATGCTCAGTTCGTACCGGAGTGCTCATCGTACCGTATCGGGTGTGCCAAAATGGTTCGCTAGAACTCCCTTAAATAATGTTTTAGGGAACCGTTTTTGCACACCGGATACGGTTCGGTGGGCCCTCCAATACGGAATGCGCATATGTAAGTCTTCTGCGGTAGGACATGCTCAGTTCGTACCGGAGTGCTCATCGTACCGTATCGGGTGTGCCAAAACGGTTCGCTAGAACTCCCTTAAATAATGTTTTAGGGAACCGTTTTTGCACACCGGATACGGTTCGGTGGGCCCTCCGGTACGGAATGCGCATGTGTAAGTCTTCTGCGGTAGGACATGCTCAGTTCGTACCGGAGTGCTCATCGTACCGTATCGGGTGTGCCAAAACGGCACACCCTCTTCTCTCTTCCCTCTTCACTGTTCCTTTCTATTTGTGCGCAATTTTAACCGTATTCAATCGTTACCAACTCGCCCAACTAACCACTTTACGACAGTATATTAATGTATGCAGTGGGTTTCTCGTAAGCGTGTTTGAGAAGGACAGACGCAATTGGTAAGAAATCAAGGGAAATGAGATGTCCGTGGTATGGAACGGTTCAATCAGGCAGTGAGTCACGTCGACTGTTTAGTTTCCCCAGGCGAGAAAGACGGAAGATTGAGCGACACCAAATTAAGAAATCAAAATGCTAATGAGGTTTGAAAAAAGATAAGCGAGAGAAACAGAAAAAATAAAAGGCGGAATAAGTGGAGCTTTTTTCACGTAATAATTGTAAACGAGCGTGTTGGTGTAGGTAACAGGCTGAAAGACATCTTGTTTCCGTCCCCGTTCTCGATGTTTTATCCTTTCATGTATTCGTATCTTTTTCACGCTTTTTTTTACAGATTTCGTTATCTATTTTTTGTCGAACACATACCCACTGCCCCAGATCTTCACCAAGTTTACTGTGAAATCAATATGTTCCATTAGCTTCTAAAAAAATGGCTCCGTGAAGAAAAGGTAATAAATTTGATATATTACCAGACATGCGCAGTCTATCAGTGTGCAGCATCGCCGACTCTTCCCCGGCGCTTTTCCAAGCGAGCTTTTCTTCTGGGCCGCTTCGAGAATTCCGATTAAAAGTGACGTAAACGCCGCCCATTTCAGAACTTCCGATGCGAGCGCAGACACTCTGTCCTCGGTCATCTACAAAGACAATGAGTGCCCCCCCCCTTGAGATGTAGTGACAATTAACAGTTCAATGGTAACTGATCCTTTATCATTATGATCATTAGCATCAGCATAATAGTCATTATCATCCTGACCACCATCTGTCTTGGTAAACAACTACACACCAAATGTGCGGGGTATTTGTAAGAAGAACAAACGTGCTTTTTGTTCCGCGCAAATACACAACTCATTGCAAGAACCTGGAACTTTGAACTTGACACCAGCGGCAGCGACATATTGGATGCGATTGTTTCAGTACACGCGATGTTACTGGCATCTTGAGATAAAAGGAGAAAAGTCAATGTCCACCTTAGACTGACTTCGTTAAAACAAGTAATAATACTGTGTGCACCTCTCCACACAATTTCAGTTAAACAAACCAATCAGAAGCAAAGTTAATATTGCTTTCTTTCTTGATGATTAAGTCTGTTTCACTGAAATAAATACCATAAGCGGCCACAATATTCTTTCCGGCTTTGACAGAATTATGTTTAGCTGGACATAGGCTAATAGAGAAATTTCGTCTTTACCCTTTATATTTTGATTCGGGTAACATCACGTTCCCAAACTTTTAGATCCTATCTCCCTTAGCGTCATTATCTGGTGGAGTTTTAGCATTATGCAACCCATTCCATACTTGATTTTTGCGGGCCGAAAGACGGGGTCTTATTTTCTCGGTCGAGCCCAGCACACTGATAGAATATAAACTTTCTACTTGCGTTAAACGCCTCTCTGATTACATTTCAAATATTTTTAATCTAATGATAGCATAACAAAAGTATATTTTAGATATTGAAAGGATCCAAAAAGAAAACAACGTTTTTAATCCTAATGATTATTCAGAAAGCTACAGCATGCGCAATCTCATTTTGCATTAATATTTGTCGAGAGTTGTTTTTAAATAAAAAAAAGTTTTATTTAAAAGTTGTCTCTTATCTGATAGTTTTAAAAAATATATATTATATATTAAAACTACAGCTTAATAAAACAAACTAAGCTAGGGACACCATGACTTTATGTTCCCTACAATAGAGCAGAACCGCTGTACGGCCTTTGTCAGTTGAAAAAAAAAAGAAAACCGTTTACGATTTTGTGCAACGCAGGATTAGACCGCAGCTTTTGAAGAGCATGGAAGCGTACTGAGGGATAGGTGACTCCTTGAGGTCACGTGACCCCAGGAGGTCATGTGACCTCAGGGGGGGGGGGGACCTCGGGGGTCACGTGACCTAAGGGGTCACGTGACCTCAGGGGGTCACGTGGCTCGTGGGGGGTCACATGACCTCGGGGGTCATGTGACCTCGGGGGGGGGGGGGGAAGGGGGTTCACGTGACCTCGCGGTTACGCCGACGGCGACGCCGACGCCGCTGAAGCCGGAAACGAACCCCTAAGAGCTGCGCTCTAAAAATAATTATGTGGATCATGACCCTAGCGATTATTGTGTAATCAAAGTAGCACTAAAGCTCAATGAAAAGTATAAAAACGTATAAATACGAGATGAGGCACATGAAACTGGCAACCTTTTTCGGGATACCACATTAAGCAGTAAAATATAGGTCAGAGAAGATCGAGGTATTTGATGCCTTTGTTCAAACTGTCAATAATTGCCACCATGAAATTTGTGGTTACTCAAAACTGTCTTTTATTCAAGTAAAGCGCCTTTATTCCCGGTACAGAGGCAGCCTATATCGAATAAATATATTTCTTCTGTCCATTTCTACGGCGGAGGGTGCTCAGAACAGGCTGCGAAAAGCCACTTCCGTCACGCGGATTGCGATTTTTCCAAGTATTACTGTTAAATAGCTCTACCTAATGATCTGTATGTTAGAGCTTAACTGCTGATATTAAGAGCACCGGGTAGATAAGACACTCAGGTATTTAATCAAAACGGTTCAACCTTATTCATCTCTCTATCCGTTTGTTACGGGAGAGCCTATATTTTCGAGAGCGAACAATCGAAACCACGAAGGGCGCTTAAATATAATAGTAATGCCCAATAAAAACAATAAAGCAAAGCAAAAAAAACAAACACATTACGCCAGTTATATATTATGAAGAGGGCAGAGGTATATGAATTTTGACAATACATAGATACGCGAGAGTTCACTAGGGTTATTTGAGAAGAACCTAGAAATCGATTTGTATACCTTACAGAAGACCATCAGGCCTTCCTGCTTAGTGCCCGACCTTGCGTCGTTTTGACAATAAAGTTTTGACACGCACACACACACACACACACGAAGAAAAAAGAAACTTGTGTTCAAAAGCACAATGTCCTTAAGCAGGGGTCACGTGGTCAATGGATCGTCCAAAGGACAGTCTGCACACACGTTTCTTGCTTGTCACAATGCTTGTCACAATGGTTATACAAAAAATGTCTCCAGAAAGTACATAAGTATGAAGTAGACATGATTCGAACATGTGTTTGAGGCATGTCAAGCAGATAATAACGTCATCATGTCTGCAGCGAACCCAGTGCTTTTTGTCTGATGTGCGAGCTGTGAAACTGCGGCTTTACGTTTATTTTAAGAAACACGGACAGAAAGGTTGATCATAAATATGTCCCTGGTTAAAAAGAAACTTGCTTTAATAACTATGACAGATAGTAAGCATGATGGTCTGTGGAGTGACATAGGATGATTCGTCGAATTCGTTTTACTTCTGTTTACTCACAGATGACTTCGAAATTCACTGTTTCAACGTGACGGTAATAAAAGAAAAACGCGGGGTGTGTTTAGTGGTATCGTGAAAGTCAATCACCCGGATAGAGTTAAAAGACAGTTGAAAAATGAGTGCGGGTTAGATCCATGCTCCTTTCATATGTCATACGACGAGTTGACTTCTGAAGAGTGCGTAGAGATGCGGTTACCGCAGCCTTTACTCTGTCTTTATTCACACGAGGCATATTATCCGTTTCGAGCGTCGCATCGACACTGTCACTCTTTTTAAACTCGGCATGCTACGTTTTGAGGCTTTTAATACATTCGGGCCTCGTGCATACTCACTTATAAATTGTCGCTGAGCTGAAACTGCCGACTTGACTTTGTGATACGATAGATAAAACTGCAATATGTGTTTTGTATTCATCGACGCCATGTTGAGACAAAGGTCAAAGAACCATTTGTAAAAAAGAATATATATAAAACAAATAAGCTCGATAAGGCAAAGTGCCTTATCGAGCTTGCAAAGTCACAATTACCGTGTTTTTATCTGCCAGAGTTCCTAAGCTAGAATTTGTTTCAATGAAGAAACTATGTGAGGTTAAAGCAGTTATGAGTCCCAGAATTTTTACGTCTGCACAGCTTCTATTTGTCTTGTGAAAAGGGCAGTATTCTACACACGACAATAATAAAGCGTTCTTCAACTTGAAGTGGAAGCTGGTAGAATCCTTGACACAAATAAGTATCTTGAAATATTTTTTTTAATCTATCAAATTTGCAAGTCTTTCAACGTATAAAAATGGAGGCTCCTGAGAGGCTACTACCTGGTTCGTAAAATAAGTCGAATGAAGAATGAAATGAATGTCTTTTAATTTTCTTTTAGGCAATCCGTAGTGCCGAAGAGTCGCGCACCATGGTTACAATAAGCCTCTTTTGCCACACAGAGGGCATTTTCAGAAATTACGCTGCTCAAAGGGTTTCGTTCAATTGTGTGTTATATGAGCATTAGCCCTTAAAATGATCAATTCTGGCTAGGTGGCACACGCCGTTGCTCGATTTAAAGAAACCGTGCAATGATATCGGGCTGAAACGTATCTCATTTTACGCTAGCTTTTGGTACTAGTGTGTCGCGCAAGTGGGGCTCTTACGAGTGCAACTGACTTAGATGCTTTTTCGTTGCAGTGTAACTTGGAAGATATCAGCCAGCGTTTTCATTTGGTATCTCGTCAGCAAAACGTGATGAAGTAGTAGGGATCGCAGTGATAAAATAACCACGGGATTACCCATTGTAAGGATGTTTTAATGCGACTCAGATTGGACACGAGCACTGCGTAAGCACTCGATTTGAGCTCTTGAAAATGTATGCCTCGAGGAGCATTTGGGAAGGGGCTCGTGTAAAGTAGCTACAATGAAGGGATACCCAAACGCTGCCAGTTCCTAAACTTTGCATGTTTCCTGTGCTTTGCCAACCTCAAACCGAGGCCAGGATAAAGATTGATGTGATATAGTCGCCGCCAGGTCACAAGGCTCCTCGATCTGACTGCGAAAGTTGTTTCTTTAATTTTTTTCTGCAATTGTCAACGCTTGGAGAGAAATACTAATCCGTGTTCCCTGGGTTATGAACACCAAGCATTAATTCCAAGCGGTAGTTACTGGAAGTAAAAAAAGTTCGCATTGCCCCTTTCAAAAAGTACCGCCGTAGCCATATCTGTATACCTTCATTCATCGATCCAGCCAGCCATCAAAAATCTACTATGTCCTTTATGATCCTGATAGGTAGTGCAACGACAAGGACCTACCTTTAGGCAGACATTCATCTCCATCGAAGTAAACGGTCAAGGCTCGCCACCTTTTACATATGACTTTTAGGCCCGCACACTCATCAAAGAAAGTGCCTATGGCGGAACTGCAAATATAATGGAACTGAGTTTTCCTCTTCAGTTGAAACTCAAAGCCAGCTGTATATCAGATGTGTCAAGTAAACACGCAGCTGTTAGATCCAGCTCCGATTTCATCCGTCGAGTTAGCTTGTTTCATCTGTTGAATTCGGCGACTGCGCGATGATGATAGAGATAACTTGTGGCATAGCAGCAACGAATACTGTAGTGAACCAAGCTAACTCTACTACATAAAAAGAAAGTGAATCTGCGCCGGTACACGGCTCAAAAATATTATTTTTGTTTAAACAACGCTAAGCATGTGAGGCATCCACCGACATTGTAAAAACATCTGACTTACAAAAAAAATTAAAACACACCATAGAGAGAAAAGGTAAATGCCGGTTACCAAGCAGCGATCATTTTAATCCACAGGTGGTTTGTGGGATCTCCCAATATTTCAAAATTTTTCTCGTATAACACTAACCAGGGTGGTTTTCGATAGGCGGACTAAATCGCTCATGCAAATATTGCACGCATCGCACAGAAAACAGGTTGATGTCTTATTGATTTCTGACAAAGGGCCTAATTGTAAAAGTTAACGACGTCCGATATAGCTCGATTTTTAATCACTTTGGAGTAATTAACTGTTTAACCTGTAAATTCAAAGGTATGTATTTAGTTGGAAACTTTCTGACCATTATCAAAATCCACTAAATCAACGCACATTACAAACGTGCATGGAGCAGTCATATGAGCGAACACAGGACTGCAATACTTTTTTTTTTCGGTCTTACTGCAGATCTGTTCGCCAGTTCTTTCTTTTTAATTTACAGACTTTTTTTATAGAAGCTAGCAGTTAGGTTAAGGGAGTACCGTACGTTTTTCAATCTTTTTAGTTGATGTGAAAAAACTGATTGTCGTCTGGTGTTTGCAACCTTCTTGCAAAAGCCGCCTGGAGAGTTAAAAAGTTGAAAAAATAGTGTATCCCCTAGCCGGATTCCCAACTGTGGTGAGAATATTCTACAAATAAATAAATATAAAAACTAACCAATAGACGTGCAAAAGTGTATGGAGCAATCCTCTAAACGAATACAGGACTGCTAAACTCTTATTTTTCGGTTTGGGTGCACATCTTTTAGTCGGTTCTTTTAATTTTTAAAGACTTTTGTCATAGCAACTAGAAGTTAGATTCAGTGAGTTCCCTACCTTTTGCAACATTTTTAGTTGCTGTCAACATCTGGTTGTCATCTGGTGTTTGCAACGCTTTTGCACACTCAGCCTGGAGAGTTAAAATGTGAAAAATGTAGTGCATTCCCTCACCTAATTCCCAACTGCTGTGAGAACGTTCTAAAAATGAATAAATGAAAGGAACTAACACACAAATGTTCAACCTAGCAAAAATAATAAAAGAACAATAAAAGACGAGTACACGCAATTTTGTACTGGCACACATCATCGCACAATTAAAAAAAGAAAATGTAGCCGGTGGATGTAATTTTAACTTTGTTTTCTCGGACCCTTGTACACTGTTTCAAACCTGTCCAATGTTGACAGGGCAGAAAAAAATAACTTTGTTTTAAGAAACACGCAGTGAAGTATACTGAATGTGTGACGAATGTCGTATTATGAGATACCGCTTAGCTGCGGGAAAGTTTACATAGAGAAACTGGGCGCTGCTTACAGGGATGCGATTACTAGAATGCGACAGTAGGCATCGACTTCAAAAGGAACAGATCACCAGCGTTCAGTGTCTTCGATTCTTTCTTTTCAAGCCAATCAGAATCGTCTTATCTCCATTCGATACTCTACTGTCGCATTCATGCATCAGTGACTAATGATAGAGCACGAGAACATAATATTTGTGTGTGCAAAAATGTTTGTGTGTGTGGAAGGGGGGGGGGGGGGCAGGGGGGTGCACCTTGCTGATCACTGTGGCAATATGGCTGTAAGCTTACCTTGAAATCAAGAAAGTTAAAAAAAAAATGATACAGAGAGAGATTTTATTGAGGCGTTCTATATAAAAAGGATAGACTACACGCGCGCTAGCACACTGTCTTCGCATTTACTTAAAAAAGAAGTGACGTTTCTGGATGGCTGTCTGTAGGGGCGGTGATTGGTTGTGATGTGCGTTGGGCAAAGGAGTGTGTTTATATAGGTGATGATGACTTCTAATAAAATCAGTTGAGCATTAGCGCCGGATGTGCTCAAACGCTCGCCGAAGGATGAGTATTGTATTACTCTCTCGGGCCTCTCTTTCTGAATGTGAAGTACGATGACGCTGTTCCCCACGATACGTTTTAATCCGCTAGCATTAGAGCACTCTTTCTGACGAAAACCCGGCGGTGTTTTTTGGTTGTCAGTTGTTGCGTGCGACGCTCCCATTGGTCTAAAGTGAAGACGTGAGCACGCGTCAAACCATCTTTATCTCCCCGGCGCTGACAAACTGACAGACACTGCCGGTTTTTCGTCAAAACGAGCCCTTTCGTTTTTGACAAAGTCACGCCCAAAACTGTCACGGAGCCAGAGAGGAGGTGGCGCCACGCAACACCTCCTAGGTAGCAAAGCCGAAGTGCTTAATGAGTTGGCTTAATGAAAGAAGGCCGCGCTGTATACAGACTGCAAACGAGTTCTGCGTCAGCGCTCGGCTTCGAGTCAAGTTTGCACTGAATGGTGACGAGATCATCATGTCCAATCTGTGCCCAGAGTTGACCTTCTATGATGACACCATCTCATTCAGCTCTACGGCTTTGTTATCTAACAGGTGTTGCGCCGCGGCGCGGCGTGCTCAGTTGCCGCTCTGCTATCGACGGTTGTTTTTCGCTCTTTGTTTTTGTAGTAGCCGTGAGTGGGCTGTGATGTTTCTGTGTATAGTTAAAACGATGGATTCGGTTCATACACAAGTGATATGGATACGGTTCCTTCCATGAGTTGTATGGATGTTGTTCTTTCCTCGAGGTGATATGGATGACCGTATCCAAGGGTTTTGACGTACTCTGACCGGCAGAGTACAGAAGAGGGGTGAAAAAAGAAATTACAGGAAGATTCATTGGTGGATTCTTGTGTAATCTTTCAGCATGACCCTAGGGAAACGCCACACACGCCCCCTTTGGGAAACGCTAACACTGACCCCGTAACAAGACCGAAAAGTGGCAAAGAAAAAGGAAACAAAAGAGAAAGCCGAAAGAAAAAATTGAAGCAGTCAGCGTTATTGTTTCCCAAAGGGAAACGATAACGCTGACATCTGTGGCGTTTCCAAGGGTCATGCTGACGCATTGCCGAAGAATCCACCAATAGAAATTCTCGAAATATTTTCTTCTTAGCCTTTGTAGTAACTGCAGGTCGCGTATGGTCACCAGGCATGCCCACCCCCATACCAAAGAAGTTCGCTTTTTTTTTCACTTATTAAAAAGGTTGAAAGTGAGTTCGCCTTCTGCGAGCCCAATCCCCCTGGCACCTAATCTGCAAAGTTGTGCTTGAGATGCGAGTAGGTATGTAAATATGTGCTGCAGAAGTTTTGCAGTTCGTTTTTAATGGGAAGTGACATTTCATGTTGTCTTGTAGAAGACGTGAAGAAGTAGAAGACGTGAAGAACCCAGTGCAAAGGCCTTGTGTTGGGTAAACACCCAGATCTGTGGCAGATGAGGTAGACAAAATGCTGCCATGAAGTTGTCTTTCATAAACAGTGTTAACGCTTTTCCTCTATTCCACACAAAACTTTGTTTAAACGTTTGTCTTCCGTGCAGTGACGTAGTGATGTGTCGTTACGAACGAAATCGCCGTTCCCCTGAAAAAAGCGTCCATAATGTGAGTTTTTCACAATATCAAGAAAAAAAACAACAAAAAACGTGTATTTCCCCAGTTCGTAACCGCAAATGTTTCGATATGGCGGGGTAGCCATAAAACCATGGTGCGTATCAATATGATACAATACGCTACAAAGTGTTTTTATTCGCCACACAGACACATCTGGTGAATGGGAGATCGGAGAAATAGCAGCAAAAATGGAGCTTCAGGCATCAGTAGCTGCGACGCGGTACACAGCAGAAAGCGTTAAAAAATGTGGGCACCTATTCATACGTACTAAAAGTACAAATTAAGGATACCGTTGTTAGACATTACACTAAAAAGTCAAAGTATACTGTATTTTCTGTGTTCAATATTTTGTTCGGCACTGAGGAACAGGCCAAGGTTGGTGATATCTAGAAAAATTATATGTATTTTTTTAATCAGATAATTCAATGATTGTACGAGAAGATCCATACGCTCTCCTTCGAAATTAGGTTGTTGATACATGTCTCGAAGACTTCCTCAAAAGCTTCAACAAATAATCTGAAAGAAGCAGAAGGAACTGAGAGGCTTCCAAAGTCGGAGTTGGCAGTGCCTTTCATACTCAAATACAAGAGTACTTGATTTCCTTTAAAAAAAAAAAAAACACGCATTTTCTGTCCTCAGCTCACATTTCTGGGATATTCATACACAGGAATGAACCTTGAGGAATATCGATGCCAGCCACCTAGCAAAATAAACCACGTTGTTCTCTTCTATTGCTGAAGGGTAGTTTGAAAGCGAATCCTCTGCCATAATAAAAACGTGCTTCCTAAGGCAAGAGGAGGAGAAGGTGCCAAAAGGCCTGCTGGAAACGTAGCAAGGAGAGAAATCACGTCGTCAGCACAGTTAGATTTTCCCGACGGCTTGAATAGGTTGCTAATCAAAAGGTGCCTGAACGCAGCCTGAAATTGACGGGAAGTGCAGTTCGTGTTTGCACCGGATTTTGAATGTATAACAGCAAAAGTCTCTTCAAGGGTGGCCTGGTTCAAATGGCGGGTTAAAAGGTAGGAAAAACCGTAATTAACCGTGATGTGATTGCTGAGGGGCAGCAGTGACCTAACTGTCAAGCAGAAGCCACGAACGCAGTGCTGCTGCCTTCTACACACGAGTGATTGCAGGCTTTTAAAAACCAGAATGCACTCTTTCAGAAACTCCTCATGCATACAGCCGTTACACATTGCAGAGGCATTTGACGTCTTTGCAAATTTCTGCAAGCTATCTATGCTGTCAAAGAGGCGGTCGATTTTTCAACGAATCTTGCTGTGTGAACAGCTGTGGCTGGCAATTGCTGAAAAGTAACAAAGGCATGCATTGCAACTGCGCAGGGATTGTTAAACACTTGAGCTGCTAGCCTCAGCGACATCTATGACGAGAAGGTCAAATTAAAATGCTACTCGTTCAGCTATGGCATAGAACGGATCTCAAGTTTACGGTCTTTTTCATAAGGTTCCTTGATGTAGGAACTTATCACTATCTAATCACCAACTTTTAAGTCGTATTTGAATATCATGTTTCTGAGGCACTTCAAAAGGTGCGGAGCATCGAAAAGGAAAAAAAGTGGCTTGGCATTGATCTTCACGTGACGCTTTTCGGCAGCTACGATGCTTGAAAAAAGAGACACGTTCTGGCTCTCTTGATCGCATAAAAACGCTACCGGCTCCAGGCCAGCGTCCATAAGGGCGCCATAGCACTGGAAAAGGAGAACTTTTAGGACATCTGAAGGTGTGCCTTTGGGAGAAAAAAGATAGCCAAGCTGCTGCTTCCACAGTGTTCCGGCTCCTTTCGCCATGAACATGATAGCCTGTTTGCCAGCTTTTTGCCTTGTAGTTCACTATGTTCTTCAAGTTCTTCGAACCTGTCAGACGAGGGGTTGTATGAAAGCTTTTTTTTTATGTGCATTTTGTCAAAGACTATGCTGCAGGCCCGATTGACTCGAGAAAAAGAAGCTGCCCGCCTCTATCAGCTCGAAAATGTCAGTGTAAAATCCAATCATCAGTGGCACACGCTGAACCTATAGCTGCAGTGACCTTACTGGTGGCAGCCTGAGCAGTCGCCTGCAATACTTATAGCCTTTGGGGCTATGAAAGTGGTGGCCTAAAGCCAAGGCTTTGTTGTGGCTGCACCATCTCCGGCCAAACCGGCTCACATTGCTCATTCTGAGCTGGGCTTTAACGAGTGCAGCGACAGCAGGAGACACATGAACGCGGCCACTCTCAACGACTTCGGCAACAGACCTCATCTGACGTTGTCGTTGCAGCCTTGTTTGCAGCCCCTTGTTACGCTCTAGAAGCTGTCACACCTTGCCTCTCAGGGCATACATCTTCTTCTTGTCGATGCCGCGCGGCTTTTGCCGGCCGCTACAATTTGACAAATGACCGAGATCAGGTCTCCAAAAAAACTTGCATTCGCCATGAATTTATTAAATGTGTAATCTATTCACACTCAAGAATACTCCTCAATGATTTGAAGTGTCTTTAAACAAGAACTCCAAGCATGACAGACTACACATATGCAATTGGAGTTAAGGAAAGCAGCAGTACATCTTTAAGTCGGACTAGGCGGTTCATGTTGGCCAAGGACCTGATAGTCCAAAAAGACAAGAGCGCGCAGAGAAACATGCCTGTCAGAATAGGCATCCAAACTGTGAAATGCATTTTCTTAAAGCTTGACCATACCTTACTTGTGCCCATAGCACTGTAACAGTGAAGCGCTCGCACAAAAACCGGCAACTAAAGTTTGGCAGATAGAACAAGGGACCATAACAGGCTCAACATCACACATATATCCAGGGCAACTTTTCGGTAACTATAAAAAACACTGTCTTACGTGAAGTTTTGCGGGAAGACTTATGACTCAGCGAAACCGGTTGAGCTGTTTTGATTTGATGGTGTTAAGACTTACGTGTAAAACATTTTTTTGTCTTTTTGTGTGTTTGTCAATAACAATACCGTGGAACACAAAAATGTTGTGAACTTTGAACAAACTTCAATTTGTAGCTGCCAGCTACCCGGTCTTGTGTTATGTGACCCCTTGCGCCATCAGCTCTCAAGATAAAGTTTAGTATCTGCTGGTGTTTTTCGAGCCTTGGCGTTTTATTTTTGCGGTCTGACCTTTTATAATTTCGCAAAAAAAAAAACCTGCAAAAAAAAAAAAAAAAAGTTCGCATCACAGAAAGCACTCACATTTGTGTGAAGGCCCAGCAGCACAGTCAGAGAGTCTCTAGGCTTCTGAAATTGGAAAACAGCGCGCAAAAAGACGAAGACGACGAGAGAAGAGCACAGGACAAGCGCTGCTCTTCTCTCGTCGTCTTCGTCTTTTTGCGCGCTGTTTTCCAATTTCAGAAGTCATGAACCAACTCGCTTGCATCGCCACCTTAATACAGTCTCTAGGCGACGGTGAAAAAACCAAAATCTCCATGTCAGCCACGTCCCCGCTGGACTCTTGAGCAAGAGACGGATCTTGACATAGACCGTAGCTGTGATCAATTGCCAAAAAAAAAAAAAAAGGCTTTTACAATAACTGTAAGTAAGAATGCAACAGCAACAGAGCGGAAAGTAGGGCGAGTTGGTTGTTTATCTTAGCTGGCAGAAACAGTGCCTCTCTGTGTACTTTTACAGCGCCTGTCTGTATATTCCTTGTTTCTTTCCCTTCGTTGAGTTGCGCTGTTTCTACCAGTTAAGAAAGCAAGCTCACAAAAAAGAATGGGAATAAAAGGATAGCGCAAACAATAATGGGCCACCACTTATTATGGGCCCCTAGTGGACTGTTCTCTAGTAAGGTGCACGAGCATGTGTGGTCCAATGAAGCCGCAGAAATCCGCTCTGCAAATTTAATGTGAACTTAGCGAAGGAGAAGGGGTTGAAGTCCTCCCTTATTCTCCTATTTGAACGCATAAAAATGAAATTCACCTTTGTTCCATGACAGTTTTATTTCAGAAAACTGGTCGTCAGGGTGGCCACAGGAACTTCACTATTCTGAGCGACCGGTGTACGTGCAGCTCGATGAGGCTGGCGAACTCCTCTCTGCAAATTTAGCGTGAAGTTAGTGATGGAATAGTAGTTGAGTTCCTTTCTATGTGTCTATTCTAACACACGACAAGGAAAATCACCTTGTTTCACGAAAGTTCCACTTCAGAAGACTGGTCGTCAGGGTGACCACTGGAACTCCGCGAGTCTGAGCGGCTGGAGTACGTGCAGCTCGATGAGGCTGGCGAACTCCCCTCGGCGAATTTAGCGTGAAGTTAGTCATATAATAGTAGTTGAGTTCCTTCCTATATGTCTATTCTAACACACGACAAAGAAAATCACCTTGTTCCCACGAAAGTTTCATTTCGGAAGACTGGTCGTCAGGGTGACTACAGAAGCTCCGTGAGTCTGGACTGCCGAAGCATGTGTAGCTCGATGAGGGTGTCGAAATCACCTCTGCAAATTTATGGTGAATTCGCCTATTTTAACACAAAATGTAAATCACTTTCTTTCATGGGCAGCTTTATTATGGAAGACTGGGTGTCGGCAAGGCAAAAGATGCCCTGTGGACCGATATTGACGTTGATTATGTCACCTCAAGTAAAAGATGTCATTATAAGCGGGCCTGAAATGAACTTCTAGCAGTGCCTCTGTCCATGTTCTACCAGCTTTTCCCAGCTAACCTCACCTAGTTCTTTTGCAAAATGCTCAAGTCATGAAGACCGTGAGGTAATGCAGTGGTGCTGGCAGTTGCTGCCCCTTCATGTTGGTTAAAGTGAAAGAGCTCACCATGCACAAATGCAAAACCTGGAGAGCTTTTGCTGGAAATGTCACCATGTGTCGTCTCTGCAAATACTATAAAAATGTTATGAGCCCACAAAAGCAATAGTTCAACCCCATGTTGTAACTATTTTTCTAAGAGCGGGTTAACCATGCTTAGTCACAAAGTGCACGGAAGGTTTATTGGTCTGCTTACTTTTTGTGGGAAGCACACTTGGCAACGCATTGTGACGCAGATGTCCAGGGCGCAGGAAAGCTGACTCCTCGAATTTTAAGGAGCAAACTACCCTGCCTCGTAGCTGCAATGGAGTCTTCCCCGGTACACTTCGGTTGTTGCAGAACCGAACCAAAGCTCTGCGCCTACAGATAGGGCATGGTGCTATGAGGGTGCCGTGAGTACTTAGAAAAAAAAAAAGTAGCCAAAACGTCCACAAGCCAAAGCAAATCAGAGCAAGGACATTAACAAATGCATGACATCAACGCTCTGTGTACATGATAAAGAGTAAAAACACGAGTCTTACGCACTGATGCCCTATTATACATCTGTGTTGTACCACTGATAACCACGCTGATGATAACGACACTAGGCTCCTCAGAGCCAGGCCGGTACAGGTAAAATTTAATATCGTGGGCACTTTTATAATGACGGCACACAACGCTGCGAAGTCAGGGTGATTTCGAAGTTAAAACCTTCCTAGTATAACATATTACGCCTTCAGGTGTAGTTTCTTGTGCACGTCCAGACAGGTAAAACTAACAAGTTTTACCCAGATAGGTAAAACTAACAAGAGTTAAGAGAAGACCGAACAAGGGGGCATACATCACACAGCAGACATGTCACTGACAGTAGCGAAGGCTCACCTTCGAGAGTCGAGGGGAAACCGGTGCAGCGAGATGCCAGCAGTGCGGGTGTCGCTTTCACACATTTCCACAGAGCACCGTTTCTTTGCGTATCGCGCTGTGCTCATCGTTGCCAAAGACGTTAAGCGCACGACAGCCGAGTTCCCGCGCAGGTAACTGGGCTAATCACGCCCGAGCAAACAACAAAACTCCCCAAACGGTGTTAACTGCCGCTAAAACAATTAAAAGCGAAGAGCAGGTGGAGGCCCAAACACAATCAAGCAGACGGACGTCAGCAGCCTGCCTTTCCGCGCGCCACGAGGTCTACAAAAATCTGCAAATATCGCTATTGCTAGTCGGCCTTTTTGCTAGTGACGCAATGAGTGACGTACAGAGGACGCTAATAAGGAGTATGCATAATATTAGCAAAAACAAAGACAGTTTTGAATTTTATAGCGCGTTAAATATGATTGATATTATCTAATAATTATATTTAGCTTGTTTAAAAATACTAATGATTATACTTCTAGTCACAAACTAATTAACTTTAATAGTGTTTGTCCCCACCTCTCCTAGTCGCGCTTCAATCGCATCCTTCACGTGACCCTCCAGGTCCATGTCGCTGGCGATTTGTTTTGAACCGCTTTTTGGCCGAAGCTTCGCCACCCATGTACGTACATATATATACATTGTCTTAGCTTCGTCGTCTTTGCCAGCAGCGCACCGGCGAAGGCAGTTGATCTTACACACCGTGTTCGGCTTTGGCTAGCAGAGGGCGCTCGTAAAATGGCGTCAGCTGTCGCTGACTTCATGCGGCGGTACCGTGCGTGCTTCCATTCCTTCGGCGTTCGTTGCCATGGTGACGGCGAGGAAAGCAGACAAACTTTATGTTGCGGAAGAACGCTGTGGCGCAACGATACCAGGTGCGTTCTAAGGCCCTTCCCGCATGCTTTTAAATGGGCGGAAGCCGAGCAAAAAGAGTTCGAAATAAGGACTTAACGCAGAAGGCTGCATTTCTCCAGCGCCTCATAATTTGACGAGCCTTGCACGAAAAGCATGTTTTTAGACCAAAATTTAAAAATGTTTTTTTTTTTTTTTTTTTTTTACAACAGCATGGGTCTAAAGTATCAATGTGCCGTCATATGCTCGGTGGTTCGGAAGTTTAAAGCTATGTCTTTTTGACCTAAATGATTGTGCCATTGGTAAAAAATAAATAAATAAACATAACAATAAATGCAAAAATAAAACCGGAGAGTAAAAAAAAAACTATCAAGAACCCGCCGGAAGTGTTGTATTCTTGCATTATCAGAGGCCTAGAACTACGAAACAAGTTTCTCTTACCAAAATGTGTACAGGCTAAAAGAAACACGTCCCAGGAACATGAAAAAGAAATTAAAATGATTTTTTTATGGTGTGCTGGACTTGAACAATTTTTAGGAATCTTCCCCCATACGTTAATTTATTCCTCAACGTGAAAATGCAATAAATACATTATTTTGTATTCTGCAGATGGTAAGGATATGTACTGTCTATGGTGTTCATTTAAATGTGATACCTCAAACAATTTACACGAAAAAAATTACCAAGTTTAGGACATAATTGCTTGTAAATACATGTTTGGATATTTCTTCGAAACTCGTCTTGAACAACAATAATCATATCTTGAGACGACACTTGCATAGGCTATACATAGATCATTCTTAAAAAGTTTAACATCGCTACCATAAATAGCTTCGGCTATAGCGCGCTACAAATATGGCACAAACAATTGTCAAAAACCCGTCGTCCTTCCTCGCTCCTTCGGGAGTCTATTTATTTAAAACCAAGCATGCCAGATGATTGAAATGAACAGCATTGTCTTTTGAAGGAATGCGGCACCGCATGTAAAAATGCGAAGAAAAAAAATTACGAATGTACTTCACTGCTCGAGTCCAAATGAAACCGCCCGCCGGTCTTTCGAAGTTCGTCGAACTTTTGACTTTTCAGGAATCGAAAGTTCGACAATTTTCGGATTCTTTAGATTAATAAGTTCGAAAATTATTGAATTTCTTAGCGTACGAAGTTCGAAAAGCTTCGAACGTTTTAGTGCAAGAAGTTCGAAAGTTCGAAAATCATCGAATATTTTTAGTCTATCAAGTTCGAAAGTTCGACAAGCATCGACTTTTGCAGCGTAATAAGTTCCAAATTTCGAACCGCGTCGACCTTCTTAGTTTAATAGGTTCGAAAATTAGACTTCCGTCGAATTTCTTAATATGGAAAGTTCGAAATCTTTCGATCCGCTTGATTCGATCATCGAATCTTCGGTTCGGAAAAAGTTCTGGGCATCCCTAGTATAATTTAGTTGAGGCACGTACCCAGGATTTTGAATCGGGAGGTACGTCATCTTACTGAAGGCGCGCACATGATGTTCACATTGGTAAAGTGTGCCTAATCGCCCATGCCCTATTCACATTGTCACGTAATGAACAGGCATATGTTCTATATTTAGTTATGTGGCCAATATATGACAAGCTGATTATAAATGCAGATCTTACCGTGCACACATCAATATTCTGCTAAACCGCTCAAATTTATGGTGTTGTACAGATCACTAAACAGCACCCTTTTGCTAATTTTATTTGCGATACCTGCAAAGTTCAACAAAGAGAACCAAGTAGCCCAGCTATCCGTTCTGTTATGCTTCACTCTTTGTTCTATAAAATAATGTGCCTTCCATAACTATATGATAACCGAGAACTGTTCATATGCTATTTGCAGAGTATGTATATGTGTGTTATATTTTGTTTAAAGGAGCTGTGCAATAATTTCAGTGCTTTGCTTAAACAATTTGGGAGTTGATGCCTCGACCTTTGTGAAGTAAAGAACGAAAAACTGCTTTTGCCTGCATGTCCTAGATTTTATTTTAAAAATGGACAAAGATTGAGGTTTTCGGCACCTCTCAACTCCTTCACCATCTTCCGAGTCACATGCACTGTGACGTCAGTGGGGGTCACGCGGGGTTCCGGTGGAGCTCTCTCTTTAGAGCAGGGTGTCGAACCAGAACCGAACCGAACCGAACCGAAAACCGGAACAGAACCGTTATTTTTAGCCGAACCGGAACTGAAGCGAACCGAACCGAAATCTTCGCCGCCATCTTGGAACTGAACCGGAACCGAACCGAAAAAAAATATAACGGTAACCGGTTCAAAACGGTTCAAGGTAATATTTCTTTTTTTTTCTTTTTTGTTAGTATCACAAAATGAACATATGGGAATAAAAAATTGGCGGCTGTATTTCTATCTATTGATCAAATCGTCATATAGAGAATTCCAATGTATGATAAATTGTGGGTTTTCGTGGCACCTTTGTATTGGCACTAGGATTAACCAAGTGTCACGTTGTCACGTGACGTCATGGTGTCAGTACATGTTTTCAAGTAATGTCACGTGGCCTCGTAACGTCACGTGACTCGCTGCATCAACTCGATTTAATTTGAGGAAGTCATTAGATGCATTAACCTTGTTCACAGCATGACGTAACATGACATCATGATTTCGCACCGAGGGTCACGTGACACCGTGACGTAGGCGATTTTCATAACCCCTAGTCGAGTGCTCGGGTTCATGACAATCAGCATCGCCAAACATTTGTGTTGGCTGGTGTCAATTAAATATGATAAGTAATAGCCTAACTGTAACAATATCTGAAGCTCTGCCCAAGCTTTTGCTTTCCAAACCCTAGCCGCCGAGGGCATGACTGTGACAAACACTGGTGGTATATAATTAGCGTCAGATCACGTGGCCGCTTGTACAAATTGCGAGTTGAGGAGATATCGACAGCTGTCTCTGTCCTTTATTTTCCTGCATCTGTTATTAGGGGAAAACTAATGAATGTTTTTGCAAGCTATCAACATTAGGGGTTATTTCTTAACACTATTTATTGAAAGTACAAAAAAAAATGTTGCAAGACCAATTTTACATTATTGAGGCACCGAAACATTTTTTCGTTGTTGCTGAACTGCATCCGAGAAATGTCCTTGAGAATAGAAGTTCTGAAATGACTAAATGCGACTTATTAATATGACGTTACATAGAGCCACCACGTGTGTACGGAAGGAATACCTAAAAAAAAAAAAAAAAAAAGATATTTTAGCGACCTCAGAGGAACAGCCGAAGGTTGGCAGTCGCGGTAAATCTCACACGAGCGTTGTTCTCAAGATATTGCCAAAGTTTCGACCCCCTCTGTATTTTGCTTAAATGAGCTATAAGAATATTTCTATACATTACTAAATACTACTCAGGATCACTCCCTAACGCTAATAACTGATTGAACTTGGCTTTGCTTATTTTCCTAGGCCATGGCAGTCGCCAAACAGTTAGAGAAACATAAGCATCGTTCATCCCCTCAACTCGGAGCAAGAAGCGGCCACGTGGCCTGGTGCCTATCTTATGCTGCCAACGTTAATCATACCCCCGCGCTGGGGTTTTAAAGGACGAAAACGCGTGCTGAGCTCCAGACATTGTTAGAGTTGGGCTATTCTCATCACCGCAGTGGTTGGACACGAGCCACTGCCCGAGTGTCCACCTAGGCATTGATTGTTACGAGCCGATGTCCAGCGCTGACGCAGTTCTCGTGTCCAATCCATGAGCCGCGCTAGACTGTCGACCAAGCGGGTGGTTTCAATCCCACAATTACGTCATCAATCTTTGAGACGGCAAGAAGAAATAATCTCCTTTAATTTTGGCAATTTCACCACGACGAAGAAGCTTCTGAATCAGTGGCGGCCTGTGCGAGTACACTTGGGCCAGAGGACCAGTACGCCTCGGAAAGGTCATGAACATTCCAACCCGATATCGTTTCATATGACCCCTTGGAACTTCACAGGGTGCAAAATAAAAGCAATGAAGGGTTGCGGTTAACAAGTGTCAAATAAAATTGTCGAATTAACAGACACAAACGAAGGAAGTAATTCCTCAGGAATACTTTCAGTCTTTCCACTCTGGTGACGACCAATAAAGCTGTACTATGGTGGAAATGAAGTAATGGCCGGCCGCAAGTCGGTAAGCCAGAATGGAAAGGCTGGAGGGTTGCCACCCTCTACAAACGGTGGCGGCAACCAGACAACCGGCAAGCGGGTTGTCTGGTTGCCGTCGTCATTTATAGATGGCGGAGTTTAGTGTCATCATTCGTTTGTTGATGGACACGACACTGGGAAACTAGCCCTTAACAGCACCGCTGTATAAAGAAGTGCGTCTGTGTGTATGTGTGGAGGGGAGAGGGGGAGTTTTAAAAGCATACTGTGTTGTAAAGGTTCCTCTTTCCTGCCACCTTTGGCGCAGACCAAAAAGCGTGACCCCGGAAACTACTTTGTTTGCAAAAACGCTCTTGACAAAAAGCACGTTTTTGTCGTGCCGGGCGCTCACGCCGTTCCTCACGACGGTGCACTACGAATACTAATACGTGCCTTTCAAATACTTTGCTTTCACTGAGCTTGAACCTCCTGCAGCGTGCCTTTTGCACCGTCGAATTCGATTTTTTCAGCAAGAAGAAATCAGAATGACCACCAGCCTACAGTGTGATGACATCACGTTCAGCTTTCTGTTGAAATGTGATGCTCGCAACACTAGCAATAAATGTCCTAATTGTAAAGTTGTGCAGTATTTATAGCAGTTTTGCGATGATATACGGCAGCCTAGAGAAATGTTAGAGCGCATGACTACTCTAGCATAGTGTGTAAAGTGAGGGCCCAAAACCAAATATAACATTAGCCTCCCGAGGCAGTATTTCGCGAAGTTTCGAGCTCATGCAAGCTGATGAAATGTGATGCATACTAAGAATTTAAGAATCTTTGTCTGTCCTTCGCGATATTTATGCAAAATCATGAGTTTCATTGCGCGCAGCTTTACGCATCTCTTTTTGCAGTGAGGCGTTCTGCAAAGAATTGTTTGAAAAAAAAATAACATTAATTATCTCTCTCTTTTTAAGCATTTCGTGTATTTTACTTCCAATCCATTACGTGAGCACAGAGTCTTTTTTAGCGAACCCTGCAATCCGATGTTTCACAACTGCCAATCAGCCAAGCAGAAAAACACTTTTACGCGGACTCCACAGCTCGCGTGGTTTCGAGTATCGTCCTTCAGCATCGGTCTCAAGCGGTTATGAGAACTTTATAAAAAAAATTTATTGATCAATATAAAATATATTTAATTACTAACTGAATATTTGACGAAATAAACAGAGGGCCGACCACTCTAAAGCAATGCCCCCCAAATTATTTGAAAGGTGTTCCGCCAATCTTTTCCGGCGTTTTTTTCCTCGACAGGCACGTTGTAAGTGATATGGGGCGGCCTTACATACATTTCTGCTTTTGAAGCTAATTTAAATAACTATGTGTTCCTCACACATCTAACTTCTCAAACATATAGAATTCTGTTATTGCCTCTTTTATTTGGTGAAGATTACTTTTATGGGTCTGTGTGCTGGACAAAAACAAAGTAAACAGGGGCGCGCGTCGGAACTATGACGATTACGCACGCAAACCGTCAGAAAGTGTCCAATTAAGTAGCTGCCATGTCGAGTAGAACGTGATATACTACTTCGTTTTACTTATCAAAAAAGAATCTTAAAGGACGCTTAAGCTTCGCCTTTAAAAGTGGAACGCGATAGCGTTAACGGGTCTCGTCTGCATCGCATTCTCATTTGCCGCGCAAGCGTGCCTCGCGTGGCGTCTGACTCGCAACTAAAGGGTCTTGGGTTCGAATCCCGCCTAAAATTCTTATTTTTTTTTCTTTAAGGCAAAGGAATTATTTTCAAAAGTAAAATTATTTGAAACATACGGCGACCTTTAATTCACATTACATGTCATGTTTTAATCACTCATTCCACGCGTGATGTCACGTTTCACGTAAGCATTGTGGGCTGTTTGAAAATCTTGCGCGAGGATATGTAGCTCTGACGTCATGAACCTATCGACCAATATGGATTTTCTAGTCACGCCACCGGCATCGGATTTCCTGCGACATGAGCTCCTTAACGCTATCGTGTAAAAATCATCAATTACCAAGGGTGATGCTCATTTGCAACTTAAATTGTCCGGCATCTTGTCAAGAACAACCCTCAACAGGCAGGCTATGCCGCTTATTATGCATAAGAAAATGTTCACTTGGACAAGCGCTGTTTTGGGCCAGATTTGATCTGAGTTCGAAGGTGCGTATAGATTAGGGTGAACAATTGCGATTACTTCTTGCTGCATGATTAGTCGCATGCATGCGGTGCTGAGTGTAAACAATGTTTGGTTAGAACAACAGGCATTTGGATTGTCACTCGGTGTTTCTATAAAAAGTAGACTGAAAGGAATTATCCTAAAACTTTTGTTACATTTTGAAAATTTCATTGCTTTTAGCTCAGTAGGGTCGTCATCATATACATATATATTGTGAAGTGTATTTCGTAAACCTTATTTTATGATATATATGGCCACCGAGGTGTTCATTTCATAATTTTATGTGATGTAATGAATTCCTTAGTTCAAGGACACGATTTCACTTTTAATACTGCGACACAAAGTTGAACCAATCACGGGTATTTTAGACGACCTACCACACTTCGCGACCACATTTTATACCGTGTAAATAGATCAGCTTGAACTTTAGAATTTTATTTAAACATGAAGAAATGACAAGAAAATATAGTATAGTTCTAAATTAGAAGCTAATCTATTTGCAGGTATGTACCAACAACTCAACCTTTTACTCTTGTACTTAAACATTTCGATTCAGGTAAAATATGTTTTACTCGTAAACAAAGGGATGTATGAACACGACGTCATGTATGTTCATGTAGATTTTCTTCTACTCTTGCGTGGAAATTAAATAACTGAAATTAATATTTTTGGTACCTAAAAACAAAAGTAAATTGCACGGACGAGCGAAGAAACTATTAGTTAATCACTTCACGGCGTAAATAGTGTATATTGCCAGAACAACGCGGAAAATATCTCAGTTTAGTGGTTCAAACCGGTTCGAACCGGTTCGAACCGGTTTGATCCGTTATTTTTGCTCTCCGGAACAGAACCGGGACCGAACAGAAAGCCGTGAACCCGAACCGGAACCGAACCGATAAAAATTTCGGTTCGACACCCTGCTTTAGAGCCATCAGTGAGCAGCGGGAACTCAACCGCTCGCGACCGCGTGACAACGTGCTGGGGCAGCGCAAACAAAATGGTGAAAGGAGGGAAATCTCGTCCGGGTCTGCGGTAGCAGATAGAGCTAACGTTTTTGTGTACCTAGCTATAAATGGCGCCACTAAAACTCCGTATCAGAAAAGTTTTGGCGATGATACCAGGTTTGGCGACGTATTTATATTTATGTTGGAACGACAAGACTTATAGAGAAGTTACCTTTTATCGAGCAGGTATTCGCACAACTTTCTATTTTTTTTTACAAGACCACCATCGACGTCGTGCAGCATGGTTCTCATGGCCGCTGCTCGCGGCTGCAGGTCGGGGAATATTCTCATTTTTGCCTCGCGATTACGCGGCGGAATCGCAACATTTCGGAGGAAAAAGGTGTTTTTCTGTCCTTTGTGACAAGATAAACAATGTCAAAAGTAGAAGATTCTAATTCATTCAACGTTAAAATCGTTGTACAGCTGCTTACGTATATAATTAATTTTACAGCGAAGGCTGTTTATGGCTAGGGTTCCGTGGATTTTTCGTGTGCGCGACCAAACTTTCTACGCTCGCACCGCTGCACGCGCATGCCTTCCCCGTATAAAAGATTCGAAGTAAATAACCAAAATAAAGGGATCGAACGCGCGTGAAAGATGACATATGTTTTAGGCTTTTGCTTTAGAACAGTTACTGCTGCAGACGCCGGCACGTGCGGCGCTTGGAACACCATTCCCTGCATTCTCCTTGATGCTTGGGTAATTTAGCAATAGGTCGGTTCAGTAGACTAGTTATCAATACGCACCATTTTCAAGATCAGTAGACTCTCAGATATATAATAAACGTTTCTCAAAGATCTGCCGCTGTGCGACCGGCGTCGGCCATGTCTGCTCGCACCGCCCACTCTTCGTCGTCGTTCCAAGCTTTGCTTGCGTGCCTAGTTTTCTTTCCTTTCGCTTTCCCGGGGTGGTGGTCCTGTCGCGCGTGTCTAGTTTCCGCCGGCTCCTCGGGGCGGGTCTGTGTCGTGTGCAAAACAGCTTCGCTGGTCATCCTCCTTCACACAGTGGAATGGCGCATAATTTTTTTTAATTAAATTTTATATATTTTTTTCTGTATATAATCCTGTACTAGAGGCAGCTAGAGCTTTGTGCTTGGAACTTTTGTTTGTAGTTAACTCTTCAGTACAAAGACCTAATTTGGGCATCTCTTCGTTTTGTGGTGGCATTCATAGGAAGATGAGTAGTCGATTGATGTATTTAACACCTCACTTTCTCTACGGAGTGTACCACTGACTGACTCTTTGTGATCTGTTAAGTTGGTCTGCACTCAAATGATCAGGACTGCTGTGGAGCGTTTAAAAAAAATATTGGTATTTTTGCTATATCTTTGTGTTACTTTTTGTAAGTTAGGCAGCACCACTAAGACTTTCTGCTCGTGCATGGGTACTTCATTAAAACTAAAACGGAAATTATGTGCTGCTTGTTTATCTGTGATAACGTTAGTCGCTCATGCCTATCCCTGGGCCAATTTATTCTTAATTACAACACTTGTTTCATGTTTCCGACTGTCCAACCAAATAAAACTGTTTATGCACAGGGATATATTCCTGCCCAATACTATCCCCCTCAAGAATTCAAAGACCCATGCATGCGCCATGTAACATAAGCCCTGCTTGTTGGCCATAATGAAAAATAGGGCTTTATCGCATGCGCCAGCAAAACCGCATTCCTAATATATAGATAGGGTCCCGTGTTTTCGCTATATCGTTATCCACCCTGAAAAGCATTGTAAAGCTTTTGTGAAAAACAACAAAAAAGGTCTACAGATGCTTACAAGTCACGTGGCCAACCTGGTTTTGCTTGCCATGCGGCTAACGAAACGTGGTTGTCCAGTGGCACCCCTAAGCTGAGAC